>NC_084601.1:23089628-23460878 GCF_033807715.1 Cololabis saira | reverse complement strand
GAACACTGGTTGTGCACCGGTGGGCGTCTGTACGAGTGTGTACGAGTGTGTACGAGTGTCTCCGAGTGTAACGTGTCTGGTGATTCAATGATCTGCAAGTTTTCCCAGCACACGGTTGACTGGACAGGGAAGGATACGAGCGAGGATCACTTACAGAGTGAAAAACATAAACGTTACAACACAAAGAAGCTGACAACCATGTACTTTAACGGCGACGTCTGTAACAGGTGGAATGTAATTTTGTATTACAGTACGACGCGCTCTCCTCCCATGATGCGCGATCGAGGTCCGTTTCTTAACGCAGCTGGTTGTCTGTGCGAGCAGACATTAACACTGGCTTAAACAGCAAGTATTTTCCAGCATTAACAGTGCTGGGGAAGCTGCTTGATCTTTATTCAAGATCTCTTTTATTGAATTTTTCACAAAGTAACAAAAGGTGAAATGCTGAATGTTAATTAGAGATTTTGAGTAGGCATGGGCATGTTAATCATAGCATACACCGGTGTACAAAATGTAAAAAATAATTAAACAGTATGAAAAGAAATAAAACAATAACAAAAACAACCTACAGACCAAACTAATCCCTCCCCTGTCACTGCCAGAATACTAATCCCAATATGAGATCATTCTAACATCAGGGTCTGGAATGCTTCTAGAAAAGGTCCCCACACTTTCTGGAACTTATTTGATTGCTGAAGCGCGTATCTAATTTTCTCCAGTTTTAAGCCGCTGCTTGATCTTTAGACATAAGAATCGTTTTTTATGAATTAATATGAGAATCGGAAGATTGATTTTTTTCAACAGAGGCCTAGTCCTGGGGTACACCTGCGCTACAGCCCGTTTCTGGATCTATGAAGACTGTCCTGGAGCTAACAGAGCGGAGCTCATCTACCGACATGGGTGGTGGGCGTTCCTGCAGGAGCTCCACCAATCACAGATGGAGACATTTCAGTGAGTCAACTCCAACTGAATTCTGCATGTGGCAGATTCCTCGTTTCCCAGAAGGGAGTCTCCGTTAATTGTTGGTCTGCTGTGCTGAAATCATTGATCATTGAGTTTTGTAGCGATTATTAAAATAAGATGGATGGACATCAGTCCACTATTTCACTGTAACAGCCAGGAAGCTGCACCAGTAGTTTCCTGAGGTTTCAGTGGATGTTCCTAGTATAGTCGGGGTCTTTCCTGCATCAGGACCGGCGTTCAGGAGCCTGCAGACCAAATCTCTGCGCGCGGTTCGAGCTGGAACCCCCCCTCCCCCGGGTGAAGCAGCTCTTCACCTCCCAGATTAATCATTGACATTAAAAAAGCCCTCGAGGGGAGATAAAAACGCAACACTTCCTCTTCAAACACAAGGGGCTGAGTCCAGCGTCTGCAGGAATTTGGACCACACACTGTTCACCTCTGGAACTGTGGGTAATGACCTAAAGAACCCAGAGGAGGATGGATATAGGCCTGTGTTGAAAAGACCGATTTTCCGATTCTAAATCGATTCTCATATTCATTCCTAAAAATCGCTTTATATGTCTAAAGAGAATTTTTTTTTCATCACTACATTAGAACTTTTGATATTTTTTTTTATGCCCAAAAAAGTAATGTTTTGTTGGACACGAGAATAACTATGCATTTGCCTTTAAATATGTTTAAAGGTATGAAAACATTAAAGTTTTCAGTTATAATTGTATAATATAATTCATGCAACAGCTGAAAAAACATTTTTAATAACACTAACCAAATAGATATCGGATTGAATCGAATCGGATGAAAGCGTGATAATCGATTCTGAATCTCAAGAATCTGAATCGAATCTTGACATTTGAATCGATCCCCAGCCCTAATCAGGTGGGGATTTAAAGAGAAGACCTAGCGACGGACCGAGAACCCACTGGAGAGATGATATTCCTCAGCTCTCCGGGGAACCGTTCCCCAGAGAGTTGGACCGAGAACCACTGATGCAGCGGGACAACCGTAAAACTGCTGGTGGAAACTGAACGTCTCCCTCACACAGAACTGAAGCGGGATCATGTTTACTTTCCAATCCTGTGACGGCTGACCACGAAAACACCCGAAAAAAAAGACAACCAAAGCATAAAAATCTCACAGGCACCTGAAGAAGAGGACAGGAAACAAAAGCAACTACCTGTAGCGGCGTTTCCTGGACCTTGAGCGAGAGTGGCTTCTAGACCGGGATCTGGAGTAGGACCTGGACCTGGATCTGGATTTGGACCGGGGTCGAGACGGAGAATCCAGAGCCTTCGACATGTCTGCACTCAGGCCGGGACGAATATTCCTGCAAGACAAAGAGGATCGTATGAATGCAGCTGCTGCACCTCTGGTGGAGTTAACAGAGGCAGCCAAGAAACCAAAGGTTGATCTGTTGATCAAACACAGAATCACAGGCCAACAAATCCCACACATGATCCTGCTGATGGGCGAGCAGGCGGAGTCAGGCAGCGCTGGCGCCAGGAAGGTCAACCAGACACTCTCAACTGTGTTTACACGTGGCAGTCACATTTTAGGATTCACTACCAGTTTCTCTACTGACCACCAGGGTCTGGATCCAGACCTGCAGTTCCTCTACTGACCACCAGGGTCTGGATCCAGACCTGCAGTTCCTCTACTGACCACCAGGGTCTGGATCCAGACCTGCAGTTCCTCTACTGACCACCAGGGTCTGGATCCAGACCTGCAGTTCCTCTACTGACCACCAGGGTCTGGATCCAGACCTGCAGTTCCTCTACCGACCACCAGGGTCTGGATCCAGACCTGCAGTTCCTCTACTGACCACCAGGGTCTGGATCCAGACCTGCAGTTCCTCTACCGACCACCAGGGTCTGGATCCAGACCTGCAGTTCCTCTACTGACCACCAGGGTCTGGATCCAGAAACACACATTTTTACAGCCTGGCACAACAACCGACTTGGTCTCCAGTCGTACTTCATCAGGTAAAATGATATGAAGTCACAAATCCATTTAGTAAAGTGGTATTTTGAGTGATGGCTACAAGATGGCTACAGTGATGGCTACCATGGTCTATGGTGTCAAATAGACTGTGATCACATGATTAAGCTGTGAGTTTCATCGAATATTGATCCAAATTATAATTTTGGCTCCCAACGAATCACAAAAATAATGCCACTCCAGACCAGGACTGACAGAGCCCTCCAGACTAGGGGTTTGCAACGATGAGCTGCTGTTGACGACAAAAAAATTAATAAACAAATAAATCAATAAAAATAGTCACTGAGGAATGTAATTGTCAGTTATTGTCAGCAAGAACATTTTTTTTTTAAAGTACAGCACCAGGTAGACAATAGAGCGGCTGCCGATGCATCGGCACACCAACTGGCAGTAAAGTTAATTAAAATATGCATTTTTGAATGAAGTATCCATCTTTCATCGCTTTAATTAAGCACACAATTTAAAAACAACCTCATGCAAAATGTAAACGCTGAGAGCTAAATAAGAGCCATTTAATAGTTATGAAATTATCTGATGATTGGACTAATCATTTCAATGGTCCGTGACTGATGGCCTATCGGAACAGTTGTTAGCTGAGCCCTGCTCCAGACCAGACCAGACTCCATACTCAACAGTTACGTGGCACACTTTTTGCACAATCGTTGGAAAAATAAATGCTAAAACACACTATAGGACAAACCTTTTTTTCTCTGGTCGTGTATATTTGTATGTTTATGCATTAAGGTTCTTTAATGCATTTCCTTAATTACATATTCACTACATTCTGTTGGCGAGGGACGACGAATGATGGTGATGAATTCCTTATACGAGTCTACATACTTGATGAATAAAGCCACATCTGATTGTATAGACAACTACATTCCATGTTGTTAACTATAAAGTGTTAAGACGGCAGAACAAGAGGCAACGCTTCCCCATTAAATGAGCTAAAGCCACTAGCTTTTGTCTGTGGCTGCATGTCTGCAGACCCTCCAGTGTTGTAAACAGGAGGTAGAACTGCTTTACAGCAGAAGCCCAATGGACCAGGGTGCAGAAAGGCCTGTTCCTGCTGATAATGACGGCAGAGTGGCTGTTAAATCAACGACTGAAGTCTTTTCTTTCAGACTCTAGTAAAGGCAGGCTTTTCACAAAGAGCGCTGGAGCGTTTTCTTAGTGTTTCAAGGACAACAGTTACCAGGAGACAGACATATTTCAAGCTTCCCTCTGCTTCAAGCTGCAGCAGGAGCCTCTTCAGCATTTAGAGCTACTGAGCCGATCCAAGAGATTTGCTTTGAGACTTATTTTAAATCCAAAAATCCACATCAGCAGCCGTTTCCACAGCTGGTTTTAACATTCAGGCAGAAGATGAACTGAAGAAAGAAAAAAGCCTCGTGGTTAGTTTTATGGTCCACTGATTCCAAAACTGTAAGATCACATCATAGCGTATAAACCACAACTAGCACCGATCCCAAAAGTACTATTAATGTAATTATATGATTGGTTGTTGCTGAGTATCTAAAGCACAAATTCAGCTGCCGGACAGGGACTTCATGAAGCTTCACAGAAACCTGCTTTAGTTTCGGATGGAGGGGAGTAAAATACAAGGAAAGGGGAATGAAAAGAACAGTGGGCTGGCACGTATCAGACTTCAGTATAGGATATCAGACCCAATACAGGAACAGTGCAGCGCTAACACAGGTCCGTTATTAGATGTGAGGAGTTTAAACTTTCATGAGGGACCAGAACAACGTGGCGGCAACAAAATGTTAACGTTAGCCCTAGGAGCAACGGCGTTGTGTCAAAATAATAAACGGTTTTAACGCTCTTACAACACTTACAGGCCAGTCCAGAAAAGGATGGGACCGAGCTGTTAAATAATTACTGTCACGGTGGACAAAGCTCACCGTTACCAGAAACTAACCAACAAAAAAAAAAAGAAGGGTTCCCTAAAAAATAGAGAGCAGGCAAAGCTGGCAACTGAAGGAACAGAAACAGGAATAGTGGTAAAGATACTAACAGAGTTTATTTTGACATTCAATAATAAAAACAAGTACTTTAATTTCATATAAATTCATCCAAAACACCCAGATTCAGAAAGCTTGATATACTAGACCTAATTAACAGTAAATGATGAATGAAAGCAAACTAACCAAAAACACAACAAACCAAGGTTAGTAACAAACCAAAGAAAAACAATCCACATAAACTATCAGCTCAGGTCTTAGTGATCTTAAGATGGCGTCCTGACAGACCAACAGCTCATTTAACTTTCATATGTGCGCACAAAGTGTATTAAAACACCCCGCCTGAACCAGACAAGGTTCATCACTGTTATTTTCCTTTCACAACCAATATTAGAATACAAACAGAGGAGACCTGGCGGGACCTGAGCAGACATGAGTTTACACAGTCACAGAGGAAAACAATACACTCTGATAAGATCATTTGGGAAGCAGTTTGCTTCTCGTCTCTTATACAGAACAATCCCCACAACACCCATTCAGAACATCCAAACCATGACAGTTTCTGCTCCTATTCCCTCCTCCGTTGTGGATGCAGCCGGTCATCATGTTACACGTGTGCTCTGATCCAGGAAATGAGGCAGAACCAGTTTTGTTTGTCTCTGGAAAGCTAGTTTGTCTGCACCCTGCAGCAATAACACAGACGCACCACCAACACCAGCATCCTTATACCACTGTTACCAACAACTGACTCTGAACCTGAGCTGAACCTTTAACCCGCTCCTACAGGCCTAGTCTGATGTTCCTAAAATGACACTCATTCAAACAGGAGTGCATCTCAGAAACTATTTGAATACACGTGGTAAGTTTATATACAAGTTTACATGTAATCGGACCAGAGCAAATTAATGCAGAGCAAGTAACTGTTCTGGCGCTCACACAAGGCTATATCTCAGGAACGACACCTCAGGAGCTTCACTTCAACTCTCCCTGGTGGAACGGGTCTGGTTCCCTCACGTTCACAGCCAGTACAGAACTCGCCCAACCGATTGCAACAAAAGGATGAAGCAGATATTACTGATAGCAGATATTAGATTATACGACTTGGAACTGATAAAAGTTGGGGAACAATCATTTGTACAACCTATCCTTCTGTTGAGCTTGAAAACAACGATGGACTTGCAGGAATAACTGCAAATATCGAGCAGATCAGTCACATTTGTTGCGATCCACATCGACCCAACACACCCAAACATTTTTGATGGAGATGTTCCGATACCATTGGTTTCCTGTCCGACTTAAGAGTCCGTTACAGGCCGATACCCAGACCCGTTGTGAAAACAGCCAGACACGTCATCATTTCAAGCATAAACCACGCCCGTATCGAGGAGAAAAGGCTGTGGTGGTCCATGACTCCTGCTGGAAATCTCACAAATCTACATCACTCCAGACATCAACCAATCAGAAAACAATGGCATGTTTTCAAGATGCTCACTTTCTATTGGCTATTTTGGTTTCGGTCTGCTCTTGGCAGGAACAGAAAGAGTTGATTGAGTGGATCTAGTGAATGTTTCCACCAGAATCTGACCTATGGTGAAACACGCAGACGAGACTGGAGTTGTTCCTGGTCCTGACCACTAGCTCAGTGAGCTGTGTCTCAGACAGATCTCTTCACACAGTGTGGGGTCCAGTTCCAGACCGACACCGGGGCAGGTTTCTAGCAGCAGGGTCTCGGTGGGTGACCCACGCTGGTGTTGGGGAGGCACTTAGTCCGAGGAAGACCAGATAGGTGCTGCATTGCTCTGTGTGGTTCAAATGAACGACCCGGTTGGGTTTCTGCACATCAGTTCTAGAGATGCACCGATCGATCGGCAACCGATCGGTATCGGCCCGATAATGCCCCTATCGGTTTTGATCGGAGATCGGAAAATAATAGTTCAAAGCGGGCTGATCAGATAACGTTTACAACAACAAACCGCAGCAGGAAAGCTTAAGCTAGTAAGCTACACTTACTCTTTGTAAGCCGAGTCTTAAGTCGTCTCTAAAGGGTGAAATATTGCTCATTGCCTCAGCCTGAAATAAAAACAAACAATTCATGATACTTTCTCATCTCCTACTTTTATACCTAATAATACAATGTCAGTGTTGTGTACATGAGACAACACTATTGACGAATTTATGGATTTCACGCTGTGATCGGTGATACTGCTTTTGGAGATCAGTGATCGGCCCTCAAAATCCTGATCGTTGCATCTCTAATTTTAGTTGTTACATTTCTGGAAAAGAAAAAAGTCAAGTCATACATGAGAGAAACTATTCAGTTTTTGCCAAAATATTTTTACTTGTCTGAAACTGGAGATGCATAATACAAACCTGACATTTTCTTTTAGTTCAGTTTGTGGAAAATGGTTGGCCTGGCTTGCTCTTTAAAACTTAAACAGTTATAAAGCATTACAAACTGTAACAATAAGGCAAACGCACAGCATTGTTTTGTATTTTGTGTCATTCAAATAAAAGACCATTTTTCCAGTCATATGTTCCTCATTCAAGGTTGTGAAAAAAATGAATACTGCTATAATATCGCATTAGTGTTGTCCCGATCGATCGATCACAGCATTTTCAA
Organism: Cololabis saira; assembly: GCF_033807715.1. Lineage (NCBI taxonomy): Eukaryota > Metazoa > Chordata > Actinopteri > Beloniformes > Belonidae > Cololabis > Cololabis saira. Next base: position 23,453,336 of record NC_084601.1, on the reverse strand, counting down.
AACATCGGTATCGGCCAAAAAAGTATCGGGACATACCTAGTTATTAATGTTTTTAATATATATTAAATCGTTTTATATATCGTTGCATTTAACGTCACTTCCGGCCGGCGGTCGGAACTGACGAAGTAAGCAAAACTAACATGGTTTACATGTTTGAATTGTGAAATTTTATTATGTTCATGTTGCATTAAGCTGCTGCTATTCATTTCATGCCATTATTCTGCACTTTTTGTTTTAGTTTACAATTTCATGTTTAACATTTTGTGGCACCAGTACTGATAAGCTTTGTTGAAATATATGTCCATGTCGTTCTCCAATGGACAATAAAAGAAACTTGGGATAATTTAGTTTTAGTCCCTTTTTTTTTTTTAATTCATTGCCAAAATGTACCTGATCGTATCGGGAGCCAAAAAAAGTGATCGGATCGGGGAAATCGGGATCGGCAGATACTCAAACTCGGGGACAACCCTATATCGTAACGTTATCGTGACCTCAATATCGTGTATCGTACCGTATTGTGAGATTAGTGTATCGTTACACCCCTAGTTACAACAGAAGTTGTCTCTAGGATCTTTCCAGAGAACCAGAACATGACCCCCAAGCAATTATTACATAAACAATGGCGGGTAAATACGGAAGAGTATTAGGGCCATGCAGGAGAAAAAATATTTGAGGAAAATATTTTTTTTATTGTGCACTTCGAGTAAACAGTCGAAATGTCGAGATTAATGTTGAAATACAATTTCAAGAATAAAGTCGACATTTTTATCCTCAACATTTCAACTTTATTCACAAAATGTTGACTTTTTTTCTCGAAATTGTACTTCAACATTAATCTCGACATTTCGACTTTTTTCTCGAAGTGCACAATGAAAAAAAAAAAAATCTTCCTCTAAAATATTACTTTTATTTTTCTCCTGCCTGGCCCTAATACTCTTCCGTAGGTAAAAACTCCCCTAGTGAGAGAAAAACCTTAAGCCAAACAGTGGCAAGAAAAACTCCTGGACCAGGACCTGGATCATGGGGGGGGGGGGCTTGTTCTGTCTTGAATTTAGCTGGAGTTCAGGCTGATGAAATCCTGCATTTAAAAGGTAGTTTTATTGAGCTGAATTAGTACATAAACAATGGCAGATAAAAACTCCCCTTTAGGAGGAAGAAACCTAGACCAGGGCCTGGATCATAAGGGGGGACCTCCTGCTGAAGACCAGCTGGACAGAGCAGGAAGAGAGAAAACAGACAGAGAGAATGAAGAACAGAGAAAAGAGAGACACAGACCATTGGCCCAAGGCTGATTTATGGTTCTGCGTTACACCGACGCAGAGCCTACGGCGTAGGCTCTGCTCGATTTAACGCAGAACCATAAATCAGGCTTAACTGCTGCACTACAGGCTCGACTGTATAACCAAGCAGAACCTGCACGGACCTGTATCCGGACAGGTAAATCTTCGGTGTGTGTTGTTTTCGTGGTTAAATGTCGGGATCATCTCTAGGGGCGGTTAACCACGTTGCTGCGTGCAGAACCCCCCCCCTGCAGACTGATCACCAGTATCGATCAAGCTGCACGCCTGCGGCCTGATCGTGGCTGGCAGATAAACCCAGGTTACCTGGACTCCTGGGGTTCTGGTTGTGGTTCTGGTCCCGCTGGTCCGCCTCCTTCCTGGTTAGAGGCTAGCGGGCTAGCGGGCTAGCGGAGCAGCAGCTGCTCCTGCCGGACAAAACCCGCGGCCACGGTTCCTCGGCCGTGCTGTGGACCCGGGACCTCTGCTGGAAGAATGCACCTGGAGACGAGCACCTGGACCTGGAAGCTGGACCCGGGACCGGGACCTGGACTCGGTCTGGACTCGGATTCTGCTGCAGCGACGTTAACTGCTAAAGCTTCCAACTCGCGGTAGCAGCCAACGTTGGGCTCAGATCTCGCGAGAAGACCGTTGGCCAACGGGAACATGGAGAAACCAATCTCTCTTTTTTTTTTTTTTTTTTTTTTTTACCTTAGAAACCTGAGGCGTACATATGTGCATTATTACTATATTTAGTATACATACATATATATATATGCATACATATGCATACACATACATACATATACACATACAAACCCAGTGATTTTTTAGGAGAAACCAATCTCTGTTAAAACGATTACATTAAAAAACTATATATCTGTATAAGTGTGAGGCAACACAAAATAAAAAAACAAAAAAAACAACAATGAATTTATCTAGAAAATATACAATAATAATACAAATAAAGTAAAGACAGAGAAGTATACAGTAAACTTCAATAAAAATAAAAGCTTAGTACTCTTAATGCTGAGGCGGTCAATGGATTATTTGACGGATAGATATATGGAGGAGTCAACAACTGAACGGAGAGCACTTAATGTTTTTGTTTGTTAAACTTTATCGTTTTATTATTATTATTTTTTAGTTATTATTTTTGGAGGTATTGTCATGTAGCCTACTTGCTTGTCTACTTGCTCTCATGGTGCGTCTCTGTCCCTCTTGTTGTATTGTGTTTATGAAATGAGAATGGAAATGAGGATTTGTGAAAATATGAATTTTAGTGTATACATAAACGATAGTGAAGTTTAAGGGATGTATAGGGGAGGGAGGTAACAGGGAGGTTAGAAGGTATTTAAAGGCATGTTATGCCTCTTTTTGTTTTGTTTTATTTTTGTTGTTGTTGTTTAGATATGTCCTTTTAATTATATTCGTTTTTGTGTACATGTTGAGGTTGGTGTCTGTCTTATGTCTATATGTATTTTAGTTGTTTTTTTGTTATTGTTATACTGAACGTCACTATGGTGTGGCACATTATAGAAAAATAAAGTATTAAAAAAAAAACTTCAATAAAAATAGTTATAATTTTTCCAGGTATTATATAGTAGTTTTTTATGATAAATAAATAAAAATAAATAAAATGTAAATTGTCTCCAGTGTCACTTTTCATGATGTTAATACGATATTTGACCCAGTCTTTGTACGTTTTGACCATATAGAAAAGCCCTTAATTTTTAACAACTTGTGCTTTTTTCTTATTTTACCTCTTTTCTTATCATTTTATTTGTTATTTACTGTTTAATTGTGTCTTACCGCTTTTAATGTTGATGTAAAGCCCTTTGAGTTATCTTGTGTTGAATTGTGCTGTACAAATAAACTTGCCTTGCCTTGTTACTCATTTATTTATTTATTTACTTTGGTCTCAATTGTTTCCATGGCAACTCTGAGGGGGGGCTTTTTGTACTTGAATTTATATAGAGCAATACATTTATTTCTAATATGATTGATTGACAGTCTGCTCAGCCAATATTGAGCCGTTATCTCTTCCTCATCAGTAATCGTCATGGTACCATGCTTAGTGAAGAACCACCCGTTTGTACTACACAAGGGTCTACTTGTAATACAAGGGTCTACAAAACACAACGATCAATTTTGTTTTTGCTCTCGAGTCAACGTGTTGACGGTATGTACTGATGTAAACATCTGCTGGCACCTCTGCAGATATTTTTGGTGGGGTTTGGTTGATGGAGCTGGGAGCAAAGCTAACTTTGATTAACATGTGGTGGGCGGGTTCCCATCGGCGTCTGAAGCGACGTGACTGTGCCCCTGAAAAAGAAAAAGGGGCGTCAATTGTTATATACAGAACAGTTTATGCTGCCACCAGGGTCTGGATCCAACAGTGAGCAAGTCTCCATTGACCTCCATGTAAAAATGTTCAACTTTACAGATGAAATAAACATATTTATCTAGTACAACATTTGGTTTTGGTTTAGCTACTCACTTGTGAATTAAGACCATACGAAGCTCAGTCATTTATATTTTAAAGAGAATATGATCTGTTGTGATGTTTACTGTACTAACAGATCACTGTGACTGTCTCTGAGTTGACTGGATGTGTCCCATAGACCGCAGCTAAGCAACAGGGGCTAAGCAGTAGATGGCCTTTAAGCCTGAATTATGGTTCCGCGTTAAATTGACGCAGAGCCTACGCCGTAGGGTACGCGGCTACGTGGGAGGCTCTCCGTACGCCGTAGCCTGACATGCACCTCCCAAAAATTGTAACTACGCGTCAAGAGGTCGCAGACCTAACGCAGACCGAGAGGGCTGTGATTGGTTTGCTTGGTAGCAACGCATTTCCGGTTCGTGAAGCAGTCGTGAACTTTCAGCGCTCTTTTCTTCATGTGTGTGTGATTTCTTTTTGTTTTGGTTTTTTGCACAATAGTAGTCCTTATCTCTTTGATTCACTGTGACTGGAAAAGCCGGAAGCTAAACAAAGTATCAACTAGCACTCTGGGGGGGTATTGCACCGCGGCGAAATGGAGTGACGGAGAAGTCCGAAGGGTTCACGACAGCGTCACGGCTGCGGCGTAGGCTCTGCGTTGGCTTAACGCAGAACCATAATTCAGGCTTTAGTTGGCTCCACCTCTGGGCCCTTTTATGTTGAGCAGGTGTCTGAAGTCTCTAATAAAGCCACAGGTACCTCAAGGGCCAGTTAGCGGACTTGGAAGGGTCGTGAAATGATCCGAGGTGAAAGACGTTCAACAGGACGGCTCAGCTGCTGCAAGAGAATTAAGACAATGAGGTTGCTGAAATCAGCCAGCTTACTCTAGTTAGCAGCTTTCCCCCTGATCAAAGACCAAGAAATCCCAGGGCCAGAGTAGATTAAGCCGGCCTGTCCCTTGTTACTAGCAGTCACCAGCAGTTCAACCATGACTAGCAGGCTACGTAACCTAGCAGCCTGGTGTGCTCGGCCATGCCTGGCTACCTGCTTGCCTGTGGTCCAGTTAGCGGACATGGAAGTAGGGTTGCAAACCGTCCCTTGAAAAACGGAGTCGTCCCGTATTTATAAACTAAAGTACGCGTCCTGTATTGAGCTGAAAAGGGACGCACTTTGTCTCATATTAGTGAGAGTCGAAAAATAGTCATAAAATGCCAATGAAAAATGGCATTGAGCTGTTGAGTTCATAAGTTATTTTTTTCTGTTTTACTACAACTGTGGCCTACAGTCATGGCCTTTGAGGCACAAATACGTTTTCTACAGACTTTCTGTTTGCACTTTTGTTATTGCACTAAAAATGGACAGGTTTCTGTTCAAGAAAGATACTTATTTTATTCAGTTCATTTTGTTATTTTGTATTAAAGTGAATTGCTGGATAATAATTAGTTTTCCATGTGTTCATGGCATTCAAAAATATGCATCTAATTCAATTCAGGTTCGAGTCAAATAGTTAAAAAATCGTTTCACTCACAAAAAAGGGACTAGAAAAATGCACCACGCCAGGAAAGGTGAAGGCAACTGGGTTGGCTGGTCCTGCAGATGAGGGGTCGCTTATTTATTTTCCAGGGAGTTGGCAACCCAACATGGAAGGGTCCTGGGAAAGTCCGAGGTAAAGGTTGCTTGGCCAGAGGACCCAGCTGGTGGCCTCATATAGTCCCAGTTAGCAGCTTTCAGTCAGCACGACACCAGCTGCTTTGTTAAGCTTCTCTCCAGAACAACCCAGAACTGGTCTTACTGGTCTCTGAGAGCAGTCAACAGCACTAGAAGACATATTATCCTTAAAATGTGAGGGGTTCTGTTAGGTCTTTATCCACAGCTTAAACATCATAAAAAGGCTAAGTAGCTAAAATAAGGACATTTCACTATTAACTTGAGCCAGCCGTCACCCAGAAGACCATGTTCCTTCTTTTGCATACGTTGGTGGTTTTACGTGACTCTACCTGAGGCGGTCCAGTCCTCCCGTACAGTTGTCTTAGATGTGAACTCCAACTACAGAGACCAAACACTTGGTGCAGCTGACGTGCATGGACACGTGCACGTGTGTTCTGAGGAATGCACAGGTTCATTCTTCTGCAAGACACTCACTGATACCGGTAAGTTGTTTTCTTCAGGCTATGAAGCCATTTAGTCTCAGGAACTTGACTTTCCTTCGCATTATATGTGTTGACATGCTCTTACATTCCTTTTTAAACACTTTGAGCTTTACCATTGATTTATGTGAGGTGAGAAGCCCACATAACCAGAACCTGTACCAGTTGGAGCAGGGAGGGTGTTATATTTGAGCTAGCCATCTTCTCTGGGGGTCACGCAGCACCTGTTGGGCTGGGGGCTCTTAATCCCACATGGTGACGAGGAAAACAGAGCACAACAGCCAGCCGGGACTCCTGCGCCTGTCCTCTCGTCTCCTTCACTTCTGCTTTTATATTTATGATGTTTTTTATGGCAGGGCCGCTGCCAGAGAGGACTCATGAGCAGACAGCACGAGGGAGCGCTCCGGGCCAACACAGTACCGTCGCCTGACTGCGTTTGCAGATTCGTCCTTCCACAAAGCAAAAACTCCACATTCAACATGCCCAAGTGGATTTTTCTGGGTTTTCAGTGTGTGTGGAAGTGTGAGAAGCCAGGTGTGGACATGAACCTCCACAGAGAAATACAGCCGTTGTTCAATGCAGTTCAGATTAAATGATGGAATTCCTGCAGGCACTGGAGGAAACTGGGTCTCAACAAACAAACCCAATAAATATAATGTGGGTAATCCTAATAGTTTGTAGATTCAAGTTTAGCCGCAATAACTTTCTCATTTATAATATTTCAAATGACCGTTACTAATGACCTGTAGCTGCAAAAACAAGCCCAGACCACCATCCCTCCTCCACCCGACAGTGGCCGTGAAGTGTTTCTGCTGAAATGCTGTGCTTGGTTTCCTCCAAACATGGTTGTGGACATTAAGACCCCGTCCACACGTAGCCGGGTATTTTTAAAACCGAATATTTCCCCCCTCCGTTTATAAAAAAATTTGCATCCACATTACATCGTTTTTAAAAAAAACCCCTTCCACACATAACCGAAGATCTGCGTTTTCGACCACATTCATAAGCATTTCAAACCTGTAGATAATCTGCGGCTCCCGGGGAAGCTGCACCTCCGCGGCTCCGCTTCCCTGGCAGGCGCGTCTCCTTCTCCCCCCGTGTCCCGCCACGGAGCTGCCGCGTTATCGACGCAGCCCTACGCCGTGGCGGGTGCGCGTCGCCGCGTACCCTACGGCGTAGGCTCTGTGTCGGTGTAACGAAGTAAGCGGTGGTCAAGACCAGAGACCATTTATTTAATAAATAGCTTGAAGAACAGATGCTGGATCATCTGTAGTTCTGCAGTAAACAAAAGGCGCACGTCAGAGCAGATTTGTTATTGTTTTGGCGCATAATGTGACGTTCGAAAACGCAAAACTCTGGTTGTGTGTGTCTACACGCATCTACATAAACGGAGTTTTCAAAAATCTTCACTTTGCCCGGAGTTTTTTTAAACCTTCGTTTATTTGCGTTTTCATGTGGATGACAGGTCAAAACGTAGGAAAATATCTCCGGTTTAGCAGATATCCGCAGATATCCGGCTACGTGTGGACGGGGTGGACCACACGTCTCTACTTTGGTCTCATCTGTCCAGTGGACACTGCTCAGGCAGTCTGCAGGTTTCTCCTGGAAACTCTTCCAAACAAACCGTCCTGGTTCAGACTTCTTAGTTGTGCATTGTACAGTCTTACCTTGAAATGCTGGGATGTGAAAGGCAGGGGTTCACCTGGACAGGTCACCTGTCAATCACAGGGTCCAGTGCAGATGAAAAACAAACCTTCCTTGATTTGTAAAATGATATACAGCCACAAATGTATGGATTATCAGGAATCCGTTCCTTTCAATTTTGGCTTGCTTCTAAACTGTGAAAAAGGACCCAACAGAACATAATCTGTCTTATTCTAAAGTGGATACTTCTTGTTGGGCTGTAAACTGCATTAAGGGACTGCTGGGACTGGTTCTGGGTTGGTTTTTAAGGTTCTGGGGTGTAGCAAAGCAGCTATTCTCACCCTGGTTGAAGGCTCCTAACCAGGTAGAACCAGGGGACACCAGCTGGACTGTCTCCAGATCATCAGCTTCTACCTCGGGCAGCAGCGGAGACATCCATCTTCTCCTCTGATCATTTCAGGACCCTTTAAGTTGACTAACTGGACCACGAACCAAAGAGATCCAAAACGACTGGTGCCACAAACAGCTGGTGCTGAGACCCTGGGTCACCCGGCCCACCACTTATGGGTCTATAGTGACGGGGTTAGTCAACCCATGGATCAACCCAGCCTCGCTAACGGAGGGTCCGAGCACCCATAAGCTAAAAGAGCTAGCTTGCAGTAACTGAACTATGGTGGGCATATTTAGGGTTGCCAACTCCCTGAAAAATAAATAAGGGACACCTCATTGGCCGGCCAACCAGATTGCCTTCACCTTTCCTGGTGTGGTGAATTTTTTTAGCACCTTTTTTTGTGAGTGAAACGATTTTTTAACTATTTGACTCAGACCTGAATGGAATGAGATGTATATTTTTGAATGCCATGAACACATGGAAAACTAATTATTATGCAGCAATTCACTTTAATACAAAATAACAAAATTAACTGAACAAAATAAGTATCTTTTGTAAACAGAAACTTGTCCTGCTTAACCTAAAATTGTATAAATGAATATATAACAATAGAAAGAAAGTAGAACATCCATTCTGTAATAGTGCACATTTTTTTAGTGCAATAACAAAAGTGCAAACAGAAAGTCTGTAGAACACTTATGTAGTAAACATATTTGTGCCTCAAAGGCCATGACTGTAGGCTACAGTTGCAGTAAAACAGAAAAAAAATAACTTATGAACTCAACAGCTCAATGCCATTTTCCATTGGCATTTTAGGACTATTTTTTGACAGTAATACGGGACTTTTCAGCTCAATATGGGCTCAATACGGGGCGCGTACTTTAGGTAATAAATACGGGACGATTCCGTTTTTCAAGGGACGGGTGGAAACCCTAGGCGTGTTAAACTGGCTTCTGGGTCAGCCTGTTTTTGGATTAACTGGGGTTGGATGGAATCAATTCTTACCAACATGGAGTTGTGCTATAAGGCAAGGCAAGGCAAGGCAAGGCAAATTTATTTATATAGCACAATTCAATACAAGGTAATTCAAAGTGCTTTACATTGACATTAAAAGCGGCAAGACATAATTAGACAGTAAATAACAAATACGATTGAAAAAATTAAGAATAAGATGATAAGAAAAGAAGTAAAATAATAAAAAGCACAAGCTGTTAAAAATAAGGGCAGTAGAATACAGCAACCATGTATCAAGCATGTATTTTGGTCCAAGACCATTCAGTGCTTTGTAGACCAGCAGTAAGATTTTAAACTCTATCCTTTGACTCACTGGAAGCCAGTGTAATGATTTCATGACCGGTGTAATATGGTCCAGTTTCCTGAATGTCTATAAGTCTATAATAGTCTTATCTAGACTATTATCTATATATATAATATAATATAAATCTATATAATAATCTTGTCTATAAGACAAAAAGACGCTTCAAAAGTACTCTTCAGGAACCCACAGGTGACTATAATTCCTGCTGATGTTTTTCCTTCTTCGCATTGTGCTAACACTCCCACTGAACTGAACTGAACATCTGCTTTAGTGAAGGTCTGCACGCCTGGAGCTGCTCGCCTCATCAGGGATGATGCTCAGCTCATCCTCCCATGCAAGATGGACCGGTCTTCTTTTGTATTCATTTGATTTTCAACCAATAATGTTATATATCTGAAACTAAATTAGTTTAATACAAGGAGTCACTGTGATTATGTTATCTTTGTTATGTTTTTAGACACAGAAGGGTTAAACGGGTGAGTAGCCTCCTAACCCTTAGCGTGTCTTTCCTCCTAGTTGTCCCCATCCGTCCATCACCGCCGCGGCGCCTGTCCTCCAGCCTGGCTGGAATTCTCACACCTCGGTCCCGCGGCGGTGAGGTCACCCCTCGTTGACCTTCTCCACACGCATGAGAGCGCTTCCTGGCGTCGGTAGTGGGCTCATGGACGTGCCGAGGTTAAAATTAAACCGACTAATCTCTCCTTGGGCCTCCGGGAGAGGCCCGGCACGGCTGTTACGAGCTGTTTATGGCGGTGTGAGCTCATGACATTCATGACGAATACGGTCAGTCAGATTAAAGGGTTTGATGAGAGCTCGCAGAGTTACGCTCATTCAAAACAACCTGGACGAACAGGCGGTTTTTACAGCAGAGGAGCGGTTTCTCATCACGAGAGGAAGCTCCTCAGATTTTCATCAAATCATCCTCAGATCCTCCTCAGATCCTGATCAGATCTTCCTCAGATCCTGAAATGATCCTCCTCAGATCCTGATCAGATCTTCCTCAGATCCTGAAATGATCCTCCTCAGATCCTCATCAGATCCTCTTCAAATTCTGATCAGATCCTCCTCAGATCCTGACCAGATCATCCTCAGATGCTGAAATTATCCTCCTCAAATCCTCCTCAGATCCTCATCAGATCCTCCTAAAATTCTGATCAGATTCTCCTCAGATCCTGATCAGATTCTCCTCAGATTCTCCTCAGATCCTGATCAGATTCTCCTCAGATCCTGATCAGATCCTCCTCAGATCCTCCTCAGATCCTCCTCAGATCCTGATCAGATCTTCCTCAGATCCTGAAATGATCCTCCTCAGATCCTGAAATGATCCTCCTCAGATCATCCTCAGATCCTCATCAGATCCTCTTCAAATTCTGATCAGATCCTCCTCAGATCTCCTCAGATCCTGATCAGATCTTCCTCAGATCCTGAAATGATCTTCCTCAGATCCTGAAATGATCCTCCTCAGATCCTGAAATGATCCTCCTCAAATCCTCCTCAGATCCTCATCAGATCCTCCTCAAATTCTGATCAGATTCTCCTCAGATCCTCCTCAAATCCTCCTCAGATCCTCATCAGATCCTCCTCAGATCCTCATCAGATCCTCCTCAAATTCTGATCAGATCCTCCTCAGATCCTGATCAGATCCTGATCAGATCCTCCTCAGATCCTCCTCAGATCCTGATCAGATCCTCCTCAGATCCTCCTCAGATCCTGATCAGATTCTCCTCAGATCCTGATCAGATTCTGATCAGATTCTCCTCAGATCCTGATCAGATTCTGATCAGATTCTCCTCAGATCCTGATCAGATTCTCCTCAGATCCTGATCAGATTCTGATCAGATTCTCCTCAGATCCTGATCAGATTCTGATCAGATTCTCCTCAGATTCTGATCAGATTCTCCTCAGATCCTGATCAGATTCTGATCAGATTCTCCTCAGATCCTGATCAGATTCTCCTCAGATTCTGATCAGATTCTCCTCAGATCCTGATCAGATCCTCCTCAGATCCTGATCAGTTTCAGTCTTACCTTATTCCAAACCAAACCTTCACTTCCTATCAGAGGTGAATCCATTGTGACCAGCTTCTTGGTGGTGAAGCTGAGCTCTGAAACAGGTTTCCAGAGCACCACCATATCAGACTCACCTGGCAAAGATCCTCCATGAAGGTCTGCAGACGTTGCTGAGCCTCTTTAGAGCGACTACATGCTGAAATCGGTCCTGACCTAACTGATCTGCACCGATCTCCTCCAAACGTTGAACCTGCTGCTGGCTTTACTCGATGCTCCGGGGGGTCAAAGTCTGCTGGTGGTCTTCAGCATCTTTTACCGGAGACGGTGACCTCACTTCATTTGTGTTAGAAGGTCAACGCGGGGGGGAATCGCGCTGCTGGAACCCTGGGCTTGTTGGTTCCCTGGAGCCCTCTGGTGGAAACGTTGGAATGACTTGGCATTTCGTCCCCGATCTGGAGCAAAGCATCAGCTCCTGCACCGTCCATGGTACAAACACGCACAAGGAGGAACCCAGGACCCACTGCACCAGCATCCTTGTCCCTCACAGCAGTCAGGGCACCTCTGGATGGCACATGGAGGCTTGTGTGGCTGTCCAAGGATATATAGAATAGAATAGAATAGAATAGAATAGAATAGAATAGAATAGAATAGAAAGCCTTTATTGTTATTATTATTATTGAGCGTTATTTCAAATATGCATATTAAAAAAGAACAATACAAAAAAGTAAACAAATAAAGTACAAATATATATATATATATATATATATATATATATATATATATATATATATATATATATATATATATATATATATATATATATATATATATATATATATATATATATATATATATATATATACACATATACATATGTGCCTGTAGACAAAAGACAAGGCAGCTCTTGGGTAGACCTCGCAGATCCACCAACATATTCGAAAGGGAGTAGGATTGAAGTATATACTTATCAGGTCCTACCCCTGAATCTTATATACATTTTTCCAAATAGCAAGAGAATCAATGAGCTTACTTATAGAACACAAAAAGCATAATATAAGTCTATATATCAACATGAATATACATCCATTTATCAACATATCTACATATAACTATATATCCATATATATTAACAGATATACCCATACGTTAATACTGTATGTATAATATATCACTATATGTCCATATACCTACATATATATAACATGTTTATTTCCATAATATTAATCTATGTATCTACACATATTAAATAAATTTATATATATCTACATTTTTATTCGCCACTGTATTTTGAGAAAAAAAGTTTCTTTATATCTTTTTTTAAATTGTGATATGTTTTGACTTTGTTTTAGATCTATGCTCAGGCTGTTCCAAAGTTTTACACCATAGGTAGACATACAGAAGCTCTTCAGTGTCAATATACTGGTACAATGAGATTAGGTAGCTGCTCCGTAAAAGTGCACACATGCAAATACTATGTAAACAAAGACTGTGTAAACAAAGACTGTGTAAACAACAAAATGAGGAACAGGAAACATAAATATATATACAGAATAATGATGGACATGAATGAGTGGAAGAATATTGCACTTGAATGGATGGATGAATATTGCACAGTATGAGGTAGCTTATTGGTTTAGAAAGTTCACAGCTTTGGGAAAGGAGCTGTCCCTGAGTCTGTTTGTTCGGGTTCGTGTGGACCTGAAGCGCCTCCCAGAGGGCAACAGGTCAAAGAAGGTCAAAGATGTGTCTCCAGACCATCTCTGGACCCCTGGTCCTCCTGGAGGACCTGCACTGGAGATAACAGATACCTCAGGATACCACTAGTGGCCAGAAAAATGCCCAACTAGTCATAAACCAGCTCCAAAAGATGAGAGAGAAAATGATTTCATAGCTCAGAACGGCGTTTCAGATATTTGGAGATCTAAATTTAATAACAAAAGAGCATTCTCCTTCTTCTCCAGTGTCCATCACACATACACTTGCATCGACTACTTTCTTTTATACAATAGACTACTGGGAAATATTAGCTCATGTACATATCATAGTAAAATTTGGGCTCCCTTTTTAGAGTATTATGAGAGTTTACAAACACCACTGAATGACAACTAGAATATTATTCTTAGAGTGAGGCGGTGGCTTCTCCTCATAATATCCTTCATTATTATTTGCAATTTAATGGTACACCCCCTTTTTCCCTTTTCTTTCCTCTTTCTTTCTTTCCTTATTTTTCTTAATTTCTAAACTGTATTTTTTACACTGGAATATTGTGCTATATTGTATAATGCTCCTTCTGTAATCCTGGGTTATACAAAAACCTCAATGGACAATCATTTTTATATACATCTGGACTCAAAGGGACAATGGGGATTGTTGGGAGGGTTGGGGTGGGGAGTGGGTGGGGGAGGGATCTTGTATACTTGTAAGTATTTGAATATTACAGCCATAAGCTTGTATTCTTTATAACCTGTAACACTGTAAACATATGTATATTGATTTGCTTAATGTAAAACCAATAAAAATGTCTAAAAGAAAAAAAGATGAGAGAGAAGAGAATGGTTTGTGGTCCTTTTCTGCAAACCCCCTGCTGCCTGACTGGACAGGTTCCTGCAGAAGAAGAACCTACGAGGAGCTGAGGAACACCAGAGGAAACGAGTCCACCATCCAGGCTCTGGAGGAGCCTTCATTCTCTCCAAGAGCACCTGGGTAACCCTCAAAGGTGCTGGCAGGAAAGTATTCACTCCAAGTTGTTCAGTTGTGTAACAAGAGTTCAGCATGGATGTTGGTGCGAGCAGTCCCCCAGTAATACGCATGTGGGATGTTGCTCACGTGTTTTCTACCATCCTTGAAGAAGAACACGGGCAGAGGTCTCCCCCTCGTCTCCTCTCTGAAGCTGACCGTCGGGTCTTGCGTTTCTGGGAGTCGCTCACGAACCAGATCTCTACGTGGAACACGTCTCAAACTTCTTTTCACATGAAGATATGTTTGCTCAGAGACGTTTCAAATATGTTTGAAAGCAGGGTTCTTTGGCTCTGGTCCTCCAGTGTGCTGATCCAGATCACTGGTCTCCTCTGCATGTCACCAAGGTCTGCACACGACTGTTAATGACAGCCATGTGTATCAGGGTGTGCAGCAGGGAAACATCTGACACGGACCCAAGTGTCCAATTGTTTAAAAAGCACTCAGCTTTTTTTGTTTTTTTATTTAAAATGTAATTAATAATTCTCATTACAATTTGATTTGATTTTTTTGTTCTTTATTTTACAAAATAAATTAATTATTTTTTATAATTGTCTATTTTCTTTTTCTTTTTTCAATTTAAAATTGTATTAATAATTCTCATTACAATTTTATTCTATTATTTTTTTGTAATTTATTTTACAAAATAAATGTATTATATTTTTTGTAATTGTCTATTTCTTTTTTTTTTTATCCCGGTTTTTTTCCCATTTTTACCACCCCGTGCTCCTACCTACTGACAGTCCTGGGCATTGCCATCCTCTACCAACCCCGGGAGGGCCCTGCACTGAGCTCAGGTCTCCTCCTTATCCTGAGGAGTGATGGACCGCTTCTTTTCACCAGACAGGGTGAGGATTCTCCGGCCGAACGTAGCGTGTGGAAGGATCACGTTATTCCGGCCGGATCCTCCCCACCCCATCTGGCGCCCCGGTTGGCCAGAGGGGGAATGTATAGCCCAGGACTGTGTGCAAGTTTTTGTGAGGGTAGCTCACATTGCTACCCAGGGGAACACGGGGAGAACATACAAACTCCACACAGAAAGATCCTTTCGCCAACCCCACCCATGGTGTGGGCACTGAAGTCATGTGGGAACTAACACACACTTCAGCACCCACAGCGTCCCCCGGCGGGAATCGAACCCAGGACCTTCTTGCTGTGAGACCGCTGCAATACCAGCTGCGCCACCGTGCCCCCTTTAATTGTCTATTTCTGTCCTAGTTTTATTTATCTATCTAATTATTTTTATTGTGGCTGTTCTAGTTTTATATAAATTGTTCAGGTATGCTGCAATACTTTGACCACTTTCTTTTTCTGTTGTTTTTCCTAAAAGAAAAATGTATGCTTAACTCTTTGTAAATGTTTTAATATAATTGTATACATCTGCAAAACCCAATAAAAAAAAAAAGTTGAAAAGCACTCATCCACGTGTCATTTGGATTCGTACTCGGAGTCGTGACTGGACTTGGCGTTTGTGACTCAACTGGCTCTAAAGCACAAACAAGATGCAGCGGCCAGTTTCACCTGGAAAAAGCTGCAGTCTGGAGTTTTTGAGCTCCTGTTGTTTGAAATGTGGTTTAAAACACTAAAAGGTGATGAAGTGAGGATGAAGTGTTCCGTGTTGAATAAGCAGAGGGGCGTGGCTCCCTTTCAGAAAGCTTTATTTCACAGATCTCCTGCAGCAGGAGGCCGAGGCGGCCGCTCGTCTCACATTTACATCTCGTTCAACGCTGCCGCCTTAAATAAGTTCAGGACAAAAACACAAGCGAAGGTAACGAGAACAACATCGTAACAATAGTAACCACGACAACCACGGTCAAATATAAGGCTGACCCAGGGCCAGATAGATTTTCTATGATTTGTTACAGTCGGTCGTCTTTGAGGCGCATCATCGACATTTCAGTAAAACTCTACAGATGCTGCACCGAACACGCAGTGAAGACAGAATACGCTTGATTTAATGTTTCAGATGAGTTTCAGGCAGAGTTCAGCTCCTCCTCCTCCTTCTCCTCTTCCTCCTCGGATGAGAGTCCAGTGAAGTCCAACTCCGGTTGTTTGGCACTCTGTTGCAGAAGCGGCGTGGAGGCCGTCTCCATGGCGACTCACAGGACCTCTGCAGAGAACATGAGAGTGGTGAGAAAACAGAAAGGTGTTGGGGAGGAAGCCGGGACCTGACGGCCCCTGACGGGCCCGTGCCGTCCCCCTGCCGTCCCACCTGCTACGTGCTGAGGCTTCATGGGGGGCGTCTTCATCAGGAAGGGCTCTCCGGCCCGCTCCTGCAGGTCCCCGTTGGCAGAGACGCCGTTCTGGTGGGCGCTGGGCTGGACGCCGTTGACGACCACGGGGCTGCTCTGGGAGGGGCTGGGGGCCGCGGGGGCGGGGCCCTGCAGGCTCCCTGGAGCTGCAGAGACATCACACATCAGCAGTCAGAGGACTGGGACTCGTCACAGTCAAGCATTCTTTGTAAGTATGGACGCATGCTCCTCAAAAACCTATAAAATCAAGTGTGGGGTACCCCAAGGTTCCATTTTAGGCCCAATACTTTTTAATTTATATATGATTCCGCTTGGGGACGTCATCAGGGGGCACAGCATCAATTTTCATAGTTATGCTGACGATACACAGCTGTATATCGCCGTGTTTCCTGAAGACACAAAACCAATTGATACCCTTCTTAACTGTATTCTAGATATAAAGTCATGGATGCAGTCTGCTATCATTCTGCTGTCAGTTTTTGTCTCTTTCTGTCTTTCAGATGTTGGTTTGTGTGCGTCCAGTTTGATGTATTTATGCTGGAAAATGTAGACCTGAATACCTCTGGAGGCATCTAATACCCCTTTTACACCAAGCTGGTTCCAGGGCTGGTTCTGGGCTAGAGCCAGAGTTAGCACCAGTTCTTTGGTTTTACACAGCCTAAGCACCGGCTCCTGGCTCTCAAAACTGGTGCTACAGCAGCCCCAACTCTTTGCTGGTCTAGAGGAAAGAACCACGTTACGTTGGGAGCTACGTGCTTACGTCAAGGGCTGGGGGCGGTGTTACTGAACAACCAAAGCAGAATAAACACTGAAGAGCGCCGTTTTTAAACAACGGAGCGTTGAAGACGGCGGTTAAGTTAGCAGACTCTTTTATTATTACATCCATTTATTTAATAATGGATGTAAAACAGAAGAAGCAGTGGTCCGTGGAGGAGACAACCTGTCTCCTGGCAGTGTGGTGACTGAATTTGGCGCTAGTTGTACCGGGAAATGGTGACATACACAGACGTATACAGTAACGTGATGACGTGGCTCTCTGGCCAGCACCAGCTTGTGTAAAAGCAAACGGTTCTCAACCGGTTCTTACTTAGAACCAACCGCGAACCGGCTCTAGCACCAGCCCTGGAACCAGCTTGGTGTAAAAGGGGTATGAGTGTGTGGGAGAGGTTACCTGGACTGGGAGCAGCGCCGTTGACCTGTGGAGAGGCTCTGACGTCCTTCTGCAATGGAAAGAACAATCACTGGTGTCACTGCATGAAGACGAGTGGCGTGGCGTCTTCAGGAACGATCACAGATCACACTGACCTTCTCTCCTGCGTCGCTCTTCCGGGTCCTCTTCATGATCTCCTCCAGGCGCTGAGCAGATCAGAGCAGATCAGATCAATAATGAGCCCATGTCTGTGAAAACCTTCTGAACTCTGTGTCCTCACCTTCTTCCTCTCCAGACGCTCCTGCTCCTCCTTCTGGAAGTGTTTCTCCCTCTCGATGCGCTGACGCTCTGCCTCCTCCCGGGCTTTGGCTTCAGACTCCTCTCTCTGAAAAACACAACAAAAACACAAACATTTCTGTCTTTTGATCAAAACTTTCACCAAACTCCCTGGCGGAGAGTTTATTTGTCTGAAAACAATCATCAGACGATGCTTCCTCTGGAGGAACTCAAAACGCTGCAGCTTCAACTCAAAATGTAAAAACCGACCAAAAACCAGCTCAAACACAAGACGGACACCTTTCTAGAGAGATGGAGTTAATTCTACACAACAATTAGGAGGAGTCAGCTGAAAAAACTAACTGGACTGTAAGGGCCTGATTTACTAAAGGTTTGCGTGTGTAAAAACGTGTGCAAACTTGACATCACCCACAAACCAATGTGCAAGCTGATCTACTAACAGCGTGCAAAGAGGATTGCGCCTCTCAAATGAGCAAAATAGCACACACTGTTCATTTAGTACTTTTGCCCTGATGAATAATCAATATGGGGCGAGAAATCACTAAATACTGGGTGGGGAAAATGCAAATATCGTCATTTACCACCCGCAATGAGATTTACCAAGCCTGAAAGTTTTTGCGTGGATTGTGATTGCGTCTGTATTTAATACGTTCGAAAGGAAGGTGCTAATCTCCACATGCAAAAGGAGAAATATTTTATTTGAATGTTAAATCGAGTATTATTCAGCAAAAGGTTGCCACAGCCACAGGAGGCACATTCATTTTTTTATTTGTGATAATAAATAAATCACGTGTTTTCATGGAGAAAAAAGTGTTTCTTATTGTGCGCCTATACTCTGCAGTTGTCATACCCCGGTGTTGTGCCGTATTCAGCACCCCTGCCGTGAAAAGCACCCCCTCGTCTGACAAAAATTATATTCTCATTCCGTGTCACGTTCTGTTTAGCGTCCAGTTTTGTGTTAATGATTCATGTTTAAATGTGCTCATGGATTCCACAATAGTCATACTTTCCCACAATCACAGTCACAGATAACAAAAATCGGGTAAATGGTTATTGATGTCATTAATTAATAGCCTGCTTACTGTGTTGTCTTCCATAATATTTGTAAATATATATAATATAAACTCCTTGTGTTTGTGTGAGTGTGTCTCCAACTCGTCAAATTTCATTTTGCGCTTGCAAACCGTAAGACGCGCAACACCTCATTTAAATACTGAGGTTTGCACCTGTTATCAATTGCGCACGCAATCTTAGTTGATCACCCGCAAAACACAACAACAGCACGTGCAAACTTTTTCAGTGCACACGCAATTTAGTACTCTTTATTTAGGATCTTAGTAAATCAGGCCCTAAGAGTATAAATGCTGCGTGTGATTAAACAGTTTAGGTTGAATCTGTCTTGTAGAATCCCAGCACACCAGCAGGGGGCAGCAGAGACCAGCAGTACTGAGTCTGGTGCAGGGCTTTCTGTTTCCACTGACAAATAACGGGCCAGAAAAACATGGAAAAAAGCAAACCGGTTCTCAGCTGAGCTCGTTCAACTTGTGAACCAGCACCAGCACTGGCCGCCCTGGAACGGGTTCGGTGGAAAAGGGGTCTCAGAAACCTCAAGACCTCTGAACTCGAGGACCTTCTCTCCTGAAGTCCTGCGCCTCCATGGACAGTAAAAATAACGTCACTCATGATTTATATTAACTCAGAAGATTTAACATTTGTTTTTTAGTGTTCTTGATGATGATAAAAAGTCAAATTGTAATAAAAATAAAAAAAAATCTCAAAGCCTTTAAAGATGTCATTTGGTCTCGTGATTCAGAAAGTTGTTTTATCTTGTAAACCTGCAAACAGATTTTATGTGGAGAACTTTGATCAACATCTGAACTGTCCTTTGATTTGTTTTGGACCACTTTCATCCATTAAAGCTGCTCTATGTAGCCAAACTGGCTGGTTCAGTTATGGCACTTTTCCACCAGCACCTACTCGGCTCGACTCATCTCAACTTGGCCTGGTTTCTTTCCATAACAATTCAGCATCTGGAGCAGAAGTAGGAGGTTGGAGCGAAGCTGCTGTGACCTAAACTAAGTGATCTAAACGAAGAAGACAACAACACTAAAGATGTAGAACCTGGAGGAGATGATATATGTGCTGCTGGGTCTGTGGCTTGTGTTCAATATCAAGTTAAAAAATTAGTGTGAGAGAAGCTTCAAGCGGCGACACTTTTTTTTTTTAGTTTGTTTCGATGCTGCTGAAAAGTCAGCTGGAGCCACGAGCAGCTATGAAGTGACAGAGCTCCTGGTAGATCTTGTCGTTCCTTATCGCCCGTCTAGATCCCTTTTTAATTCTCTCCTCAGCACCAGGTTTATGAACATCTGCACCTCAGAGTTGGATCAGAAACAGACTTTTGTGCTGCCATTGCTGGTCGAATAAAATTAACAAGAAGCCGCCGTCAGAGTTGCTCTTTCACTGATTTCCGCCTCCTGACTCAGACGTCCAATCGGTGGCCTGTAGTGTGATGATGTCAGATACAGCCGACTCAGCCGCGTAGAACCTCGGCAGAGTAGTTACAGAAAAAGTATCTACTCGGCACGCCTCCACCCGCCTCGACCCCTAGTGGAAAAGCGCAAAACCGAGGCGAGTCAAGTCGGGCTGAGTAGGTACTAATGGAAAAGTGCTATCAGTCTGGTTCCAGTTTCAGTCTCCGCCAGCCAGAAAAAGGTGGAAAAGCATGAGAGAACCAAGGTTTTGGTATGACCTGGTCCATGACCTTCAGAGGGCCGTGTAGACGTGAACGATGGAAACGATGGACAGAAGAACGGACCAGGACTCCTTCACGGCCACGACACACTGAAGTGGACGTGCTGCTGCTGGATCAGGGGGTGCTCAGGTTTCATCATCTCCATCATGGAGGTCACCAGCTGCCATCAGCATCGGAGGGTTAATCCCCCCGACAGCAGCCGCTCAGCCGGGGTGTTTCACTCAGATGTTGGGGCTCACGTACACAGCAGATGGGTAATGAGCTTACGTCTGTGGATCACTGGGACTCGTTGTTGGTCCAAGCTAAAGGTTTTGGTACATTACTTACAGAGAACCAGCAGGGGTTGATGGTCTGATTCCCGCTAGATTACTGGAAACGCTCTCAAGGAATTAAAGGATCATTCCAGATTAATTCAGCTGTATTCCATTAATGTGTCTGCCGTCTCTGAGGACCACAAACCTCTCAATCTCATCTGTGGAGATTCAACCACACCTGCGTCTCCTCGCCTCCTCTTTTCCCTGCTGGTCCATCATGATCTCCTCCTCCTGTTACTCTTTCCTTTTCTCCGGTTCGTCATCTTCAGACCTGGGTTTTGTTTTGGCTAATTCTGCCATATTAGGGCCCGATTTACTAAGATCCTAAATAAAGAGTACTAAATTGCGTGTGCACTGAAAAAGTTTGCGCGTGCTGTTGTTGTGTTTTGCGGGTGATCAACTAAGATTGCGTGCGCAATTGATAACAGGTGCAAACAACAGTATTTAAATGAGGTGTTGCGCGTCTTACGGTTTGCGGCGCAAACTTTGCGCCATGGAGAGTCTGGATGGAAAGCAGGATATAGTCGCAAGCGCAAAATGAAATTTGACGAGTTGGGTTAGAGATATTAGTGGAAGAGGCAAATTGTTGTGCCGTATTCAGCACCCCTGCCGTGAAAAGCACCCCCTCGTATATTCAATGATAAGTAGACCAAGAAAAAAAACAACACACTGACAATTCAATATATTTATATATACACACTCACACAAACACATACTTAGGAGTTTATATTATATATATTTACAAATATTATGGAAGACAACACAGTAAGCAGGCTATTAATTAATGACATCAATAACCATTTACCCGATTTTTTTTTTTTTTTTACCCGAATCCATGAGCGCATTTAAACATGAATCATTAACACAAAACTGGACGCTAAACAGAACGTGACACGGAATGAGAATATCATTTTTGTCAGACGAGGGGGTTCTTTTCACGGCAGGGGTGCTGAATACAGCACAACACCGGGGTATGACTGCAGAACAAGTATAGGCGCACAATGAGAAACACTTTTTTCTCCATGAAAACACGTGATTTATTTATTATCACAAATAAAAAAATGAATGTGCCTCCTGTGGCAACCTTTTGCTGAATAATACTCGATTTAACATTCAAATAAAATATTTCTCCTTTTGCATGTGGAGATTAGCACCTTCCTTTCGAACGTATTAAATACAGACGCAATCACAATACACGCAATTACTTTCAGGCTTGGTAAATCTCATTGCATGTGGTAAATGGACCAATTTGCATCTTTCCCTCCCAGTATTTAGCGATTTCTGGCGGGTACGCCCCATATTGATTATTCATCAGGGCAAAAGTACTAACTGAATTGCGTGTGCTATTTTGCGCATTTGAGAGGCGCAGTCCTCTTTGCACGCTGTTAGTAGATCAGCTGGCACTTTGGTTTGCGGGTGATGTCAAGTTTGCACACGTTTTTACGCACGCAAACCTTTAGTAAATCAGGCCCTTAGTGCTTTTTTTTGTTTTTTAGTTATTATTATTATTATTATTACTATTATTATTATTATTAGAGAACGTTGGTGGACTTCTCCCACCTCCTTCCTCTCCTGTAGTTAGCTCCTCAAGCCCAGATACCAACTGGACTCAGGCTACGGCTTCCCTCTCCAAGGTTCTGATCAAAGTTCAGTTCAGTTGTTCCTCGGTTTAACTTGGGGCATTTCCTCATCTCTGGAGCGTCAAACCTCCACCTATTCTCCCCTGCAGACTCCCCATCTGTCCTGGTCCTTTACTGACATCAACGCAGATCCTCCAAGGACCCTGGAAATCGTCTGCTTTTCTTCACACACTCCTCTTTTATGTGTTTGTTTGGACCAAACTGAACTGGATCGGCTCAGATTCATGATTGATCTCTGGACATCACTTTCCTCCAACCATCTACAGTCCGTGACTGCTTCTCTTCGGCCTCTGGAACCTGGTTTTTCTTCATTCAGGTTTTCCTTCAGCTGATCTTCGTCTTCTTTGGTCGCCATGCAGGTTTTTCCTTTTCCAAGCTTCAAACGTTCTTTCTTTTTGCACCAGATGTTAGAGGTGACCTGCTGGGAACAACCTTCTTGGATGAATTTCATCTTACAGCTCTTTAGTTGGGCTTAAGTCACTTAAATCACTTAGACCTCCCGCAGGTGCCAAGGCCACAAGTACAGTACAATTGTTACTATTAATAAAGGTTGTCAAGTTAAATGGCCTGTTGTTATATGGTCATTTTGTAGCAATGATACATTTGGGATGGGGAGAGGTTTGAGGGCGGGGAGGCCTCCAAATAACATTTTGCTTAGGGCCCCAATTTGGTCAGGGGCGGCCCTGCTCCTACCTCGCAGTTCTCAGTTACACTGTGAAAGTATAACTTCCTTTGAGGATGAATTAATTATTATTCAATCATTATTCACCTGAATACAGATGCATCAGCCTGTTCAAGAGCAGCAGCTGATGTTTACAGAGGTGCAGCACGTCACCTGAAACGTCCCCGTGTTCTAACATAAACCGGCTCCTCCAGTTTCCTCCTGCACTGGTCAGACTGAAAACAGCCTCTGGACCGGTTTTATTTCCATTTGTTCCACTGACCTGCTTCTGCAGCCTCTCGTTCTCCTCCTCGTCTGCCTTTGCTCTCTCCTCCGCCTCCTTCTCCTCCTGAGCTCGCTGGGCCTCGTCCATCAGTCGCTGCTGCTCCGCCATGAAGCGAGCCTCCTCCTCTCTGCGCTTCCTCTCCTCGACCTCCCGGGCCATCGCCTCCTCCCGAAGGAGCCTGGAAAAACACTACAAGTTGTGACCACTGCTTCACATGTTCAGTTTAAAGGATGTTAGCCTGCTGTGTATGAACTACAAATCTTCAGAAATACAAAATAACACACCGTCACAATTCTCATTCTTCGCTACTGGTCAATCTGCTTCCGTGTGTCCTTTAACTTTGGGAATAATTGAGCTGCAAAATCAGATTTCCTGAGCTGAGTTTCAAGTAGAAATATGTAAAATAGCTATTCCTTGAAACGGCCACTGGCTCTGAATGGAGTCAATCTCCACTGAGGACCTTGTTAAAATGATAAACAGCTAGAAAGCTTTACATAACTAGAAGCAGCACTCGAGTTGAGGGGGGATGAGGGGGGATGGCATCCCCCCTGAAATAAAAACGGTCTAAATCATCCCACCTGTAAAACTGCTACCCCCCCTTTCCATCCCTTATGTCATTTCATCAATGAATGTGGTTTTACTGCTATTTCAACATTTAGATTCATAAAAAAACAACACCAGAAAAATAGCTTATTTGACAATTTTCATCTGTTTCAAGTAAAATTTCAGTAGAAAAATCTGCCAGTGGGACAAGATTTATCTTGTCCCACTGGCAGATTTTGTCACAGATTTTTACCTTATTACAAGCAAAAAAAATCTTGTTCCACTGGCAGATTTTTCTACTTATTTTAAGTGAAAATTTACTTGAAACAGGTGAAAATTGTTGTTTTTTCCAGTGATGAGTCTTGTTTTAAATGTATTTTTTTTACTAAAATGAGAGATTTTAACTAGAAATAAGACAAATATTCTTGTTAAGATTTTGAGTTTTTGCAGTGATTCATTTTACTTATCCTGTGAAGGACAGAGGCATATTGATAAGTTCAGAAAACTGTTTTTTATTGTTGTGTTTTGATGTATTTGATGTAAGCCCAGTGGATATTTAAAGCTTACAGAAGGCTGCATTTAACTGCGGCTATGTCATTCCTGCAGTATTTCTGCAGGTGTTTTGGTCAGTGCTATTATTTGTAATATATTATATTATTTGTACCGGTAATCAGCACAAATTATCTGTCCCCATATGATAAAATCCACCATCCCCCCTGATTTCTTTTTACAACTCAAGTACTGACTAGAAGGAATGTTCTTTGATTGCTGGCTGGCTACAACTAATGGATGAATGTCAACACTTTGCATTGTGGATGGATAGGATGATGGATAGGCTGAACTGATCAGAATGAATGTAGCATTGTAGGTGAAAATGGGCAAAGTCAGCTAGGCTCAAAGAGCTCATTTGTGCTAACTGAGCTAATGTAGGCATCTTCCATCCAGCTTCCAGGGTTGCTCGGTTAAACCATATTTGTGTTAACTGGGGCTGGGCAGTATCAACACGGCAACGTGCAGAGACAAAAACCCAATAAATGGGTTTAAATGAGGTAAAGAAAGAGAAAAAGACAGTTTTTCCTCATGCAGAGGGTCTGACCTGTTGCGTTGCTCCTGCTCCACACGCTCCTGCTCCTCCCTCTCCCGCTGCTCTCGGGCTTGCCTTCGTTTCTCTGCCAGGATGCGAGCAGCCTCCTCCGGGTTGTTTGTGCCAGCTGATGGTCTTCCTGCGGATGCAGCAGGAGCAGCGGTGGAAGGTGGAGCGGAGGCGGCTGCAGGAGCTGCAGGAGCTGCAGGGGTTGCTGGAGCTGCTGGAGCTTTTGGAGCTGCTGGAGCTGCTGGAGCTGCAGGAGTCAGCTCTGTGCTTGGTGCAGATGGAGTCGCTGCTGACTGGACTGCTGGGCTGAGAGACGGAGGCGTGATCGGCGCAGATGACACCACAATGGCAGGAACAGGACTGGAAGCTGTCACATAAGAGACGGATATGAGATCTATTTAACGTCCTGAAATTTAGATAAAACTCCAATTGCACCCAGGAACTCTCTGATATGGTGTATTTTTGCTTTTCTTTTTTTAGTAAAAACCATAAAAACATCTGATTGCAGTGGGTATAAGGTACAAGGCAGGCAGGAAAAAATAAAAATAGTATTTTAGAGGAGGAAGATTTTTTTTTCATTATGCACTTCGAGAAAAAAGTTGAAATGTCGAGAAAAAAGTCAAAAAAGTCGAGAAAAAAGTCAAAATGTTGAGAAAAAAGTCAAAATGTTGAGATTAATGATGAAGTAGAATTTTGAGGAAAAAGTCGAAATGTCGAGAATAAAGTTGAAATGTTGAAAAAAAGGCAAAATTTCGACTTTATCCTTGAAATTGTATTTCAACATTAATCTCAACATTTCAACTTTTTTCTCAAAATTGTATTTCAATATTAATCTCGACATTTCAACTTTTTTTCTCGACATTTCGACTTTTTTCTCGAAGTGCATAATGAAAAAAAAAAATCTTCCCCTCTCAAATATTTTTTCTCCTGCATGGCCCTAATACTCCGTACAACTATAGATGACCACAATTCCTTAATTATTTAAAAACAAAAGAAATAATATGTGAAGCGTTTGTGTTGATGTGTTTGCGGGGCGACCCCGCTGCACTGGTGATGGTTCACACTCTGCAGGGAGTTCACCGTAGCAACCTCACTCACTCTTCTTCTCCTCTGGGGCGACAGCCTGCTGGGGATCTGGTCTGGTTTCCACGGAGACCGGAGCAACAGTCTGGGGCAGCACTCTGGCGGGCGTGGAGGCCCGCTTGGGTCGGGTCTTGGTGCCAGACGGAGCAGGCGTCTTCTTGCCCGTGGGCGTCTTGGAGCTGGTGGGCGTCCTGGAGGTCGCGGGCGTCTTGGGGGTCGCGACAGCCGGGACCAGGGGCGACAGGGGCCGGCTTTTGGGGGCGGCGGGTGATGGAGGTCTGTTTCTGGCCCTCGGGGTGCTGAGAAGGTGAGGAGGAAGAGGAAGTTTGATCAGAAGCAGATGACAGTTAAACAGTAAAAACAGAACCCCGGTATCATCGGTCGTATGTAGGAACCTGAGTGAAAAATCTTGTACCAAACACTTGTTGACATGGTGGCATGTGAGTTGTAGCGCCCCCTACAGACAAAACATTATGGAGTTTGATGCAACTCTAAAGGACGACGTACCCGTCCAGAATACTGAGTTTGGTTAAGTTTGAATAATTACATCCCAGATGGGCACACCCACGGATCAGTGAATTATTCTGAAAAATAAAAGTTCTTGTGTCGAGATGAATCAGACCAAGTTTTGTGGCAGTCAGTCGGACCTCAGACTAGTTTGTTTTTCCATAAATAGTGATGACCTTTTACGGCAGGAATGAACGGCAGTTGGATTGTTGGACCTGGAATCAGCTCCTACCTCATAGACCGACCATTTTCTGTAAGTATGGATACATGTTCCTCAAGAACCTACAAAATCAAGTGTGGGGTACCCCAAGGTTCCATTTTAGGCCCAATACTTTTTAATTTATATATGCTTCCGTTTGGGGACGTAATCAGGAGGCACGGCATCAATTTTCATAGTTATGCTGACGATACACAGCTGTATATCGCCGTGTCTCCTGAAGAGACAAAACCAATTGATACCCTTCTTAACTGTATTTTAGATATAAAGTCATGGATGACAGAGAACTTTCTACAGCTCAACCAGGACAAAACAGAAGTTTTAATTATTGGTCCTGAAGCCAAGAGAGAGAAACCTTTACCAAAACTACAAGATTTATAACCATCACATTGTGTAAAGAACCTGGGTGTTATTTTTGACTCTGAGCTGAATTTTATTCCTCATATCAAAAACACAACAAAAATAGGTTTTTATCACCTTAAGAACATAGCCAGAGTTCGCCCACGGAGGTGCTGATGCATGCTTTTATCTCCTGTCGTATTGATTATTGTAATGCCCTGCTTTCTGGTCTTCGCAAAAAGAGCATTTCTAGTCTCCAATTACTACAAAACTCAGCTGCACGTGTGCTGATGAAGACCAGAAGGCGGGCTCACATTACACCAGTTTTAGAATCACTGCATTGGCTCCCCGTGCACTTCAGAATTAATACGTTTTATGTTTTTTAACATTTATGTAAAGCAATTTTTGTTGCATTTTATACATGCATGAAAAGCGCAATTCAAATAAAGTTTGATTTGATTTGATTTGATTTGGAGTCTTCAGAGGAACCCGTGGTTCTTCCTCCTCATGAAGATCGACCCCTTTTCAGGCAGACGGCGACTGTCACAACCGCCATCAGTAAGTGGAGAAAACGTGGCACCACATGAGATCAGGACGAGCCTCCACAGTTACTGAGAGGACAAAGCTCAACGGGGAAGCTACGAAGAGGCCGACAGGAAGGTTGTGGTTCCTCCTCTCATGAGATCACAACTCCTCTGTCTCCCTCCCTGGCCGGTTTCCAGCCACGTCAAACCTTTCAGGCTCTAAAACGTATCCACACTCAGTTGTTTTTCCACAGAGCTGGCTGGGATCAAACCTCCTACACTGGCAGAAGAAGCCCTGAGGAGCTGCTGTGCTCCAGATTCACATTTATATTACAATCACATTAAAATCCACAACTAAAGCAGTCCTGTTAAACACTAAACCTTGAGCGAGCGTCTGTGTTGGTGATGTTACTGTTCCTGTGAAGCTGGAATCCTTCCATCAGCTATCCTGGACAGCATCGGTGCATCAATCAGAGCTGTATCAGTCCCCCCATCACCGGCTCTTTAATTGGTTTATCGGTTTTTAATTCAGTCAGCTCCTGTCTGGTTGATGAAATGAAACTTCGGTTCAGTTCCCTGACTTATAAACATGTTATTGTTGACAAAATCCAACCTGGATTCATCTCTTCCTGGAAGCTAATATCCAAACTGCTTTGTTTATCACAGATTTTAGAAAAGGTTGTTGCTGAGCAACAAAAATCAGTCCGGTTTTAATGTTTTAAAGATAGCTGGTTCTGATAATGACTCTGTTCTAGTCCTTCAGATGGAAGTTCAGCTGTGACACTTGATCACAACATCACGCCAGACACAAGATGGGGGGTGTTTGTGGTTCTAGACTGGTTCACGTCCTCGACCGGTTCCCCCCGACCGACCTGACAAAAGCTTCCCTGCGTCGCACCAGATTACTTCAGACTCTTGTGGTGTTCCTCAGGGGTCTGTTCTTGGACATACTTTCTTAATGTCATACATGTTTGCCTGTTGGATATTTATTGTAAAGTTTAGCAAACATTTTCTTACATCTTCATGCTGTTGTTGTTCCAGCTTCTCTGTCTGTCTGAGCAAAGCTCATGTTCAGCAGCTGACTCCATCAGCTTTCTGTCATCTCAGAAATACTGCAGTGAAGGTAAAACATGCTGTTTCTTCACAGCTGGAATATTGTCTTTCTTTTTTGTCTAAACAAAAGATCCTTGAATCAGCTGCAGGTTTTTAGTTTAGTTTAGAAGAGAACTCCCGTTACTCAAAGCTCTCAGCGGTGAGGCCTCCCGGTCCAGCCCCACGCGGACCAGATGAGCTTCACTTCCAGCTCAATCTAACAAAGACCAAAGACATGGCAATTGATTTCAAGAAGAATACCAAAACACCTGAACCTGTTAGGATTAAGGGACAAGTCATTGAACAAGTGCAGTCCTATAAATATCTGGGGACAATCATTGACTCTACCCTAAAATTTAAAGAGAACTGCAAAGCTGTGAGCAGGAAGGGACAACAGTTCTGTCTGAGGAAGTTGTCCCGTTTCCACATTGATAAGACCATGATGACACTTTTTTATCATGCTTTTATTGAATCTGTTTTAACTTTTTCACTAGCATCGTGGTTGGGAAACGTGCCCCTAAAAGAAAGGAGCTCACTCAAGCAGATCATTAAATGGTCAGGTGGGCTGGTTGGGGAAACACAGCTGGGCCTGAATTCGCTGTACGCTAAACAGTTGCAGCGGCTCCAGCTCCATCCCAATAATTCCTCCCATCCCTTAGCGAGTGAGTTGCCATCAGGACGCAGATTCATAGTCCCCAGAACTAGGACCACACGCTACAGGAACAGCTTTGTCCCTGCCGCTGTCTCTCCTTTAAACTAATCTTAACGCATCCTGCTATCCTGCTTTTAACTTATTTATTTCTATTTATTAGTAACCCTGAACTTGGTTCTACCTCTATTTATTGTTCTTTGTTGTAAACCTGTTCTCTGTATTTGTCCTTTTAAGCAGTGGTGGACAGTATCTGAGTAAATTTACTTGAGTACTGTACTTAAGTACATATCCAGAGGATTTGTACTTTACTTGAGTATTAGATTTCTTTGGTACTTATTACTCTTACTTGAATACATTTCCAAGACAAATATTTTTACTTTTACTCGAGTACATTTCTAGGAAGGCTGAAAAGTACTCGTTACTTTCAGGTCTGCTCTTTTTTCTTCTTCCCTAAAATCCTATTGGACACAAGCTGTTTTTGTCAAAGGAGGAGACCTATCCCAGTGCACGCTCTCCACTAGGATGTACGTAAAGCGGAAATACGTCAAGCCTCCTCAAAACGATACCGCCAAAGTAGCCTGCGTTTGTCAAGACAGAGCCGCAACAATTAATTTAGAAAAAATATAGTAATTTACTGATGTGGAAAATAAGAAATTTACTCTTACTCTTAAGTTTACTTAAAGTAAATTTAAAAGCATTTACTTTTGGATACTTAAGTACCTTTAAAAGCAAGTACTTTTCTACTCTTACTCAAGTAATATTTTGACTGAGCTACTTTTACTTGTAACGGAGTAAATTTTGACCAGTAGTATTTGTACTCTTACTCAAGTACTGGGGTTGAGTACTCTGTCCACCTCTGCTTTTAAGTCTGTAAAGATTTCTCCCATCTACTGCAAAACAAATCTATCTACGGGTACTAATAAAGTCAACTTGAACTTGAACGGTGGAACCTGATAAGCTCATTTTATTTGACACCGCTCATCGTTTTATACGTATAATTCTAGAAAGGAGGAGGACATGAGAAGATATATGTCTTTAAATGAGCGGGATTCTCACGTGGTCTTGAAATATTCTGATAAACTCGTAATCTCACAAACAGAAAAATAATCAGAAGTTGGAAGGACTGTTTCTGAGAACAACTGCTACACAACATCTGCACAACATCTGCACAACTGCCTCCTCCTGTGGGACTGAGGGCAGCGCCCCACACCCTCCTCCCACGGCTGCATACCTGGTCTCGGGCCGGGATCTGTGGGTGGTGGCGGCCGGCGATGTCGTCGGCCTCTTCTTCTGCACTCTGTCTTTGGTGATGGCGATCTTCTCTTTCTCGTTCTCTCTCTCCTTGTCTTTCTTCTCTTTCTTCTTTTTATCCACCTGAAGGAAAGAAGCGACCCGTGACTCAGGAGTTCAGGCTGACGGGAAGTCAGAGGGTTCGGTCGGCATGGCGTCACCTACCGGAGTGGAGTTCCGCCGGCGCTGGCGCTGCGTGATGTCCGGCGTGCTGGCGGAGGACACTCGCCAGCGCTCGGCGTTGCTGTGGTGCTGGTGAGAGCAGGCGGTGAGCGGGCTGGCCGAGGCTGAACGGGAGCAGTGGTGAGAGTCTGAACAACACACACACATGCAGAGAGAAGCACACGGTTGCATGCAGGGGATGACAACACAGACGAACGTAGCCTCTGCTGACAGAAACACACTTTAGTTCTGCTCAGCATCAGAGAAACTTCAGAGTTTGACCTTTGATCTGTAACAAGTATAGGTAAACTTAATTTTATTGAGTTAGTTACATTCTGACTATCTGGTGATGAAGTTCAGCCACCTGGCATCCCCCTCTCTAAATATGATCACCATCAGAGTGAGCAGACTTAACTTAAAGGTAGGGCTGGGCGATATATCGAGATTTTAATATATATCGATATATTTTCAAACGCGATAGAGTACGAGACAATATCGTTTATATCGATTATTAAAAAAAATGATTTTTTTTATTTTTATTTTTTTATGATTTTGATATAGCTTATTTTGTGACAAATTGACTTGAATGTTTTATTTGAGATTTGCACAAATGTTCTGTTATTTGCACAACTGTCAACCTCAGTCTGCCTGTTACTGTCTACATTGCATTAATTGCGCAGTGTATTTTAATGTAATTGTTATGCAGGAAAGGGATATTTGTTTTATTTTATTCAAGAAGCATTTTCATTCTATATATGCAGGCAGTTTATTTTGATATTGTGCAGACCTCTGCTAATAAAGGTACCTGTGTGACATTTGGCACGAGGCTTTGTATTAAAACTGACTGTTTTTTAAGAACAAAATGAAGCTAACAGAGATGCTATGCTATAATGCTTTAGGGGAAACCCCAATTACGGCACAGAAAAAATATCGATATATATCGAGTATCGCCATTTAGCTAGAAAATATCGAGATATGACTTTTGGTCCATATCGCCCAGCCCTACTTATAGGCTTTTATGCCACTAACCCTCCATTCGGAATGACTTAATTTGACTGTTTCAGAGAGGGGCTGTGTCTAAAGAAATCTCATTTTCAAGACAACTGTACCAGATATCTCCATAAAACCACTGGTTAGTATTCAATAGCATTCAAGAAAACTAAGTAATAGTATATTTTATAAATAAATAAAAATCATTGTTGTGGTTGGTTCTAGCTCGGGTAGGGGTATCTTGAAAACTAAAGCCTTTTTTGAGGACTTGTTCCTAGACAAACACATTAGTTCCTGCTTTGATTAGATCACAGTCAGACACAAGGAAGAACTGACCTGCCCTAAAAACATCTAAACCTGCCTCGTTTCATGACTTAAAACACTGTAAAAGCAGCCAATCCAAATGTTGGAAAGCAAAAATCAGCTAGTGGAACTCGTGTCATGTGATCCAAAGCTCTAGTACAGGGGTCGGCAACCCGCAGAGCCGCCCTAGTGGCTCCTGGAGCTTTTTCAAAAATGTTTGACCTTTTTTTCCTTTTTTTCCTTTTCTTTCTTCTTTTTTCAATTTTTTTCTTCTTTTTTCCTTTTTTCCTTTTTTTCTCTTTTTTCTTACTTTTTCCTTTCCTTTTTAATCTCGATATTTCGACTTTTTTCTCAAAATTTCGACTTTTTTCTCAATATTTTGATTTTTTTCTCGACATTTTGACTTTTTTTCTCGACATTTTGACTTTTTTTCTCGACATTTTGACTTTTTTCTCAACATTTCAACTTTTTTCTCGACATTTCGACTTTTTTCTCGACATTGTACTTCAACATTAATCTTGACATTTCGACTTTTTTCTCAACATTTCGACTTTTTTCTCGAAATTTCGACTTTTTTCTTGACATTTCAACTTTTTTCTCGAAGTGCATAATGAAAAAAAGTCTTCCCCCAGTTCTAACTAATATAGAAACATGCAGCATGTGCTGCCTTCATTCTAAGGCTTATACAAGACTTTTCATTTTTTGCGGCTCCAGACATATTTGTTTTTTGTGTTTTTGGTCCAATATGGCTCTTTCAACATTTTGGGTTGCCGACCCCTGCTCTAGATCAACATTGACAGGTGACAAACGTCTGATGAGAGGATTGTGAGATAAACAAGAACAGCAGAATAGCGGCGCTCTGGACGTCACACTTACGGGAGTCGCCGCTGGCGTTCAGGAGGGTGACGGCGCTGCGGCTGCGGGCCAGGAAGGACAGTGTCGGCGTCATGAGCCGCTCCACGATGCGGCTCTCCCACGGGCTCAGGCGCAGGCTGCGGGCTGACACAAGAGGGCGCCGTCAGAGTCCAGGCAGAGCCCCGCTGACACGCACATAACACACACACAAGCACACACTCAAGTACAGCTGTCAGTGTAGCGCTACACCCCGACCCCGACCCTGGAGCACACCTGGGTCTCCCCATGTGGGTCCTCTTCAGTTCAGCCCTATGACTTCTCTTATTTCCTCTCTATACACCCCACATTTATCAGCTGAATCTTCAGCGGTTCTGCTCTGATTCTGAGCTTGTTACATGAACTGTGGAGACCAGGGGTCGACTCACGGACCACCATCATTTAACCTTTACTTGCTTCCCCGAGGTCAGGTCATACATGACAACAGTGACTACGTTTACATGCAGTCAAAATTCGGGTTATTGCTAATATTCCGGTTACTGAAACATTCAGAATATTCCATTTACATGCGTGAGCAAACAGGATTATCCCTGTTTACATGGTAATTAATCATTTGGAATATCTCGATCAAACCAGCGACGCACGGAGAACGTCATGACGCAATTCCCGTCATTTCTGCTTCTTCTTCCTGAATCCAAATTCAACATTCAACAAATGCTGCTTCGCGCAACTTTTCGCTCACCTTCTTGTAAATCTCGCTATTCCGGTACTTTCTACCGTCTACAAATGCAAAAATGTTCATATCCTTCATTACATTTATAAAATGATTAGTCTCCTCCTCACTCCAAAAGTGTGGCGTGGTCTTGCATTTCTCCACGTTTAGAAGTACGTCCTGAACTCAAAAGACCAAGATTCCTTGCGAAAAGAACATGTGCAGAAAACAAATTCATGTTCCGTTTGATGGGGATATCCCGTTTCGCGTTTACATGACCGAATATTCGGGTTTTAAAAGGAGTAACCCAGGGGTCATATTCGGGGTATTCAAAGGGGTTATTGGTGTTTACATGGCCGTGCAAAACCGGGTTATTGCTAATATTCGGGTTATTGACTGCATGTAAATGCAGTCAGTGTTGCTCCCCATAGCTACTGTATGCAGATGACCCTCAGATTTACTGTCACCATATGACTGGTCCTCAGACTCACTTAAGACAAGACAGAAATAGTTATTTTTGGCAATAAGAAAAGAATAAAAGTTGCGGGTCCAGATAAAATCGTAGGACAGAAATCTTCTAGTTCCAGCTAGACTCAGCCCTGAGCTGCAGCAGCTCCATGGAGGCTGTGAATGAAACATCTTTTGATCACCTCAAACAAATATCAGAGCCAGAGATCTGGTGTCCAGAGCAGATTTAGAGGAGCTCATCCATGCCTCCATCTGCAGCAGACGTGACTGCTGTAACGCTCTTCTGTCCCGTCTTCCCAAAACCACGACGAGACAACTTCAACTCATGCGGAACGCTGCTGAGGTCTAACAAAAACCAGGACAACTGAGAACACTACTCCTGTTGTGAGA
The DNA here is from genome assembly GCF_033807715.1 of Cololabis saira. Taxonomy (NCBI): domain Eukaryota; kingdom Metazoa; phylum Chordata; class Actinopteri; order Beloniformes; family Belonidae; genus Cololabis; species Cololabis saira. The sequence goes on along the minus strand of NC_084601.1, from coordinate 23,418,805 downwards.
TCCTTACACTGGACACCAGAACATAGTATCGAGAGATGCTGTTAGTTTACAAATCAATAAACAATATTGGGCCAGAACACATTTCTGATCCTCTAGGATACAGACTACGTGCGGCTCTGAGATGTTCAGTTCGGTTCGGTCTAATTTCACTGAACTGTTTATTCCTTTTTCTGTCTTGTTGTGTTCTTTAATTTTATTTGCATTCTTTTTTTCCATCTTTCGTTCATCTCAATGTCCTTGTAAAGCATTTGGAGTTGCCTTTGTGTATGAAATGTGCTTTACATGTGCACGTCTTCAGATTCCATCCCAAAACCTCTACAGCAGCTGTGACAGCAGCTCAGTCTGACCCAGAACCTTCCAGAACCGGTCCCAGTCATCTCTTACTACAGTTAACAGCACAACCAGACATATTTTCTTTAAAATAAGAAAGATGATGTTCTGTTAGGTCTTTATTTATCAGGACTAGGCAGCTAAAGTGGGACAGCTGGCCGTTATCCACAGCCATCAGGCAGAAAAGCAACTCCTTCAGTTGCGTGTTTTATATGCATGTTTCCTACATGTTTGTCCCTTGGTGCAGCTGTGTTTTAAAGGCGGCTCAGACGACCTCTGATGTCAAACCTGAGCTGTGGAACCTCACACACAACCAAACCCCACTGGGGTCCCTTCCAGAGGTGTCAAGTAACGAAGTACAAATACTTCGTTACCTTTCTTAAGTAGAAATTTTGGTTATCTATACTTCACTGGAGTAATTATTTTTCAGACGACTTTTTACTTTTACTCCTTACATTTTCACGCAATTATCTGTACTTTTTACTCCTTTCATTTTAAAAACAGCCTTGTTACTCTATTTCATTTCGGCCTTAAAAAAAAAAACTATCCAGTTAAATTGCTCCATCCGGATAGAGTGAATTTGGTTGTGGTTGTTTCAGATGTTCTTGTCCAGTTTTGTTCTTACATCCGTTCCCTCAGATTCCTGCAACTAAACTTGGATGTACATTCCAATAAAGGTTAGGATAAATGATAACATGCCTCTGTAGTTTGACTTTTTGCACAATTACAATACTTATAGACAACTAGTCATCATATCTTCTGCTCTCTGAAACACATGTTAATGCTCAATAGTACACATATATGGTTCTTTAATATATTTGCATTATACTAACATGCATTCATTTTCAATGGCTTTTGTCCTTAATGGCTTTTTTCCCCCTTACATTACTTTTACTTTTATACTTTAAGTAGTTTTGAAACCAGTACTTTTATACTTTTACTTGAGTAAAAAACTTGAGTTGATACTTCAACTTCTACAGGAGTATTTTTAAACTCTAGTATCTATACTTCTACCTGAGTAATGAATGTGAATACTTTTGACACCTCTGGTCCCTTCAGAAGCTTGCTTGACTTTCTTTTAGAGGACGTCTCCCTCTGTTTGGAGGATTGCTTTCTTTTTTAGAGAAATCTCAAAGTTGCTGCCATCAGAGCACAAACCAGATCAGAATGAAATTCACTGACATGCATGTGAGGTTATCTAGCGGCCACTACACACAACACAGCAGCTTTGATTACGACACACAAACATCAATCCTCTAGAAACGTGACCTGGTCGTGGGGAAGGGGGGGGTTAGAGCTACTTTGGTTGATAACAGACACTGAAAGATCTGAAATGTGCTCTTCAGAAGAAGCAGCTACCTTGGAAAAATGAGATCTCTTTAAAAACGCTTGGCCGCTCGGTGGCGCAGTGGGTTAAGCAGCGGCTCATATACTGAGGCTACAGTCCTCCTGCAGCGGTCGCAGGTTCCAATCCCGGCCTGTGCACCTTTGCTGCATGTCATCCCCATTCTCTCTTTCTACCCCTTTCATATCTGCATCTTCAATAAAGGCCCACTAGAGCCTAACAAAAAACGCTTAAGAACAAGTGATCGGTATAAAGCTAGAGGGATCAGGGTGTAGGCATCCATCCATTTAGAAAACCTGTCCAGAGATGGAGACCGCTTAGTTCTGTGGCTACTCTGGTGTAAGTCTGGCCAACATGACTCAGAAGACACGGCGCAGAATCCTCAATGAGGCCCAGAGGAACGCACGGGGAATAGCTAAAGGCTGTAGACATCACTGGAACTGTTCACGAGTCTAGCACATACAAGTCAATGAACAGGCAGGACGTCTACGGATGAACACTACAGAGGAAGACAACCCTGGCTACGTGTTTGAAAAACAGCATCTTAGTAATCCACAACACCACTGGGAACAGGTTTTGTAGTCTGACTAAACAATAGTTGAATTGTTCAGTAGGAAGACTCAGCAAAAACATCACCTGATGGTGAAGCACGGTGGAGGGAGCATTATGTCTGACGCTGGCTTGTACCACCCTGAGTTTAGCAGAATCTCCTCCAGGATTACGTCAGGGTGTCTGTCCAGACCGTAACCCCAGGAGAAGCCGCGGCTCCAGAGAGCCGTTCCACTGCAACCCTACTAGTGTGATTGAAGCAGTTTTGAATAGAGGAGCGATCCAGAATTCCTCCTGAACACTGAGCAGTGCTGATCCAGAGACACTGAAAGACCTTGTTAAAGTCACTGCTACTGAAGGAGCTCCGAGCAGCTGGTAACACTTGGTAAAATTATCTCTGGTTAAATGGATCTGGTACCTCCCATTCAGTTTTACAACACTGTAGATTCTCTGCAGGGCAATGAAAGGAGCTGCCATCCCTTCTAAAAAGGGAAGCCTGGGGAAATGCATATTCAAAAGAGAAGGGGACCCCAATATGGACCTCTGAGGTACTCCACAACCAAGAAATTAAGAAATAACGTTTTTTGAACAACTTGTATGAAAAGTTCTGGTTCTGTTCCTGGTTCTTTGAAAACAAGTTCTGGAACCTCTGATTAAAAAACAAAATTGGTGATCCTTCTGTGCTTTCAATATTTTTTTTATTTGGGAAATGGTGTGGGGATTAAAGGAGCTATCGTGGTTATTTCACAGACAGGATCTTCTCTTTTCTGGGTCGGCTACATCATCAAGGATGTTCCACAGGCTTTTGTTTTGGATCTGTGGAGAATCACTGATGATGCTGCATTCGACCAGCATAGCCTTCTCTACACTCGCTTCCAGTTTAATTTAGGGCTGATTTTGAATTTTAGTTTTAAAGCTTTGAATGAGTTGGGCACCCGTTTACCTGACTGAGCTCCAGATGTAGCATTAAAGTCATCCTAACGGCTGCTTTTAGAGGTGCCCATAACAAGGTTCAAAACAAGGGGTGAAGGAGTTTTGGGGGTTTCTGCACCATGTTAGGGCTTTTTAAATAATTATTGAAGACTCCTTTTCTCTCTGTATTAAGTTACATTTTTTACCATTTAAATTGACTATATGTATATTTTTTATTCTGTGAAGAAGTTTGGTTCAAATGTGCTATAAGAACAAAGCTGACTTTGAGTACTTGACTTGACGCCAATTAAGAATTAATTAAATAAAATGCAAACAAACTGCACCTAAATGTGCAGATTTTTAAAAGAATTTAATCTAAAAAACTGATTTTAAAGTTACTCTTTGTAGCACTACCACTTTTGACCACGTGGAGGCAGCATATCACAAGAAAGTTCATGTGTCAGCCCCTGGTGCAGGACCTCTGGTGCAGGACCTCTGCTGACCTCTGATAGTTCTATCAGTGGCTTTTATCTCAACACAGCAGATCGTTATGTCCCCTTATGGTCAGAAGTGGTAGTGCTGCATAGAGTGGCTTTGAAATCATTCAATTGGATGCATCTTTGGAGGAAAAAAAATAATCTTTTTTTCACAGATTCACCCAGAAATATGAATCCACAAGTCATTTATTTTTCCGCCTGTTTCAGTTGGAAACAGGATCTTTGAAAGACATCATTAAGGTTTTATTCTGTTGTCAGAGCACAGCAGAAAAACAGAGGACCCACAGTTGGACACATTTCTTCCATGCTGAGTTTCAACCATGGCAGGGCTGACGTACACCTGGATGACTCTTCAGAAACGTAACCCAGTCACATGAAGGCGGGGCATCACAACACTTGTTGTGACCTTAAGGTGGAAGCGGGCATCTCTGCTGCACGTCGGTGGGATCATCCTCAACATGTTTTATGACTAGCTGATAGCCCTGCCTCCTGTTGCTAGGCAACAGTGGTTTCCCTCCTCCTCTTCCCTCTACAATGCGGCAAGAGGGAAAGGTGGTGATTCTGGTATCTATAAATCAGAGCCCCCTCCTTCCCACGGACGGCTACTGGAACACTGCAGAGCCCCTCCAGAGGCCCGGACAGCTACTCTGGTTCCTAATCTGAAGGGATCTAAGTACCCTTACACAAGGCTGTATCGTCTGCATTTATGCAGTAGTGGTTGTGAATGCGTGCAGTTGCAACAACACAGCCGAGAGCTGAACTCCTGATTGAGCTGTGGGAGATACGATCAGTCATGTTATGAGAATCCTCCAGCGTGTCCTGGGTCTATTGTGGAGGAGCCGGGACTCGACTCCGAGTCGCTACTGGATGACTCAACTTCTCACCTTATGTCCAAGGGACAGTTCCCTCCTCATCATGGTGTCTTACATCAAGGGCTGTCACCAAGGAACTACAGGCAGCCTGCTAGTCTGAAGCAAATCAGGAAGAAACGACAAGTGTAGTTCCTCTACTGACCACCAGGGTCTGGATCCACCAGTGAGTTCATCCCCACTGACCTCCATGTTAAAATGTCCAACTTTACAGCAGAAGTATACAATAACAGTCTGGTAGGTAAACAGCTTTGCATAGTTAAATTTCACATCCATGGCAACTGGACTTGTGGTAAACTAATGTGGGCCTGTTTCAGCTTCCAGGGCTGCTGGCTCCACCTATTTTAGATTAGTTGGGGTCGGGGTCAAATCATGCCAATGTAGCATCGTCAAGTGGCTTCAAAATGGGCTCTTTGAACCTGCGGTTGACGTCACACCGTGATGAGCTTTGAACTTTTAGAGATATACTTAAAGGGAAAGTTCAGTTTTTTACAACCTGGACCTTATTTCTGGCATTTTTTATGGTTGTATACTCACCCAGGCAAGTTTGGTGTCATTTGGAGTCCTTCGGATATTAGGAGTTTTGTGCGAGCCGCTTCTCCATATAATGTTAGCGCATGGGGGCACAGCGGGACACAGAACTCATGACGTCATCTCTGTGCGCGCACTCTGTCCTGCTTTCAGTGAGCTCTTCAGCCGTATACTCTGGCTCAAAACGGTAAGGACGTCCATCATATTCAAAGTCGTCGTCCACAACCTCAGAATTTGACAAATATTCAGACATGTTTCAAATAACTAACAGTAAACTAACAGTAGCGAACTCCAGCTGTACACAGAGCTGTGTCTGCGATGCGCGCACAGAGATGACATCATGAGTTCAGAGGTCTTGTTTACAAACTGATTTATTTGTTACACACACAGCCCCGGATGTAGACAACAGGTCCTGGAAGCAGATCTAGTGATTCATAAAAGAAATGACGAGTTTTGCGGCAATCATGTGTTATTTAGACGCTGCATCGTCTGTGTCCCGCTGTGCCCCGTTCACTACCGTTATATGGAGAAGCGGCTCGCAAAAAACTCCTAATATCTTCCGAAGGACTCCAAATGACACCAAACTTGCCTGGGTGAGTACACGACCATAAAAAATGCCAGAAATAAGGTCCAGGTTGTAAAAAAACGAACTTTCCCTTTAAGGAAGTTTGTGACAACTGCTTCATTCAAACAAAACAACAACAAAAACAATACAGGGGTGTTTTCAGTCTATATACATTAGTAAGTGAAACTAGAATAAAACACACTTCCCACAGTCACACTGGCAGACCCACCACCACCACAGCAAACCACCGACAGCACAGTGGAAGGGGACAACCAAAAAGAAGGCATGGTGACCAGATGTGAACTGAAACATGTGTATTGAAAATATAAAGCACAGACTATGGCTCGGTGATGTCAAAGTGGGGGGGAGCTGGTCAAAATGCAGAGGAGACTCAAATCAAACACAAACCACCAACTGAAATGAAAAACCCACGATGCAAACGAGACCAGGAGGAGGTACGAGGTGGTAGATGACCAGTCACCAAGCACAGGCAGGCAGGCACACCACCAGAGACGACACGGAGAACCAAACAGAACCGGATTAAGGTGAGAGGAGGGAGGATGGAGAGGAGGGGGAGGCCTGGACACTGACGTCGGCTCGTCCTTACTTCTGTTGGGGGAGTTCCAGAGCGTGGCGGAAGACTTGGACAGCCTGTTGTTAATGACAGGGTCCACCTGTCTCGGCAAGTTGACCGTGGAGGCCGAGCATCTGCCTGCACCGGAGAGAACGCAACACACAACAAGTGTTCACAAGGCAGCCAGGGTGCGGAGGCGGCCCCGGGGCCCCGGCACCGGCCCGCTCCTGCTGCCGTCACTGGGACTCCCCATCCCCAACGCTGGAGTCTTTACCACTCAATCTGGAGTCACATTTAGGGAGAAAGGAGGACTTTGGGGAAAGTACGGGAGGGTGTGACGGGGCGAGACATCACATTTCAAGTAAAAACTGTTTCCTGAGCCGCTCGGTGGTACAGTGGGTTAAGCAAGCAGCTCATATACTGAGGCTGACGCTGGTTCGAATCCCGGCCTGTGCACCTTTGCTGCATGTCATCCCCATTCTCTCTCTACCCCCTTCCTGTAACTTCAATAAAGGGCCACTAGAGCCACAAAAAAATCTAAAAAAAACAAAACAAAACTCTTTCCTTTTATCTTTCCAGACTCATTCAGGACCGTTTGCACTCAGAAGGGAAACCCTGATAACTGACCAGTGTGAAGAGCTTAGATACAGAAATGAAAATGTGTAGCACGTTATTACAATTCAAAAGCACCTATAAATACAAAATGATTAATACATTTAAAACAAAGGTATAATACACGTAGGCATGTACCTATGGACATGTGTATGTATATGTATTTATGTATATGTATGTGCTTATATATACAGGACTGTCTCAGAAAATTAGAATATTGTGATAAAGTTATTTATTTTCTGTAATGCAATTAAAAAAACAAAAATGTCATACATTCTGGATCCATTACAAATCAACTGAAATATTGCAAGCCTTTAATTATTTTAATATTGCTGATTATGGCTTACAGCTTAAGATTAAAGGAGCTGTATGTAAGAGCAATAATAAAACGAATCATAAAATGACCCCGATATGTCAACAGACATTTAAAAATCATGTTCATTTCAAATACTTATGTCACTGACAACAGCACTCAAGCCAGGATATTCCAGTTTAAAAAGAGGAGTTGCAGCCCTCAACTGATGTTTATGTTGTCATTTTTTGTTTTGGCCTGAAGCTCCACCCTCCACCTATCTCCCAATCACCAAGTCAGTATTGTTTCTGAAGCTCCACCCTCCACCTATCTCCCAATCACCAAGTCAGTATTGTTTCTGAAGCTCCACCCTCCACCTATCTCCCAATCACCAAGTCAGTATTGTTTCTGAAGCTCCACCCTCCACCTATCTCCCAATCACCAAGTCAGTATTGTTTCGGCATCCGGGTTGCCAGCTCGGCTCTAATTATCGCAGCCATGGCAGCCTACGTTCCTGCTGCATTCTGCAGCCTACCTGGCAACCTCTGGTCGGGGGGAGGAGGGGGAGGGTACACGCTGCTCAACAATATTTTGAAAGTGACTGCAGTACCAGTTTTGGACATTTCTTACAGACGGCTCCTTTAAGATTCCCATAATATTCAAATTTTTTGAGATAGGATATTTGAATTTTCTGCAATATTTCAGTTGATTTGTAATCAATCCAGAATGTATGACATTATTGCATTACAGAAAATAAAGGACTTTATCACAATATTCTAATTTTCTGAGACAGTCCTGTATATATACTGTATGGAATGATATTTAGTAATGTCATGTGGAATATGTTGTATGTTTGTGTACAGTTATTTTGTTTAGACTCGGGCAACTTCTCATATGGATTTATTTATGTATTTTGTTTCATTCTCTAAATCCTAAATGCACTACTTTATAAAAGCTAACCTTTTTTTTCCCTTTATTTTTTTTCTTGTGAAAAGGGTAGGCGTCATAAGCTTAGGCTTCAGTCTACACCTTTTTGTCCTTGGTTTTTAGTTAAAATTGTACATATATATATATATATGTATATATATATATATATATATATATATATATATATATATATATATATATATATATATATATATATACCAAAAAATTATATATTTTTTTTGTATTACACTGACAATTTACACCTGTACTTTGGGTTATTTGTGTTGTGTAAATTGAAAGGACCAATAAACCAATAAACACTAAACAAGAGGGAAGTGTCTCTGGGAAACGCCCTCAGACCTCTCCTGAAACCCGGTCCTACAGACCAGGTCTTTCTCCCGGGTCTGAATGCCCAGCCCCAGGACAGAAATGTTGTCTGCAACCACGGAGGAATTCCGGCTGCCACCAGTGTGGCTCATCTGCCTCGGGGACAGGCCGTGTCCTGGAATCTGATCAGCTGGAGCCGGGAACCACAACGACTCAGCTTACAGCCGCAGGGCCAGGAATGGGAGACTCACTTTCTCTCCTGGAGGTCTGGTTGAGTCCGCCGGCCCAGGACCACCTCTGCTGGCGGATCTCCGCCCACGTCTTCTTGGTGGACCTCTTTATGGCTGCTTCGTACCGCTCCTGCAGGAACACCCACAGCTGATATTCTGCACGTTTCAGGAAACACTTTAGTTTCATGACTAGTAGTCCATGGGCCAGACCAGATATCAGTACCACTCAAGCTGACCAAACTTGCTTATAATTTTTGAAAAGATCCATGTCTATAGATGATATTTTGGTATGATAACCTTCCTGAGTGGCAGCTGGATCATAGTTATCAGCTCATGAAGTTCAGAAAATTACATTTAAATGCTGCTGCATATCCTGGTTTAGACTCATGTACAGGATATCTGTCAATGTTTCACTATATTGTCTTTGGTATCATTTTAAGCGTTCATTCAAGCTAAGATGTGAATCTTTCTGACCAACATAGAGGTCACTGCAGCTCTTTACACTATAAACAACACACATTTTTACACAATTTTCGCCTAAATGATATAGTATATTTTATCCCTGTGTCATCTGGGAACAACAGAGACACAAAATACAAAAATTGGAATATTCACAGGACCATAAGGATTAAGGAAATGTATCACATCTTAGCTTGAATGAATGCTTTAAAGGTCCCCCTTTAAAATGATACCAAAGACAATATTGTGAAACATTGACAGATATCCTGTACATGAGTCTAAACCAGGATATGCACCAGCAGCTAAAATTTAATTTTCTGAAGGGGGTGGTAACTTCATGAGCTGATAACTATGATACAGCTGCCACTCAGGAAGGTTATCATACCAAAATATCATCTACAGACGTGGATCTTCCAAAATCATAAGCAAGTTTGGTCACCTTGAGTGGTACTAATAAGTGAAATTTTGGGCTCTGGCCCACGGACTATAGGGATGGGAATCGAGAACCGGTTCTTGTTCAGAAACGGTTCCCAGTGTTTCAATTCCTTGGAATAGTTTGCAAGTTTTACAAACGATTCCCTTTTCAATTCCAGTCACGCGTCAGCCAGCAGTCAATAGTAAACATGGCGCCCGAGCAATACAAACGCTCCAAAGTCTGGTTACATTACAGTAAAAAAGACGACAACAGGGCAACATGCAATACTTGCCAAGTGAATATTTCGTCAAAGGAAGGAAATACTACCAACATGCAAAAATATTTGCGCACACAGCAGCAATAACAATCAATGAATGTCGCGTTTTCTATCCACTCCGGACTAATTTCAGTAATTCTCAGCCCAGCAGCAGCAACGTTAGCGTGTCCTTAGCTAATAATACTGCAGTTAACTAATTAACTAACGAACACTGCCTATGCTATTAGTGCCATTTGCTTGATTGTTCTTTTTTTTCTCCAAATGAGAATCAATAAGGGGATTGATAAAGAACCGAATCCTCAAGCAGAATCGAAAATTGAATTGGAATTATAAAAATCTTATCAATTCCCATCCCTATTCATGACGGAGGATTTCAGGATCGTCATAGTGATGACAGCACCCTCACTGGCCGACCGCTCCTTCAGGTTTCTCTGGTATTTACGTTACACTACACTGATGCTGTTGTCCACAGACCTACAGCAGAGGAACACACTACATAGACATGTATACGTAGACGCCCCATGGAGCTGCTGCGATACGTCAACGTCGCCGCCATATTGGATGTGGCAAGACTGCGCTGTAAACTAATACAAGTAAATTGACTTATTTTCATAAAGCGCCTGTCTACAAAGAAATTTACGTTTTACGTCTCATTTATTCATTCACACATGCACTAATATACTTGGGAAACAGTTAGGCACCAAATATAATACATTTAATTTTCTCAGATGGCAAAAATAAGAACTTTGTTGATCCCACAGTAATTCATGTTATATCAGCATAGATCAGAACAAGGTAGTGCCGAAAAACAATATATATCCCCCCTCACAAAAATAAGAAAAATAGAGAAACATATTTTCTCATCAACAAAGCATATTTTACATAAACATTCAAAATTTTTCAAGTAACAAAATAACATATTTGAACCTTTTTTCGATTTTTTTCAGTTATTTTATTGTCTGAAAAATTGTTCAAATGTTATTTTATTGTCTGAAAAAATAACTGAAAAAATAACTTGAAATATGTTATTTTGTTATTTGAAAATTTGTTTTATTATATTATATATCATAATATAATAATATATTTGGTGCCTAACTGTTTCCCAAGTATATTAGCGCATGTGTGAATGAATAAATGAGACGTAAAATGTACATTTCTTTGTAGACAGGCGCTTTATGAAAATAAGTCCATTTACTTGTATTAGTTTACAGCGCAGTCTTGCCACATCCAATATGGCGGCAACGTTGACGTATCGCAGCAGCGGACAAGAACACTCGATGCGGCGTCCACGTTTATATGTCTATGAACACACTCTGGCAATGGTAACCTAGGAGATGACAAGGACGAGGACTGATGAGTCAGCATTTACCTAAGAGCAGGAAGTTAAAGGGGAACACAGTTCACCTGCTAGACCTGCTACCAGTCTAGACCTGCTACATAGAGTTACTTAAAGTATTCAATTATTATGACTTATTACAGAAATACTCAGGAAGAGGTAACAATGATTGGATAAGCAGCGGTAGATGTTTCCCTGAGGACTGCTGTCCTTGAAGCCCGAGTGGAAGGAGCAGGTACCACTTTGACTTGAGCCAAAAGTAACCAAGTAAAAGTAGAAGACAAAGTAGATTTAATCTCTTACTTTGTTCTTGGCTAGTTTCTGTCTCTGCTTCTCTTCCAGCAGCACCCGCCGTTTCTCGGCCTTCAGCCTCTGCTCCTCCAGCTTCCTCCTGCGATCCTCCAGCTGGCTCTCCCTCAGGCGCCGGGCCTTGTCCTCCTTCTCCAGCCACTGGGCCTTCTTGGTAGCTGCAGCGCAAACACACAGACAAAGAGGGATTTTAAACCTTGAGCCTGGCGGTTGTTATAAATGCCATTATGTGAGGCGGTAGTTTAAATATAAATCCACTCAACGCTCACATGGAGCCTCCAGCAGATGAAACAGATGGCAGACATGTTCATTACGCTATAATCCTGATAACAGTAAACAAGCAGCAGCTTCCTGCTGACTTTCACTGCAGCCTCCAGTAGACAAACTCACTGCTCCTGCAAATAAGCAGCAATCAGTGCCTTTAAATTAACCCTTTCCACTCCAGGGCCCGCCATTTAGGGGCCCCCAGTGCAGAGAGACGGATGGGCATTGAAAATAAGCTGGAGTTTAAATTAAAACTGCTTCATGTCAGTCTAAGGGCCGAGATATACTTGCTGTTGGTGCTTGCGTTCGCATCCGTTCACGTCCGTTTGCGTGCACCACCAACGCGAGGAGAGCGTGTAGTACCGGCAGTGACCAATAGGGGGCAGTAAACAGAGCAACAGTTGGAAAACTGATTAAATATTTAGTAGTAGAAGTAGTAGCAGCGGTAGTAGCAGTAGCAGATTAGAACAACAAAGAATTAACACGACATTATTGGATGATGTAGGAGATTATAACCATCCGTTCATTCGACCCGTCAAATGAACGCAGGATACGCTCGGCGGCCATGACGCGTACGCGTATGCGTTCTGAACTGCAAGTATATCTCAGGTCTAACACACACATCTGCAACTTCCACACCCAATTCTGACAAAAGCAATTTTCTCCAAACATATTTCTGTACTTCTGCATAAATTTGCAGAGAGGTTGAAGATTCTGAGAATCTGGGGGAATCACTGTATGCCCGGAACAAGTCTGAACCTAAATACGGGATGTCCATGTTCTTCAGACTCTCTCGGACATCAACCCATCACGCTAAACAGCTGCACCGCACCAGCAAATCCAGCAGAGCTGTCCAACCAAATCCTCACTAGTTTGATGCCAAAAAGACCTGCAGTTCCTCTAGATATTTTTAGATAGTTCTTCATTGTCATTATAACTTATGTACAACGTAATTAAAAAGTGCTCTCCAGTCAGCGCATCATTTATAAAAAAATAAAATAACTGAAAAATAATCCAATAAAATGTAATTTAAAATATAAACAAATAAAATATATATATATATATATATATATATATATATATATATATATATATATATATATATATATATATATATATATATATATATATTTTTTTTTTTTTTTTTTTTTAATTTGTTTATATTTTAAATTACATTTTATTGGATATATATATATATATATATATATCTAGACACATTCACCCTTCCACATCAACACACGGACCCCACAAGAACCTTCATCAGCATACGATCATTTTTGTTATTGTTATTGCACATTAGCTTCTGTTTTTGTTAAGGGTGGTTATTGCTGTTGGATAAAAGCTGTGTTTGAGTCTGTTTGTCCTCGTTTTCATGAGTCTGTATCTCCTCCCAGATGGCAGCAGTTGGTGTGAAGTGTCTTTTATTATATTTTGGGCCTTTTTCTGGCAAAGGGAGCGGTGGAGGTCTTCCTACTGACCACCAGGGTCTGGATCCAGGGCACTATAACTTTCCATCCCAACTCAGAAATGGTCTCAGTTGTGTCTAAGCACAGTGATCAGCACAACAAGACATATTATCTTTAAAATACGAGTGATTCTCTTCTGTTGGGTCTTTATTCATACGTCAGAAAACAAGAAAAGAGAGAACTGATCTCTACATAGCAACATCGTCTCAGCTCTGCTCTAATTGGCTTTTCATGGTCTGCAGAGTCTGTATGTGCCTTCTTGAGTATTTTTACAAGAAGGTTCCCTAACAAGTAAAACCACAAATGTAGACGTGGATCATGCATGGTGGGTGGAACACGCAAGAACAAAATCAAAATGAATCTGGAGATGACATGAGGAGAAATATTTCAACCAAAAGTGAAGCTGCAGGGGTCAGAGTTTCCACCAGGAGATGAGATGAAACCAAATGAGCAACATAAGCAACTCATGGAGGGAGGAAGCACGGACGTGTCATGAATGGCTGCAGCAAACGCTGAGGTGTCGTTGGAGAGCCTTACCTTGAATCTGCGTTTGCTGCTCTGAGCGCCGGAGAAGGAGAAACAAATAAACACATCAGTGAGTCAGACAGACACAACGAGGCAGTCAGGGACTCCTGCTTCACGCATCAAAACATTCTGGATCCTCAAAACACGTGCAAGCCCCCTCCTTCAGATCTGAAGCCACAACTCCAAAGCAGACAGACGTCCAACGACAGTTCACCGAAGACAAGTCAGCGACTTCACCCGACTCACAAGGATGTGAGAGCCCTGCTGCTTCCACAGCTCATCAATATATTCTTATATTCCTCTTATATATTGTTTTGACATGACAGCCTTTAATTAATTGAGCTAATGGTAAGCCCCACATCCCTTTAGTTGCGGTTAATAGGGATGGGAATTGATACGATTATTACGATTCCAATTACATTTTCGATTCTGCTTACCAATTCGGGTCTTTAACAATTCCCTTATCCCTTCCCATTTGGAAAAAAGGACAACAATGAGGCAAATGGTGCTAATATGATAGGGAGTGTTCACTAGTTCATTAGTCACCTGCAGTATTATTAGCCAGGGACATGCTAACGTTGCTGGTGCTGCTGGAAAACACAACATTCTTGATCATTATTGCTGCTGTGTGCGCAAATATTTTTGCATGTTGGTAGTATTTCCTCCCTTTGACGAAATATTCACTTAGCAAGTATTGCAAGATAGCCTGTTGTCGTCTTTTTTACTGAAATGTAACCAGACTTTCAAGCGTCTGTATCGTTTGGGTTATCGACTGCTGGCTTACGCACGTTACGCAACATGCATGGTGGCGTCATTCATGCTCACTGGAATCGAAAAGGGAATCGTTTGAAAAATATGCAAACGATTCCAAGGAATTGAAACACTGGGAACCGGTTCTGAACAGGAACCGGTTCTCAATTCCCATTCCTAGCGGTTACTAGCTCAGACGGTCTGTCATTGTTGTTCACAGCTTTACAAGTGACCAAGTGAAAACACAGATGTCTTGAACTCATTTAGGACCCAGAAGGACCACCGCTCATCGAGGAGCATGCAAACGTAACTTCAATATGTGCCCAGCACTTGCAGGTGGGGTGTGATGGGCACTATGAAAGCCTTGGCCACGGTGGGGAGGCGGCGAGCAGCAGTGGGCGTACTTATGTCCCTCCCACTCGGAGCCAGTATGTTGCAGTTTTCGTTGGACACGCATCAGAGTTCAGGATCTTCCAGAGTTTTTCCTGTGGAGCTGAACGTCACCGAGTTCTGGTCCCTGTGGAACTGATACTGAACAGCCCTTGACCCATCTGGGTCTGACCGGCTTTCGGGGGCCGGTCCATTGTTTGCCATCAGTGTGCAGATGATACAGCAAGAAAAAAGCCTTATAAAAAATTCTCCTTTAACCTTTAAAGATCAGCTGAGCATCACAGAGTCTGGGGGCGTTTCTTACCGATGTATCGGGCTCTCTCTTCTCTCCGCTCTTTGGCCAGTTTCTGTCGTTGCTCTGAGCTCATCGAATCTGGACAAGAAAAGAAAAGAACATCCCTTTAACATCAACTTAAAGTGGGTCAGAAAACAGTCAGTCATATTAAATATGTGCCTTTGTTTCCTTATTATGTATTGCTTTTTTTGTTCATTAAAGGGAAAAATGATTTGGAAAAAACCATCTTTCTGAGGTCAGGAAGACGCTGTCCAGTCTTTCTGCTCCTGGACTGGCACCACGCTCGATGACATCACAGCTCAGCCGGCAGGCTAGCACATAATCAAATACGTCTACAGTTTAGTTGAACACAGCTGGCTGGTCTCCAGCTGGAAGGTCGTCTGATCGATCCCCAACTCCATCATGTGCTGAAGTGCCCTTGGGCAGCATGCTGAACCACCACTGCCCCCTTTGACCCTGACCCTCCTGCTGCAGAGGCTTGAAGGCCATCCAACGTGCAACGTTCACCAGAACATCTCGTGTCATTTATCTTGGACATGTACCGTATTTTTCGCACTATAAGGCGCAACTAGAAGCCTTTAATTTTCTCAAAAACCGGCAGTGCACCTTATATTGCGGTGTACTTTATATATGATCATTACGGTAGTTTCTGTTACTGTAGTCAGGGGGATTGTAGCTACTGTAGTTGGTGTCGCTGAAGTAACGGTGCTAAAAACAGCAGGAATGGTCACAGACGTTCAAGACATAATGGCGACTGTTGGACCATTGGATGCTGCACTCGCCCAGCTGTTCTATTCCGACACAGAAGAAGACGATTTTGAGGGATTCGGGGATGAACTGGAAAAGTTCCCCTCCGTGTTTCTTTTGGGAATGAACAAAGTTTTCGGAAAGCTGGTTTTTATTTTGTAAATAAAGTTTGACTTACGGTACTTTTCTTCTTGTTTTTTTTTTTTTTTTTTTGCATTTGCTGAAGCATTTTGTTTTTTTTTTATTTCCTGTAGCGCAGCTCCCTCAGGTAGATACGTAACTCAACCCCAGCCACTATAGTACGGTATCTCACCATATATTCCGTGGGTCTTATAATGCACCTAATGCGCCTTATATATGAAGAGAGTTTTTAAATAGCCCATTTATTGAAGGTGCGCCTTATGGTGCGGAAAATACGGTACTGAGCATCCAACGCACAAGTCTGGATCACCAGCATGGGACCGGCACCACTTCTTCTGTTGTTGTGTTTCAATTAAGCTTTTCAATAAAGTTTTGTAAAAAAAAAAAGAAGCTCTTTTTCAATATGTAATCTGACATTAAAACAACATGTAGATCAGCTGTGTCAATGAGCCAGGGTGACTTTTTTCCCATTTTCCCCCCAGTGCTCCTACCTAAGTCAGTCCTGGGCATTGCTCCCTCTGCCGGCCCCGGGGGGGCCACACTGAGCTCAAGTCTCCTTAACCTGAGGAGTGAACTGGCCGCTTCTTTTCACCCGACAGCGTGAGGGGGGGGGGCTTTGGTGCTAGTGGGTTCTGGGTGGGCTTACCTTTCTTGGGCTGAGGGCTGCTGGCGGAGCCGGGCGTGGAGGGGCGGGCCTCCGTCTTGGAGGAGCCATCTGTCTTGGGGGTGGGGGTGTCTGTCTTGGGGGTGGGGGTGTCTGTCTTGGGGGTGGGGGTGTCTGTTTTGGTGGGGGTGTCTGTTTTGGGGCTGGATTCGGTCTGGGGAGAGAGATCCGACACGGCGGAGTCGTCAGAGGTCAGGGGGTCCTTGTCCCCGCTCTGGAAGGCCTGGGAGTCCGGCTGCAGGGGCAGACCTGCAGGACAGAGAGCCACAGCATCAGCATCAGCAACAGCAAAAGTCTACTGTCAAATATAACGTATAATATAAACATAATGCCCACATTCAATTCAATTTTATTTATTTAGCGTCTATTCCAACAGAAGTTGACTCTAGGATCTTTCCAGAGACCAGAACATGACCCCCGAGCAATTATTACATAAACTTAACATAAACACAGTGCAGGTGGTGGGAGAGAGGAGGATGATGGCTAAGCTGTCATCCATGATGGAGAAGGACTCCCACCCCATGAAGGACCATCAGAGAGCTGGAGAGCTCCTTCAGCGACAGGCTCCTTCACCCTAAATGTGTGAAGGAGCTACAGAAGGTCCTTCCTCCCTGCAGCTGTGAGACTACACAACCAGCACTGCTCACAGTAGACCACATACATAACAACCTGACAATAAATGTATATACTGTACATACTGGAAAATACATATTGGAAAATAATGTGCAATATCATTCACTACAACGTGCAATTATGTAAATATCCGTCTGTTATCTTATTTGCATACCAGTATTTTTATTATTATTATTATTATTATTATTATTATTATTGTATATATCAGTACTGTTTATAGTGTGTCATACTCTGTTATTATTATTGTATTATTATTATTTCTATTTCTATTGATGCCTCCTGTTTTGCACTATCCCCTTTGCTGCTGTACACTGCGAATTTCCCCGCGTGTGGGACTAATAAAGGAATATCTTATCTTATCTTATCTTATCTTATCTTAAAAACTCCCCTAGTGGGAGAAAAACCTTAAACCAAACAGGGGAAAGGAAAACTCCCCCCTTTAGGACCCTCCTGCTGAAGACCACATGATGACAGTGAAGACTGAGTAACCAGTGAGGACGGTCCAGCACGTCTCATAAACACCACCATGTCCCTCCAGAGCTGCTCTCCCTCCTTTTACTCTGTTTAAACCCTCAATGACATCATCCACAGGCCTCTAGAGTCAGCTTGAACCTGATTGTGCACAAACGTCTGTGTTTCGGACTAACGGAGCCCGTTTTCCTGCTCGGGTCCATTAGGTTCAGCTGGAGAGTTGGACTGTGAGGTTTCTGTAACAACAGACGACTGCATTCAAATCAATGAGAGGTTCGATTCCCTCAGGGACGCACGTCCCACATGAGATCCGGACCAGGTCACAGACACTCGTATGATCTTTATGTCTCCATGTCTGGAACCAACACAGAACTGGACAGACCGTCTGAAACGCCACGGGACGGTGAAGAGCTCCGTTCAAGCCTCTCTTCATGTTCGCTGCACACCAACATGACATGCTCTCCTCACACCCAGGACACAGTCTGGTTGAACTCCTCCCCTCTGGACGGCGCTACAGATCTCTGTACTCCAAAACCTCCAGACTCAGAGACAGTTTCTTCCCCCAAGCTGTTGCTCTGATGAACTCTCATCATTCATAGAGTCTCGGAGTAATCAATCACTGTGCAATAATAATAATAACCACAATCATATGCTGTAACAATGCACCTTTAAATAACCATGACTACTTCATACTGCTGCACCTTTCACTTTTTTGTATAAAAAAAAAAATTGTATATACAGGACTGTCTCAGAAAATTAGAATATTGTGATAAAGTTCTTTATTTTCTGTAATGCAATTAAAAAAAACAAAAAAGTCATACATTCTGGATTCATTACAAATCAACTGAAATATTGCAAGCCTTTTATTATTGTAATATTGCTGATTATGACTTACAGTTTAAGATTAAGATTCCCAGAATATTCACATTTTTTGAGATAGGATATTTGAGTTTTCTTAAGCTGTAAGCCATGATCAGCAATATTAAAATAATAAAAGGCTTGCAATATTTCAGTTGATTTGTAATGAATCCAGAATGTATGACATTTTTGTTTTTGTAATTGCATTACAGAAAATCACAATATTCTAATTTTCTGAGACAGTCCTGTATGTTACTAAGAGCTGTCATTTGTCTATTTACTGTACAGTGAGCGAAGCAACCAGAGTCAAATTATCTGTTTTGTTTGACCTGACTTGGCCAAAAAAACATAATTCTGATTCTGATTCTGATCCAGCACATAATGTCTTCTCGTCTTCCAGCAGTGTAGACCTCTGGTTCTGAAATCACTGGCTGGTTCCGTTCAATCAATCTTTTCATCAGTTTCCATAGCCTGGTGTCTGATCCCTACGAAGGGCAATGAAAGCCCCGCTCCAGCCTGGATGGTGTGATCACGGCCGGCCCACTCCGTCTGGGTGGAAGAAGGAAGGAGACGGGCTGATCGGGGCTGCAGTGGCGCATGCAGGAGGGCTGGAGCGGGGAGACCCCCGCTCTGCTGCAAGGACACGTGGAGGACGAGGACGTGCTGCTGCAGGGCAGGAGGTGGAAGGAGGAGAGAGAGACAGCAGAGAGACAGCAGAGAGCCCATCAGGGAGGTGAGGAGCCGCAGGCCAGGGCTCCTCTCAGGACAGCCAGCCACCAGCAGACGGAGCGAGAAGCTCGTCTCAGCTTTGTCCAAGCGCTCAGCAAACCTGATAAAGCACTCAAATGTCTGCTTACTTTTTAAAATGATCCATAATGCTGCAGCTCCCCCCTTGAAAAAATGTGTTGCTCTTTGCTCTGAGAAGTCAACACGAACAACCAGATCTGTTACAAGGGGTGAGTGTCATGTACCCCAACGCCAAACTGCATTTGGGAAGTCATCATTCTCCTGTATTGCAATGACTTAATGGAAAACTCTGCCAACAGACTTTATTTCATGTAGAAGTCCCCACACCTTCTCACATCTTGCCAAGCGTTGCTTACTGTAGAGGCAAGTGTGTATACATTTATAAAGTGTGTGTGTTGGGGGGGCAGCCTAGCTTTAAATCTTAGGCGCCAACATCTGACAGATCTAATGCTCTGTTGAATCTGCTTCCATGTTTCTATTTATCTATTGTGTCTTTGCTTTGTTCTGCTCTTTTACTTAATTTTTCTTTTTTCTATACTAATTTTTATGTACTATTCCATCAACCTGCCCAGGGACTACAGGTGGAAAATAGCAAGCTGCTACAACCTGGCACAACGCATATTCTCTTGTACAAGATTAATGTCTTATCTCGCACTGTCCCTGCTTTAAAATAAATAAATTAGAAATTACAAACCTCATAAATTACAGTCCCCCCCCGCCCCCGTACCACCAAGATGGGAGGTGATTCAAGGCCACATGTGTGTTCGGATGAGACAACATCTGAGACAAAGCAGATCGAGTTCCAACATGACCTGTGTGATGTTGAAAGAGCGGAGACTGCAGAGCTCCTCCCGACTTTCATTTATCCTGGGGGGGCAGCCTTTCATGCATGCGTGAGGAGCTGCCCGCCCAGACAAGACACGATTACCATCATCTGAAGCAGACTTTGAAGCACTGGCGGGGAAAACACCTGAGCGTGCAGCAGCTTGGAGGTGGGCAGGTTGCCCCCAGCTGCAGAGGCTTCTCTCATCTGAAACACCAGAGCAGTGACGATGGAGTCGGTTTAAGCTGCCACACCGAACAGCATCTTTGCTGTAAAAGTTTATTAAGTTCCTGTGATGGAGCAAGTCTAAAAAAAGAAGAACACGGGTGTGGAATTGAAACAAAATATAAAATATAAAAAGAGATTTTATATAAGCAAGAGATAAATCACTGAAAGTCACATAAGCAGACAGGGAGTTCTAACAGAGGGGGGAAATAAAAGCTCGCTGGAAGCATTGCTCTCACCAGACGCAACAAAAAGCATCTGACATCTAATGAATTCATACATTGTGGGGGGGGTTGTGGGGGGGGTAAGCATGTGTCAAGATACCAAGTTCAGTTGTGTAACTAGCCAGAAGGAGAGTGATTGGTTAGGAGTGTGACAAAGGGGTCATGGAGGGACAACCCAAAGACATCAGAAAGGCCCCTGACACGTGGTGCTGTGACGCTCCAGTTTCACTTCCTGTTTCAGAACCTGCCCAGTGAGAGCTTTCAGACGTCACATGGTCTGAGGTCACTTTGAGATTCCACAGGGAGCCAATGTACACAAGAGAAAACAGGACAGAGGCAACTACCCCTTTGTCTTTTGCCAACAAATATCAGAAAAAGGCTATTCTGTTTGGAACTGTGATTGTCATATGTGTCATATGTGGGTGCAGACATTGCACCCACATGACTTTGTGACGAAGACAGGGAAGACATGTTTAAGAAAATGTGGGACTGTGTATTGCAATGGTTTCAAAGAAAAGACTAATGTATCAGTGGGAACCTCCTTGCTGTTTGTACTACTTATTTTGCTTTTTACTTTGTACAGTTTTTTTTAATTATAATTAGTTTATTGTAGTGATTGTAGGGCTGGGCGATTTTGGACAAAAATAAAATCCCGATTTTTTTTTCCTGTAAACCCGATTTTTGATTTCGATTCTTTTGGTAAAACTACAAAAGACAATGGAATAAATTGTTTCAAATATTTTATCTTTATTTTGAAAGAAAAATAAACAAATTTCCCTATTGGAAATGAAGTGCAACTGAAAGATACTGAGTTTAGTAAAGTGACAACATTAACAATCTTCTTGACCAAACAAAGTAAAAAATCGATTTTCCGATTTTCCTTTTTTTAACATCGTCTTGATTAATAAATCCGATTTAGATTTAAAATCGATTAATCGCACAGCCCTAAGTGATTGTGACCTTTACTATTTTCTTACAAGATGTGCTTAATCTGTTCAAGTTTTGTTTGTTTTTAGGGTGGGGGGAGGGTTTTTTCTTTTATCTTTTCTTTTTTCATTTGTCTGTTCTGTATCTTTAAAATTCTGAAAAGCAATAAACATATATTTAAAAAAAAAAAGAAGATAAAACAGGATAGACATGTCCTGTCTCGGCGGTACCAGGCGGTATCATCACAAATCATTTCAATCTTTTCCAGACTCATTTGGGGAAAGAAGACCTCTGACAATAGCTGGTTGTAGCAGGAACATCCGTCCAGATCAGAGGTGTCTCCCAGGCAGAGGCGGGAGGTCAGAGCCAGAGTTATTATCGTTCACGAAAACGAACAAAATAACGAAAACTAAAATTGAAAAAACTATTTTGTTAACTGAACTAAATAAAAACGAAAATTAAAAGACAAAAACGATAACTAACTGAAACTATATTGACTGTTTAGAAAACAAACTAAAACGAACTGAAATTATAGATATAATTTCCTCCGTTTTTGTCCCTGTCAATATAAACCTTGGTATGATCAATTTATTCCGCTCTGGCCGTTTATCTCCAACTGGCAGCTACGGCACCTTAACGCCTCACGGTCCGTGACGTCAAAACTAAAACTAATAAAAACTTAACTAAAACTAAGCATTTTTGAAAATATAAAAACTAATAAAAACTAGCAAACCCACACTAAAAACGAATTAAAACTAACTGAATTGAAGGACAAAAAGTCAAAACGAAATAAAACTAAACTAAAATGAAAAATTCAAAACTATTATAACCCTGGTCAGAGCTGAACCTCACGGGGAAAGGCTCGGCCACCAGACGTTCTCCGATGAGACGTGGCTCCAGCGAGATGTTCTCAGACGGGACGCGGCTCCAGCATTGGGTTCTGTCTTCCCCCGGTCAGCTGAGGGACATCAAGATCTGGATTTAGAATCATCCAGGAATGCAAACCTCTCAAACCATTCAAGGTGGAGATTGGAAGAGGGGGAGGTGGTTGGTCTGGTTAGGATGCCTCCTGGATGTGTGTCAGACATCTCCCACCAGAAGGAGGACAGACCAGAGAGATCTCTCAGCTGGCTCGGGAACACCTTGGTATTCCCCTGGAAGGGTTGGAGAGATAACTGGGAGAGGGAGGCCCGGGCCTCTCTGAATCAGGCTGTGCTCCGTGATTGGCTCAGAGAAAACTTGTTTTACATCCGTCTTTGGAGCATAAACACCAGGAAAGAAGAAACTTCAATGTAAGGCTGGGCGATATACAGAGGTGGCAAATCCGGCTTCAGAAAGTAAAAGTCCTGCCATGTATTTGTTCTGCACATTCACTCAACCAGCTGATTCTAATCAGCACAGCTCTTCAGCCAGGTAGATGAGCTAATTAGTGAACTCACCTGGTTTTAGTGAATGGACAGAACAAATATATGGCAGGACTTTTACTTTCTGAAGCCGGATTTGCCACCTCTGGCGATATATTGAGATTTTAATATATATCGATATATTTTCAAACGCGATATGGTACGAGAAAATATCGTTTATATCGATTTAAAAGCTATATGATTTTGATATAGCTTATTTTGTGACAAATTGACTTGAATGTTTTATTTGAGATTTGCACAAATGTTTTGTTATTTGCACAACTGTCAACCTCAGTGGAAAAGTCTGCCTGTTACTGTCTACATTGTATTAATTGCACAGTGTATTTTAATTTAATTGTTATGCAGGAAAGGGATATTTGTTTTATTTTATTCAAGAAGCATTTTTATTCTATATATGCAGGCAGTTTATTTTAATTTCATTTGTTTTACACATTTTGATATTGTGCAGACCTCTGTTAACAAATGAACCTGTGTGACATTTGGCACGAGGCTTTGTATTAAAACTGACTGTTTTTTTAAGGGTTTACCTCAGAAAAAAATGAAGCTAACAGAGATGCTATGCTATAATGCTTTGGGGGAAACCCCAATTATGGCACAGACAAAATATCGATATATATCGAGTATCGCCATTCAGCTAGAAAATATGGAGATATGACTTTTGGTCCATATCGCCCAGCCCTACTTCAATGCACCAGTTGCACGAACGTAAACGACTTTGTCACTTGGGATAAAGATCCAGATCTTCTACAAATCTACCATTTCCCTTACAGAAGATGGACCAGCTTTTTAATTATTCTTTATTTCCTGTGAGTTTTCATCTAAAAGTGCTCCAGCAGTGTGTCCGCCGTCGCCTCGGCCACCTCAGCTCTCTGACGACTCGGAGGTTATTAATAGCTCCCAGAGGAGAATGTGGGCCATAAAAGGGTTCGCTGCTGTCGCCAGGACGACCTCAGGCTGCAGCATCTGGGAGTCCTTGTTTACTGACAGGGACCCGGCAGGAACAGGCTGTTTGTTGGTGTGTGGAGCACGGCGGCTGCAGGCCCACAACCAGATCATTACAGAACGGATGAAATAAAAAGAGGAAAAACAGAGACCAGACTTGTCAGACTTCAGTAACGCTGCTTTCCCAGAATTCCTGTATGCAGAGGTGTCAAGTAACAAAGTACAAATACTTTGTTACCTTACTTAAGTAGAAATTTTGGTTATCTATACTTCACTGGAGTAATTATTTTTCAGACGACTTTTTACTTTTACTCCTTACATTTTAAAAACAGCCTCGTTACTCTATTTCATTTCGGCCTTTAAACAAAAACTTTCCAGTTAAATTGCTCCATCCGGATAGAGTGAATTTGGTTGTGGTTGTTTCAGATGTTCTTGTCCAGTTTTGTTCTTACATCCGTTCCCTCAGATTCCTGCAACTAAACTTGGATGTACATTCCAATAAAGGTTAGGATAAATGATAACATGCCTCTGAAGTTTGACTTTTTGCACCATTACAATACTTATAGGCAACTAGTCATCATATCTCCTGCTCTCTGAAACACATGTTAATGCTCAATAGTACACATATATGCTTCTTTAATATATTTACATTATACTAAGATTCATTTTCAATGGCTTTTGTCCTTAATGGCTTTTTTCCCCCTTACATTACTTTTACTTTTATACTTTAAGTAGTTTTGAAACCAGTACTTTTATACTTTTACTTGAGTAAAAAACTTGAGTTGATACTTCAACTTCTACAGGAGTATTTTTAAACTCTAGTATCTATACTTCTACCTGAGTAATGAATGTGAATACTGAAGACACCTCTGCCTGTATGAAATGGTCCTGACCACGTGTGAGGGCTGCGAGCTGTTCGGGACAAAGAAAAACAAAGTTTCCAGTTTAAATGCTGGAAAAATAAGAGCCGAGTTTCAGAAAAGCTGCCGAGCAGACGGATAAACGGAGCCCTGAGTCAGCTGCTCCCGGACGTCATCGACGTGTTCCCGCTACTCTGCAGGCAATTATGTGAGTTTTGCTGAGTAGTTGAAGTCAAGGAGGCTCAATAACAGAGTCAAAGGTCATCCAGGTCCACGCCGTGTTACTGTCTCCAACAAACCCCCCGCTGGGAACCAGGATCGCCCCTCAACACCACCGACGGGGCTTCAGGTCCAACTGGTCAATGTGAAACATCTGAACGGGGTCGGACCCTTGAATTTGAAGAACTTCACCATCTTCAACTCGTGACTCCACACGGCTGCATCATCATAACCAGTACTCGAGTTGTAAAGAAAAAATCAGGGGGGATGGTGGATTTTATCATATGGGGACAGATAATTTGTGCTGAATACAAATAATATAATATATTACAAATAATAGCAGTGACCAAAACACCTGCAGAAATACTGCAGGAATGACATAGCAGCAGTTAAATGCAGCCTTCTGTAAGCTTTAAATATCCACTGGGCTTACATCAAATACATCAAAACACAACAATAAAAAACAGTTTTCTGAACTTATCAATATGACTCTGTCCTTCACTGGATAAGTAAAATGGATCACTGCAAAAACTCAAAATCTTAACAAGAATATTGTCTTATTTCTAGTTAAAATGGCTCATTTTAGTAAAAAAATCTCATTACACTTAAAACAAGACTCATCACTGGAAAAAACAACAATTTTCACCTGTTTCAAGTAGATTTTTTACTTAAAATAAGTAGAAAAATCTGCATGTGGAACAAGATTTTATTGCTTGTAATAAGAAGATAAATCTTGTCCCATTGGTAGATTTTTCCTACTTATTTCAAGTGAAAATTTACTTGAAACAGGTGAAAATTGTCAAATAAGTTATTTTTCTGGTGATGATTCTAAATGTTGAAATAGCAGTAAAACCACAGTCATTGATGAAATGACATAAGGGATGGAAAGGGGGGATGATTTTGACCGTTTTTATTTCAGGGGGGATGGCATCCCCCCTCATCCCCCCTCAACTCCAGTACTGATCATAACCGAAGTCATCAATACTAGTTTGATGCCGATAAAGTGCAGAATCGATTACCGGAGCGAACGATGGAAGCTGACAGAGGCGTGCTTGAAACCTCCAGAGATCTGCATGACTGCAGAGGACTATTGGGTTGCCGAGCAACCACGGGTAACGCAGGTGAACCCCCTCAGAAGAAGCTCAGAGCCAGCGGTTCAACATCTGTGTGCAGAAACGCTCCTTCACGGTAGCGTGCAGGACTAAACCATCCGTTGGTACACATGCGCTCCCTCTTCCTCTGCTATCTGGACGATCCAGAACATCCCTGCAGGCGGGTCTCGAGGAAAACCCTGATATTCTGACCACAGTTCAAACACATGAATGAAAATGTCACTTCTCAATGAAAAAGTCACTTCTCAGTCACCATGATGATTAAAAGGAAGACAGAGTTTAAGCCTCCTCTCTTCTCTGTTGTCATCTCCTCCTCATGTTCTGGACGTTATTGTGGAACGCCGACATGTAGACAACTTCCCGTGATCCAGCTTCATCACCGTCAGTAAACTATAAGGACTTACAGATGTCCTGAACCTTCATTCGTTTATACAGAGCGGTTCAAAGTCCCTAAACACACGTGGGAATGATCAAACTCAAAATGAGCTCATAGCTTACGTGAAATGTTCAAATTTCTGAAATTTCAACATCTGACATGTTTGTGTTCTTTTATATTGTAAATAAAATATGGGTGTATAAAACATCTTATACTATGTTTATTTCAACAACTTTTTTGGTGCTGTATTATTGTCATATAAATAAGCAACTTCTGACCAAGTCTGGACCCTCCTCCGTCGGGAACAGGTTGGTTGTCAGTATTCAGAGTTCAGAGAACATAGAACGCTGGAAACACATGTTGCACGTGTTTGTGAGGAGCCGGAGCTGCTGGATGTGGGTCAGGACGATCTGGGGAATCTCTGGCACGCTTCCCGTCACCGTGTCTGTGCAGCAAATGTTTGTGTGGAGGAGCAACAGACACCAGGATGAAAACACGCGCAGAGGAGCCTCCACAAACATGACCCACTATGGGGGTTGCAGGATTTCACCTAAAGACACACTCAAGTCCTGGACAGACGTCTGTTTTATCTACAGAGGAAGCGGAAACCGAGAAAAAAACATCCGGAAACATTTTGAGCTGCAGGGCTCGACTCCACAGGGGAAAACTCAGGATACACATTCCTGGAAGCAAAACATCCTTGCATCCAAAAGTCAGGAGCAGAGATGTATGAGGACACCGAGACAAGCCATCATAGGCCCGGGCAAGCCCTCAGAGACCGAGACAAGCCCTCATACCCCTTTTACACCAAGCTGGTTCCAGGGCTGGTTCTGGGCTAGAGCCAGACTTAGCACCAGTTCTTTGGTTTTACACAGCCTAAGCACCGGCTCCTGGCTCTCAAAACTGGTGCTACTGTAGCACCAGGTCTTTGCTGGGCCAGGTCTAGAACCGCTTTACGTTGGGGGCTACGTGCTGACGTCAGGGGCTGGGGGCGGGGCTGGGGAGGGTGTTACTGAACAACCAAAGCAGAATAAACACGGAAGAGCGCCGTTTTTAAACAACGGAGTGTTGAAGACGGCCGTTAACTTAACAGACTGTTAAAATGTAATGTTAAAATGGATGTAAAGCAGAAGCAGCAATGGTCAACTTGCTGGATCGCAAACTTTTGCTGTCCAAGAAAGGCTTGAGAAGCCAGCAGCAACACTTGGGGTGCGTCCCAATACTCCCCCTCGCCCTAGGCTCTGCGTTGATGTACGCAGCGACGCGTGCCGTACGCCGTAATTTCTTAACAGGCGTAGCTACAACGGATAGATTTAATCTATTAAACCAACATTTATCTTCCTAAATGATTTTTTTCATCCAGCGTAATTCTCAACAGAGCTGCAGGTTTCTCCCCCGGGAAGACGGCACAGGTTGAGCCGGCTGAGGAGCTGCTGTGCTCCTGTTTATGGTGTGACGATCGACGCAGAGCCTACAGCGTAGGTTACGCGGCGACGGGCGCCGTGCGCCGTACCCTACGCCATAGGCTCTGCGTCGATTTAACACGACCATAAATCAGCTCCAGAGCCGGCAGTCAGCCAGAAATTCCGAAATTTTCAGAGCAAATTTCTTAACAGGTGTTATTTGGATAAACTGAGCCCAGGTTGGGGATCTTAAAGGGTTACTTTACCTGAAAAGTGCCATATTAACAGCGCTACAGCTGAAATTAAAACAGCTTTTGGCTCTCAGCTTCCTGATCAGGGTGAAAACGAGGGGGAGTGGTGGTGACGTATACAGTAACGTGATGACGTGGCTCTCTGGCCAGCTCCTGGGCAGCACCAGCTGTGTAAAAGCAAACGGTTCTTACTTAGAACCAACCACGAACCGGCTCTAGCACCAGCACTAGCACCAGCCCTGGAACCAGCTTGGTGTAAAAGGGGTAACAGAGACCTCAACCATAAAGTCTCAAATTGAGCTGTGAAGACCGTGGGGAGCACCATACTGGGACTCCACCCAGCTCCAAGTGAGTGGAAAGGGGTGTATGAACAACTCTGGCAGTTAGACAGAACACGCCCACCCAAACCCAGTTACCACAGCAGAGCTTAGATGTTGAAGCAAAGACCAGCACTCCGCCAGAGCTCCGGCAGAACCATGGCAGACTCCGGCAGAGCTCCGGCAGAGCTCCGGCAGCGCTACGCTAGCCTAGCCTCTGCTCAGCCCAGGTGGCTCCAACAAAAAAGCTGTCAGCAGCGGAGGCGTGGCTGCAACCGTGACCCGGGTTCTCAAGGTTGGTCTTGAATGGTACTGGAGTCCTAAAAGCAGCCAGTGACCAGCTGGACCGGCTGGGATCCCTGACTCGGCTGGAGGCCGCGAGCTGTTCACCATCTTCCTGGACGCTTGGAGACAAAAAACTGGAGCAGGTGGTGGAGGAGGGGGAACCAGCAGCAGAACAAGTGCCCCAATATTCTGAAAACATCTGTGCAACAACCATAAGCAGTATTTATTTTATTTTTTCATTGTTGCTCTGAAATCCAGGACAAGAAATTAAACAACTCTGCGTGTTTAGAGTTCCCAGGTGGGGGAGAAGTGATATGTTGGATGGATCTAGTCATCTAAGGATCCCTCAGGTGAAAAACCTGTTTCTCAAGTCAACGGGAAATTTTCCAAAGAAGCTCAGAAACCAGGTCAGTGATGATAAAACTTGCCGAGCACCCAGAATGCTGGCCGGCCAGGCAAAATAAATGTTCCCGTCTTGTAAATTTTAACGCAACTCTGGACCATCATTCCCACATTTGTGAAAGAAAAGCAGAACACATTTTGGAGAGAGGAAACCCTGAGCAACCCAATAAATCTAAGAATGGATTGTACTCGTAAAAGAAATATATATCGTATTTCACTAATTAACAGCCAGGGCGTTTAAAAGAACCAGGCAGTTATCAGCTAACTTTATTTTTACAGACCTGCACCAGGACATTATTGTGATGACAGATACTGTCCAACGAGTGTTAGTTAGTACTGTTAGTAGGCTACTGTTAGTACAAAAGTATTGTAAGGTATAAGGTAAACATATCTGAACATACAAATAGCCGTATGTACCCATACCTAAACAACCGGTAGCCGAAGCATTTATATATTTTACAACTCCAAGCTTATATGTAGTGTCATACTATTAATTTTTCTTCTCTCGTACGTTTAGTTTTATGTCCACGATGATAAATTAAATTGTGAATTGAATGTTTTTCTTTCTCAGCTTCACAGTTTCTGTCTGTTTTTCCCCTCTTTCATCTCTCCCTCTTTGCACTGACAATCACACACAAATATATTGTATTCAACTAGAAGAAAAATTACATAAATATAAAAAAATAATAATAAAAACACTAATAAAGTCCTCTCTCTGCTCCTCTTTCTTTGTACTGTCAACCAAATATAAAATTACAACCAAACAATGTGTTTCATATCTAATAAATGATAGAACGTGATCCAAATTACAACATCATATCTAAGTGAATACTTGGTTGCCATGGGAACTGAAGTCAGACCATGTGATCATACTCTTACCTCAACCTGGCTCTTTTATTCTAAAAAACATCCGTATGTCCATGATTAGGCTTTATGTTTGTGTACACACACACACACACACACACACACACACACACACACACACACACACACACACACACACACACACACACACACACACACACACACACACACACACACAGAGCAAGAAAAAAACGTCAGCTAACTCCTACGTAACGACATAAACATGATATACGGTTAATTGTAGCATAATAATGTGTTGGTATTTAGTGATAGAAGTAAAGAAATATGTCACATATCCTGGTTTTTAATTTTCTAATCTTTAGGGGTGCTGGGGTTCCGTTTAGGAGTGCTGCAGCACCCCCCAAAACAGGCTAGAACCACTTAGGACTCAACTGCGTAACTGAACATCTGGAGATGGTTGAGTTTCCAGGTCAGAAATAAACTGACGGATCAGATCTGAGCCACAAAACCAGAGTAGTCTGCACACCTGTGAAAGGGGCGTGGCCGTGTGGGGAGGGGCGTGGTCAGGTGAGACAGGCACACACGTCATGAGAGGGAGTGAGCGTTGGCAACAAAAGGAGAAAAATGGAATGGGACCATCTCAAGTTGCCTGATTTGCCCAGGGGTCATGTTCTGGGTCTCTGAGAAGCACCGAGAGACAACCTGTAATAGATATTATAGGAATAATGTTGGATTGAACCTAACCCAGACATCAAAGCCAGCAAAACTACCAAGCATCTAAGTAGCTATAGTTACACACAGATGACACACAGAGGGGTTCCACCGTGGAGGCGTCATGCATGTGAGACCAAATCTGTTTTTGTACCAGACTGTAAATTTGTTTATTTCT
Source organism: Cololabis saira (assembly GCF_033807715.1). Classification (NCBI taxonomy): domain Eukaryota; kingdom Metazoa; phylum Chordata; class Actinopteri; order Beloniformes; family Belonidae; genus Cololabis; species Cololabis saira. Next base: position 23,387,994 of record NC_084601.1, on the reverse strand, counting down.
CTCAATGCAGATTAACTCACTGTTGGATCCAGACCCTGGTGGTCAGTAGAGGACCTGCAGGTCTGGATCCAGACCCTGGTGGTCGGTAGAGGAACTGCAGGTCTGGATCCAGACCCTGGTGGTCAGTAGAGGAACTGCAGGTCTGGATCCAGACCCTGGTGGTCAGTAGAGGAACTGCAGGTCTGGATCCAGACCCTGGTGGTCAGTAGAGGAACTGCAGGTCTGGATCCAGACCCTGGTGGTCAGTAGAGGAACTGCAGGTCTGGATCCAGACCCTGGTGGTCGGTAGAGGAACTGCAGGTCTGGATCCAGACCCTGGTGGTCGGTAGAGGAACTGCAATCCAACATTTAAAACAGCGTCAGTCTTCATAAAACATCTGATGTTATGGATCTAATAAAGGCTAAGAGGTTAAAAATAAAGCTGGCAGCTCCCACCGCCTGCGGCTTCTGTTTCCACTGGCTGGTTCAGTTACAGTCTGAGTGATTGTAATTCCTGGTAACAAAAGCTAAACTGTCCTCCTAGAACACTGCTGCAGTTCCTCTCCAGATCTGTGGTCTGTCAGCTTCTTCGTTACATCACTCTGATGCCTTCTCTTCCAGGATGGAAAATAAAGCATGCTATTGAAAGATGGCCACGGAGACGTAGTGTGTGTGGATGAGTTTGGATGTGGGACCAGCATCCAGGATGTGACGCCTCAGCGACCTGGAGGCTTCTGCAGATGCTTTTAACCCTCTCAGAGAAGTGGGTCACTCAGTCACAGAGGAGTGGACCTGAGGAGATGTCAGACGTGACTCAGACACTCTCTACTTCCTCTGCTCGCTGCTTCAGTGTTTGGATTAAAAAAAGCTCAGTGGTTAAAGAGGAAATCTAATCTCTCCAAGCGGCAGTCAGGCGTTTCACTTCCTCACTTCCATGACCTCATCATGACATCCCCTCCCAGAAAGCACCAACACCGCCCCCCTCCTGTTCATGGAGGGAATGGGTGTCTGGGATGTGGGGTGTGTCCGTGCATCCACCAGAGACTTGCGTAGATGACAGACGGTGAGGAATCCCAGAGGACACCGGCTGGACCGCCTCTACATCCTCACCAGGATCCTCCAGTCATGTGACTTTCCCACTCAGATCATTTCAGGAAGTGTTTCCAGAGCTGAAACGTGAGCTAGTGGAGTTTGACTGGGACGTGCAGGCCTGGACCAGGTGCAGCGGCCCGCAGGTCCAGCCGGACCTCCGGCCTCGCCCTATGAATGTTGCACCAATCACTGAAGGGTTTGACTGGGTCCCTGCAAAGCTCTGCTAGTCTTCATTTCGGGTCTGGCAGTGCTGGTTTAGTATGTCGACGTTGGCGACATCAGAACGATCTGAATGAGACATTAGCAGTGTTGTGCATGAACGCATTCAAATGAACTCGTTCATGAACACGTTAATTTCTGTGAGAATGTTAAACTGGACACAACATATTTGCAAATAAAGAACTTGAACGTAAACTTGTTTATTCTGCAGATCGCAAACAGGAACTGTTCAGATTATGTGAGTTTCAGCTTCACTGTTTAGGTCCAATTATTACAGAATACATTTCACCAGCGAGCGGCGCACACATTTAAAATACTCGACGAGACGAGACGACGGCTTCACACTACATTACCCCCAATGCAGTGCACAAACCAGCATAGCAACGGGCACCAGCTCCATGGCAACGGCGGCCCGAGCCCGGTGCAGTCTTTACATGACCAGTGAAGAGAGAGACGTTGCAGACGCAGCGTCAGCGAGCCGTCAGATGATGATCCACTTATCATTATCTGCAGGAATTGTCTCCCAAACAGTCCGACGGTAAAAATATAACCTTTCTGTGCAAATTATGTCCCCCTGCGCTGAGAAAACCAGTCCAAACGTCTGCCTCATCAATTTCAAATTTGAAATGTCATGTGGAGTTAAAGCATCCGTCCAGTGTGAGAAAATATCTGCAAGTTCTTAATAATCAAGTCATCAGGAAAGACCAAGAAGAGCCAACAGCCCCAAACGACCCCAGTCCCACTGCTGCTCCTTCAGGGGTTTGATTTCCCAGCAACAGGTAGACAAACTGATAATGGACTACATTGTTGGAGATTTACAGCCTCTGAGTAAAGTTGAAAAGCCACTAGGACAATACATGAAGTGAACAGTTTTAGGATAGGGTGGCGTTTCATTCGTACGTCTCACCTAAAAATATTGAAATGAACTGAATTTGAACTAGTTCAAAGTGAAAATGGTGAACTATGAACGTGAACTATTCATTTTTAAACTATGTGAACTGAACTTTGAACTAGTTCATGAGAAGTGTGAACTTGCACGAAACTTGACAATAGTTAGCAGCAGAGGGTAGTGTGACCTCGGCCTAACTCGAGCACCTAACTCAAGATAACCGAGTTAAGGTGGGCGTCTCCCCGCCGGCTCCCAGGCCTGCTGACTCCGGGTTTGTCCACGTGTGGACTGAGTTGAGACGAGGACGAGGCTTCAAAGGCACCAATCAGAAACCTGCAGGTGACATCACATCTGAAGTCCATCCTCCCAGGTTGCACTTGTTGAACAAAAAGTCCCAACTCGGGGTCCTTGGAGTTGAGAAACGGTGTACCTCAAGCCAACAACTGCTCCCCTCCTTTACAGGTTACCATGGTGACAGAGGAGCTTTAACAGCAGCTTCTTCAGGGAAATACCGAGACTTGTCAGACTTACGATGGCCGAGACCCGCCATTGCTGAAAATAAAAGTAACGCTGCAAACAGAAACAAACGCCACTGCAAATTAAAAGAAACGCTGCTGCAAATAAAACAACGCAAATACTTCCACAACGGAAGTGAATTACCAGGGACTATTTTTGCTGATGCACCGGTGTTTTTTACGTGAGAGGAGAAGTCCCTGACCACCACACACAGCTTCAACTTCACATTCATACAAATAACTATTGTTACACACACTTTAGATTATTCTTGGCATTATTATTAATGATAAAAACAACAAAAACAACAACACCTCTCACATAAAACCGGTGCATCGGCAAAAATAGCCCCCGGTAATTCACTTCCGTTGTGGCTTTTTTTATTTGCGTCGTTTTTTATTTTATTTGCAGCGGGGTTTCTTTATATTTTCAGCGTTTCTTTTATTTACAGCGGCGTTTCTTTTGTTTGCAGCGTTTATTTTATTTGCTAAGCATTTATTTTATTTGCAGCGGCGTTTGTTTGTGTTTGCAGCGTTACTTTTATTTTCAGCAATGGCGGCCACCGTACAGACTGCAGGTTCTGCAGCTACATCAGCACCTGACACGCTTAAAACACCTGCAGCTTCAAAAAGTTTCAATATTTTATTCCTGGCTGCTGAGCAGCGGCGCTTATACACGTCTGAAATCTTCATCTCCATCCAAGCTGGTTAAAAATAAACTGAAAACCAATATGACCAACCGATAAATTTAGAAGGAGGTGCTGTTGTTGGTAAACAGTCCTGAGATATGTGAACGTTGCTCTAAAAAAACTAACACGACCAGACTGCAGCTGATCTCCATGTTGGTCTGGTCCAGGTCTCAGGTTAAGTGTCAGTGGGGTTGTCGTGGCGACGGTAGACCACAGCTGACCCACACACTCACCAAGTAGGTCATAACTCTGGGAACACGCTGACGTGTGAAGGAGGTCTGAGTTTAATCTCAGCTGAGCTTCAGGGCTCAGCGGCGGCGGCCGGGTCAACAAAGGTCAACACAGGTCCACAAAGGTCAACCCGGGAGACCACGTCTGTTCACAAAGTGAAACAGAAAGTCCCTAGTTAAAACCAGAGCTGAAGTTATTGACAGTAACCTGTTTTTTCAGTGCAAATATTTTCTGACCTGTCAAGGTTTCTGTGATAACAGGAAAAATAAAACTCTAAAACTTAAGTTAGAATTTCATCAATAAATAACTAAACAGCAACATACTATATATGTGTATATATTTTCAGAACACAGATACACCCACTAAGACAAGTTAATAAAATCTTTCCTTGGAGCTATAACTGGTTTACTGATCTATCACCGACATGCACCGTCAGACATGCAGTTCATCTATCGACCACCAGGGTCTGGATCCAGCAGTGACTCACTCTCCTCTGACCTCCACGTTAAAATGTCCAACTTTACAGCAGAAACAAACATATTTTCTCCACGGACTGTTTATAACAATGGATGAAATATTAGGTCATGTGACCAATTAGTTTCCGAAGACTGGTTTTGAAGCTCGTCAGAGGTGTCAAGTAACGAAGTACAAATACTTTGTTACCTTACATAAGTAGAAATTTTGGTTATCTATACTTCACTGGAGTAATTATTTTTCAGACGACTTTTTACTTTTACTCCTTACATTTTCATGCAATTATCTGTACTTTTTACTCCTTACATTTTAAAAAACAGCCTTGTTACTCTATTTCATTTCGGCCTTTAAAAAAAAACTATCCAGTTAAATTGCTCCATCCGGATAGAGTGAATTTGGTTGTGGTTGTTTCAGATGTTCTTGTCCAGTTTTGTTCTTACATCCGTTCCCTCAGATTCCTGCAACTAAACTTGGATGTACATTCCAATAAAGGTTAGGATAAATGATAACATGCCTCTGAAGTTTGACTTTTTGCACCATTACAATACTTATAGGCAACTAGTCATCATATCTCCTGCTCTCTGAAACACATGTTAATGCTCAATAGTACACATATATGGTTCTTTAATATATTTGCATTATACGAAGATGCATTCATTTTCAAAGGCTTTTTTCCCCCTTACATTACTTTTACTTTTATACTTTAAGTAGTTTTGAAACCAGTACTTTTATACTTTTACTTGAGTAAAAAACTTGAGTTGATACTTCAACTTCTACAGGAGTATTTTTAAACTCTAGTATCTATACTTCTACCTGAGTAATGAATGTGAATACTTTTGACACCTCTGAAGCTCGTTTTCCCTCGTAAGGGCTGCAGCCAAGTTGCTCAGAAAGCTAACGGGAACACGCCCACTACATGTCAATCAAAGTTAGCTTTGCTGCCAGCTCCATCAGCCGAACCCTGACAAAATATCTGCAGAGCTGCTGACAGATGTTTACATCAGTATACCGTTTAACATGACTCAACGGTGATTATCTGACACTGGATTAATACAAACGGCCAGACGTTTCACTAAGCGAAGTACCATGACAATTACGGATGAGGAAGTGATAATGGCTAGCCATTGGCTGAGCCAACTGTCAATCAATCATATTAGAATCATATCATTCAATCATTCAATCATTCAATCATATTTGAACCAGGATGTAAACATGTTAATTTTTGCTCTAAAGTTGGACTCCATATTTAGATTTCACCTCCATGACAACTGTACGGGCAGATTTTCCTCTCCCACATACGTAATGTAACTATTAAACCACAAATATATGCTAGATTGGGGGTGTGGTTTTATGATTGACAGGTCTCTTACAGTCTGTTGTTAGCGGTTAGCTGTCGTCAGAGCTCTTCTGATGAACTTCAGGTCTGATCCGTGAATAAAGTCGGAATCATTCCTTTTAAAGATAATGTGTCTCGTACTAACGAGCAGCTCCAGGGGGCCTGGAAGGATCCTGGATCGCTCTGACGTTGCTAAACCTGAAAAGGGGTTTAAAGTGCTGCTTTCAGTGAGCGTGACCGGGATTTAGAGATGAGGACTTTAGAAAACTAAACCGGCAGCTGAAGTTTGTATAAATCCATCAACACTTCACTCTTACAGGTGTCACTGAGGATTTTTAGATCATCAATGCAGCCGTGTCAGCAGTGTGACTTGTTTTGTCATTAAATAAAGGCCAGTCCATTACTTCATCTGACAAATGGGCTTGTTTTCACTAATGTTTCCAGCATCTGTAGCTGGTGCTCCAGCATCACTGCTGCCACCAGCCGGAGGACACTGAGGACACGTCACTGAGGTCCCACGTCCTCAACAGGACCTGCTGCAGCGCTGCTCATCAGCCTGGGGGCGTCGGATGGAGACAAAGCCTGCTGGCGCTCCGCTGCAGCTTCTTCTGATTAAGAGCTTCAAAAATACAATCAGAGAATAAAAACAAAGGACAAGGCTTTCGCCGGCTCGCTGCAGCCCGAGGCGGAGCAGAGACGTTAACCACAACACCAGGGTGCACAGAGGAGAGGTGCAGCTATTAGTGGTTCTCCTTAGGTCCCACATTCATGTCAACAAAGCGTCCCAGACATGTCGCAAGGCAGCATGGATAACAGGGAACACGGGAAGGGAAACATGGCCTCTATATTCAATTCAATTTTATTTATATAGCGTCTATTAAAACAGAAGTTGTCTCTAGGATCTTTCCAGAGACGAGAACGTGACCCCCGAGCAATTATTACTTAAACAATGGCAGGTAAAAACTCCCTAGTGGGAGAAAAACCTTAAGCCAAACGGTGGCAAGAAGAACTCCCCTTTAGGAGGGAAGAAACCTTGACCAGGACCTGGATCATAAAGGGGGACCTCCTGCCGGATGTATTATTGATTTATACGAGGACTCCTCTGCAGCGACGCAGAACAACTTTGATGACTTAGACCCTGGGGCCGCTGAGCGCCCAGGAAAAGGAAAATGGGCCGGTCTGGGAGCTAAGCGCCGGTGCCTGGACGGTGTCAGCACCAGAGGTGTCAAGTAACGAAGTACAAATACTTCGTTACCTTACTTAAGTAGAAATTTTGGTTATCTATACTTCACTGGAGTAATTATTTTTCAGACGACTTTTTACTTTTACTCCTTACATTTTCACGCAATTATCTGTACTTTTTACTCCTTACATTTTAAAAACAGCCTCGTTACTCTATTTCATTTCGGCCTTTAAATAAAAACTATCCAGTTAAATTGCTCCATCCGGATAGAGTGAATTTGGTTGTGGTTGTTTCAGATGTTCTTGTCCAGTTTTGTTCTTACATCCGTTCCCTCAGATTCCTGCAACTAAACTTGGATGTACATTCCAATAAAGGTTAGGATAAATGATAACATGCCTCTGAAGTTTGACTTTTTGCACCATTACAATACTTATAGGCAACTAGTCATCATATCTTCTGCTCTCTGAAACACATGTTAATGCTCAATAGTACACATATATGGTTCTTTAATATATTTGCATTATACTAAGATGCATTCATTTTCAATGGCTTTTGTCCTTAATGGCTTTTTCCCCCCTTACATTACTTTTACTTTTATACTTTAAGTAGTTTTGAAACCAGTACTTTTATATTTAAAATAAAAAACTTGAGTTGATACTTCATCTTCTACAGGAGTATTTTTAAACTCTAGTATCTATACTTCTACCTGGGTAATGAATGTGAATACTTGACACCTCTGGTCAGCACTGCAGCTCCATCACACGTCAAAGTGGATCCTCAGAGTCACTGAGGCGCAGAACCAGCACGCACAGAGATGAATTCATGCAACGTTTCCCCAGAACCAGGAAAACACATCCAGCCTCTGCAGAAGTGTTTTATACTGGAACTGAAGAGATCTGGACTGTTTAATGTTTTTCCTGCCAGACTGTGTCAGAGTTTGTCCCGTTTGTTCATGATTTAACTCTAACCCATCTTTGGTTTCAGCACGGTCAGGTCACATGACTGTTCATGAGTGAGCAACAGACACAAAGAACTGGACAACACCGCTGTGATGTCACGGTCTTGTCAATTCTCCATCTCTTTTCGTTGTGCCTGTATGGATGGGATGTCGCTCTGCTTCATCAGAACCTCCTCCTACTCCAGAACAGGAACCAGATCCTCAGGGATCATTTCAGAAAACTTTAACTGCACAAAGCGTGAAACAAACATGAAGCGCTGTCAACAAACGGGGAACATTCAACTAGGGATGTCCCGATCAGGTTTTTTTGCCCCCGAGTCCGAGTCCGAGTCCTTTGATTTTGAGGACTTGCCGATACCGAGTCCCGATCCGATACTTTTATAAAACAATAAAAAATGAAGAAGAGAAAAGAAAATTATGCAGGATGACCCTTTTATTATATTTTAACATGTGTACTGTAAACTGAGCACATAGGAGGTAGGCAGCTTGAACATTCTTAAGTCAGTATAAAATTTTTCTTTTCTTTTTCTTTTTTTTTTTTTTTTTTTTTAGCATAAGGCTGCTTCAGCTTCAAAACAAACAGGCGTGCTCTGCGCGCATGCGGTGTATGGCTGCCGCTCCGAGCCCACTACTCCACGTGTGCGTTGATTTATGGTCCCGCGTCACACCAACGCAGAGCCTTCCGCGACGCGGAACCATAATGTCGGCGCCGCAGCTCCGCTTCAGTCCATGGATGTATTATGCTTCAGTCCTGGGGCCTCATCTATAAAGCTTGCTTGCGCAGAAAAGGCGCCTGAAAGTTGCGGAAGCCACCACCTACGCAAAGCCTCGGATCTAAAAAGAAAAAACTAACCGATGGCTGCCGCTCCAAGGGTCCAGGGTCTGGCGTAGGGTGCGCGTCGCCGCGAACCCTACGCTGTAGACTCTGCGTCGGTGCGACGCGGAACCATAAATCAACGCACACGTGGATGTCGGCGCCAGTGAGTATTTTCACCGGACATTTTGACCGGAGAGATTATAAAATACCGGACTTCGGCATATTTTACCGGACAAAGTCCGGCAATTACCGGACAACGGAAACCCTGATATATATATATCCGATTCCTGATCGGCTCATAACGTCCGAGTCCGGATCGAGTCTGCAATCACGTGATCAGCCCCGATTTCCGATCACGTGATCGGATCGGGACAACTCTACATTCAACCGTAAACCAGTGCCGTCAATCCGCGACAGCTTTTAATCACGATTTTATTATCTTCTGTTTACCTGAGTCATTGCTCGGGGGTCATGTTCATGTTCTGGTCTCTGGAAAGCGCCTAGAGACAACTTCTGTTGTAATAGACGCTATACATATATAAAACTGAATTGAACCTGACAAAGATGTTTTTCTAATCGCAACAAAACAGGAGCAGATAATCGTGCCCGATTTAAACCAGCGGTTGCTGTTGTGTTGCTGTTGTTTTGAGTAACTAACACTGAATAATGTTCAACTAACCATGTCGGCTGACTAGCCGGTGGCCATCAGGCCGGGTGTCCTCCAGCCAGCCCTGGTGAGCAGGGTTTGACCGGAGGTGAAGGTAGTAGGGCAGGGCGATATATCGAGATTTTAATATATATCGTTTTATTTTCAAACGCGATATGGTACGAGACAATATCGTTTATATCGATATAGGTTTTTTTTTTTTTTTTAATGATTTTGATATAGCTTATTTTGTGACAAATTGACTTGAATGTTTTATTTGAGATTTGCACAAATGTTTTGTTATTTGCACAACTGTCAACCTCAGTGGAAAAGTCTGCCTGTTACTGTCTACATTGTATTAATTGCACAGTGTATTTGAATTTAATTGTTATGCAGGAAAGGGATATTTGTTTTATTTTATTCGAGAAGCATTTTTATTCTATATATGCAGGAAGTTTATTTTTATTTCATTTGTTTTATACATGTTGATATTGTTCAGACCTCTGTTAATAAATGTACCTGTGTGACATTTGGCACAAGGCATTGTATTAAAACTGACTGTTTTTTTAAGGGTTTGCCTCAGAAAAAAATGAAGCTAACAGAGATGCTATGCTATAATGCTTTGGGGGAAACCCCAATTATGGCACAGAAAAAATATCGATATATATCGAGTATCGCCATTCAGCTAGAAAATATCGAGATATGACTTTTGGTCCATATCGCCCAGCCCTACAAGGTAGCTGCGGCCGGCGGCTCGGCTAAACTCCACTGGTACGTGTTTGGTGCCGACCCCCTGGTGGTGGTTCCAGGAACTGCAGGTCTCCACTTCTGTGACACGACAGATCAGTCAACCAGACGTGGTCTTCGGGCTCAGAGAGAGCTGATGCAGAACAGAAATCCTTTCAGATTGGATCTTTCCTCCACCAAAGTGGTCCCAGACCAGTTCTGGATCCACTCTGGACACACAATCTCTGGGCTGGATTCCAGACGGCTTCAGTCAGACTAAAATACCGTTAAGAATACTAACAAAAGGGCTTTCTGACTTTGCGGGGCAGGTACTGGAGCAGAGTGAATGAGACTTAAAGGCTTAACTTCATTTTTCTGGGATTTTAAATAAACGTCTGCAAAAAGGACTACAAGTGCAGTGAAGGACGTGTGCAGAGCAGTGAAGGTGCTGCTGCAGAACGCCTCCTGACAGCTCTTCTATCCAAACCCTGCCTCACACCCTTCCCTAAACGGATTAGTTCACAACAGGATTATGAATCTCCGTGAGCCGTGCGTGGATTCCGCTGTTTTAAAGCCCGCTTTGAAGGGAAACATGACTAATCTGAGCATGAGCTCTCAGGAAGCTGCTTCCCTCTTCCTCGGCAGCGGGACGGACGTTTCCGCTGCTCTCCCGATGCAGCTGGGATTCTCAGCATCTGGGAGCGCTGACGTGGACGGAAGCAGCAGATCCCAGATCCTCCACTGCTCGTCCCGCGTCTCAGCTGACCCCTCCCACCACACGAAGAGGCATTCACATCCCCGCTGGCCACGGCTCCAAAAACCCGCAACCAGAGATGGATCTTTTCTGGTATTTTTGTTGTTTTTGAAATGAGCTAACGCTTGGTTTTTCTATTTCAGGACTAAAATGAATCATTTCTGTGAACGTTTTCCAGGAATAAGACACGGCCAAAGGAGGCTCACAGGGCCGGAGGCCGGCCACATCCCATGATTATTTCCACAGAAGAGCATTGAGGTCCAACCCGGGGCTGGCTGCAGGGCTGGAAGATCATGATGCAGATATCAGGATGGGCTGGTAGGAGCTGCTGACACGCAGCTGAACTCCTGCAGAGACGAACCAAACATGAGCTGTGTCACTGCAGGCAGACCCCCCTATGAGACGGAGCACGGCGGGTCCTGGAGAGGCTGGGGTCCCCTGAGGGGCCACACCCAACACGGTGGTCGGCAACAAACCGGAAGGTGAAGAAAATGCAGTTCCTCTACCGACCACCAGGGTCTGGATTAGGGATGGGCGGTACGGACTAAAAAATGTATCACGATAATTTCTGGCATTTATCCCGATAACAATAAAAATGACGATAAAAAAAATACCAATTCAACTCCATCTTTGTAACTATAAATCTATCTCGCTCTCAGATCCGCCATGTTTGTTACACAAAAACGTCATCAATGGGAATTTATCCTTTTTTCTTTCTTTCTGGCTCATTTCTTTCTTTCTTTCTTTCTTTCTTTCTTTCTTTCTTTCTTTCTTTCTTTCTTTCTTCTTTTTTCCCTTCCTTCTTTCCTCCTGCTCTCTCCTTCCTTCTTCCCTTCCTCTTTTCTCCCATCCTTCCTCCTTTCCTTCTTTTTCCCTTCCTTCCTTCCTTCTTCTGTCCCTTCCTTCCTTCTTTCCTTGTTTTCTCCCTTCCTTCCTTCCTTGCTTCCTTCCTTCCTTCCTTCTTTTTCCCTTCCTTCCTTCCTTCTTTTGTCCCTTCCTTCCTTCTTTCCTTCCTTCTTTTTTCCCTTCCTTCCTTCTTTCCTTGTTTTCTCCCTTCCTTCCTTCCTTCCTTCCTTCTTTTTTCCCTTCCTTCCTTCTTTCCTTGTTTTCTCCCTTCCTTCCTTCTTTTTTCCCTTCCTTCCTTCCTTCCTTCCTTCCTTCTTTTTCCCCTTCCTTCCTTCTTTCCTCCTGCTCTCTCCTTCCTTCTTCCCTTCCTCTTTTCTCCCTTCCTTCCTCCTTTCCTTGTTTTCTTCCTTCCTTCCTTCCAAAAATCAGCTTTACACAAAAACATCATCAACGGGAATTTATCATTTTTACCGTGAGATGACAAATTCTTATTGTGAGGAATTTTTTTGACGGTTTATCGTGAACGGTAAAATATCGCCCATTCCTAGTCTGGATCCAGACCTGCAGTTCCTCTACTGACCACCAGGGTCTGGATCCAACAGTGAGTTGACCTCCATGTTAAAATGTTTAACTTTCAGTTAATATAAACATATTTACAACCTGTTTTTTCTTCTTCTTTGTTGCCAGGTAGTTGTGTCCTAGTTTTCATCAAATAAACAGCTGCAATATGAACGTTGCAAAAAAAAGTCGTTCACTTCAAGACTCTTCCAAGTTGACCAACTGGACCATGGGTCAGCAGGTAGCCCAACGACCAGCTGTGACGAGGTCACAGGCCACGACACACCCAGGACGGTCGGTTGCTAGGCACCCATGAGCGAGTGTTAGGACACATTTGATCAGAAAGAGTGTACCATAACATTAGTATCGTAGCTTTGCATGGGTTGAGCAAGCAACTCTAAAACAGCTAACCTCTGCTAATGGCACTTTTCCACTAGTACCTACTCGACTCGCCTCGGTTTGGTTCTTTTCCACTAGGGGTCTAACGTGCAGAGTAGATACTTTTCTGTAACTATTCTGCCGAGGTTCTAAGCGGCTGAGTCGGCTGTATCTGACATCATCACATTACAGGCCACCGATTGGTCGGGGGGTTGGAGTCAGACGTCTGAGTCAGGATGTGACATCAGTGAAAGAGCGACTCGTGGCTTCTTGTTCATTTTATTCGACAGGCAATGGCAGCACAAAAGTCTGTTTCATGATCCAACTCTGAGGTGCAGATGTTCATAAACCTGGTGGCTGAGGAGAGAATTAAAAAGGGATCTAGACGGGCGATAAGGAACGACCAGATCTACCAGGAGCTCTGTCACTTCATAGCTGCTCGCGGCTCCAGCTGACTTTTCAGCAGCGCAGAGACAAACAAACAAAAAAAAAAAGCGGTGCCGCTTGAAGCTTCTCTCACTCTCATTTTTTAACTTGATATCAAACACAAGCCACAGACCCAGCAGCACATCTATCATCTCCTCCAGGTTCTACATCTTTAGTGTTGTTGTCTTCTTCGTTTAGATCACACAATCAATTACGTCACAGCAGCTTCTCCAACCTCCTACTTCTGCTCCAGGTGCTGAATTGTAGTGGAAAAAAAACCAGGCCGAGTTTGAGTCGAGCCGAGTAGGTCCTAGTGGAAAAGTGCCATAAGTGAGCTATGGTGGGCGTGGCTCAGGCAGCACCATGATTAAGTGGCGTAATTTCCTGCTATACTGGCACCGTTTAGCGATCTTAAATGCAGGATCGGACAGCCCGCCCTGGTGTCAGTCTCTGGGTTGGAGTTCTGCGTTCACTGACACCCAAAGAGATTGTTTTTCTCCAAAAGGTAAAACCTTCAGATTCTGCTCAACAGAACAAAACTTTTAGATGAGGGTGGCGGCGGTGGGGACTGGATGTACAGTATATGGGGCTTCTCTCCGGTTCTGCAGACTTCAGACCTGAGCAAACCATTCTGACTGGATTTTGACCAGGCTTGTTTACCGGGCCGCTGTAAACAAACGGAGGCCGGTCAACCTGTTTTTAAGTGTCTCTGTCCCGGGAACGAGACAAGCAGAGTCAGGCAGAAAGAATGCCTCTGTTTATCTAAGGCCCCGCCTTCCTCGGCGTCCAGCATTCCGGTGATAACGTCACATGTCGGTCGACCCGACTGCAGCTCCTGCTGTTGTTCAGCTGATGAGCCACTCAGCCCCAGAACAATACCAGTCTGTCCAAGGTTCAAGAAAACTGGTGATTGTCAGTCATGACGACATTACACACCTCACAGAGAGGAAGTGGGGGGGCTGTTGGGTCTCTGTGGTGTCTAGCTGAGCAATTGAAATACAATCTCAAGAATGAAGTCGAAATTTCTTGAATAAAGTCGAAATTTCACAGATCTGAAAGCACCCTAAGTATTATATAAATACGTTTATAGTGGGTGTGTGAATGATCAATAATCAGTATTATTGGCAGTAATAGAGGGCCCCAAAATCAAATTTTGCTTAGGGCCCCATGGAAGCTAGGGCCGGCTCTGGCGACACCGGAGAGAGAAGCGTCTCTTCCAGGTCTACCTGCGGACACACCTGAACATCCTAACAGACACCTCGCTGCACTTCCCCGGTCCTCCACGTCCATTTACCTCCCGACCTTTTACCATGTAGCCTTCTGTTTTCCTGTTTCACAGCGACGGTGTTTCTCTGCAGCGGGGGGGGCATCAGTGCTTTTGTCGTGAGTCATAAAACGTGTCCTCCTCACTGTTTACGAACCAGCCGAGTGTCCTCAACCACTGAGGGTCGAATACACGCCATCTTTGTTTTTGTAACATATGGAAATGTTGATAAAAAGTTAAAATCACGTATCTAGACTTTTTTTAATGCATTAATGTTCCTCAGACGTTGATCGTCTTCCCTCCTTTCTCTGACACAGAGACTGTATCCGGGTTTTCTTTCATGTAAATCATGCTTTTTCGACGATCCCAGGACTTTTGACCACTGGGCTAAATGCAGACTCTGGATTTGGACCGGCTTCTAAAGAACCAGGATGGAGAAGGTGTACAAACCAGATGGACATCATACCGTAGTTTTAATACTTCAAAAATGGCATCATATAGAAACGATGTGGAAATCCTGAAACATGACAAGCTGTTAGTATGATGGAGGCTGGAGATAACGATGCAGAGATTCCCCCCTCATCTCAAAGCTGTTAGTTGTTAGTAACAACTGTGAAGGTGACGACCAACGTGGAGCTTCTGCTCACGGAAACATCTGATCGGTTTCCCTCCTGTGACTCAACTGCCAGAAAGCTTTTCATGTTTTCATGTTCACTAGTGCAGCAACCAAAACAGCTTCCTCTGCAGTGAAGAGCTGCAGCAGACCCCCCCCACACTAAAGCTCTCACAGAGGGGGGGGGGTTACAGAGAGCAGGACATGATGGAGGTGAGCAGCAGGACCTGGGGTTTAAACGTCTCAGTCAACACTACAATAGAGACCACCAACCACCACCAGACGTCCAGATGTTCAGGCCAACGTCAGACTCCTCCAGATGTTCAGACCAGTGTCAGACTCCTCCAGATGTTCAGACCAGTGTCAGACTCCTCCAGATGTTCAGACAGACATCAGACTCCTCCAGATGTTCAGGCAGACATCAGACTCCTCCAGATGTTCAGACCAACAGACACCTCCAGATGTGCATATTGACATTAGACTGCTCCAGATGTGCAGACGGGTTCACACCAACAGACTCCTCCAGATGTTCAGACAGACATAAGAATCCTCCAGATGTTTAGACCAACAGACACCTCCAGATGTTCAGACAGACATAAGAATCCTCCAGATGTTTAGACGACAGACACCTCCAGATGTTCAGACCAACAGACACCTCCAGATGTTCAGACCAACAGACACCTCCAGATGTTTAGACGAACTGACACCTCCAGATGTTCAGACAGACATAAGAATCCTCCAGATGTTCAGACCGACAGACACCCCCAGATGTTCAGACCAAGAGACACCTCCAGATGTTCAGACCAACACCAGACCCTATACGACTTTGCTAGTGTATAAGTAACAATTTCTAAGGTTTTTAACCTTAAAAACACCAGAAATTCAATGATTTTCTCACAATCGTTTGAGTTTATGAATTCAGAATTTCTGAGATTTCTCTCCTAAAATTGCAAGATTATAATCTCAGATGTTTCAAACGTTTTCTTTCAAATTTCTGTCTAAATAAAATCAGAAATTTGAACATTGTCAAAGTCAGAATATCTGAGTCTTCATTCACCAATTTGTCAGTTAAAGTAACAATTTTAGGTTTTTTTATGTTTAATATTATAAGATCTGATACACTGAGTTTTCTCTTTCATATTTTCAACTGTAATAGTTCAGATGATGAATTTAGAAATTAAAAATTTACAGAAATATAATGTAACAATAGGAAATTCCAGTTTCGTTTTTTCTCTTGCAAATTATTGAATTTAGAAAGTCAATATGTAATGCTTTCTTTGACAAATTTATGAAGTTATAAAATCGGAATCTGACGTTTTTCTGGCAAATCTGCAAGTTTATGAAGTCAGAAATCTTTTCTTTTTATTTGAGTTTTTAATGTCAAACATTCTTAATTTTCTCTCGCCAGTTGTCAACAAGTCAAAACTTCAGAGATTTAATTGGATGGTCGGTAAATTCATGAGTCACAATCGGACATTTTAAACGGTAATAAACTCAGAAATGCTGATATTAGATTAGATTAGATTAGATTAGATTAGATTAGATTAGATTCAACTTTATTATCATTGCACATGTTAAGGTACAGGGCAACGGAATGCAGTTAGCATCTAACCGGAAGTGCTTGTGCAGTGAAATAAACACAGTGTACAGCATATACACATATAAATATGTATGTACACAGTGCAGATTAATAAATACTATTGTTATAAGGTGCAGGTCAGACATGAATGGGTGATAATATAGGTTATAAACAGATTATAAACAGATGAGATGTCAGATTTGAGTTTATTTATATATATATATATATATATATATATATATATATATATATATATATATATATATATATATATATATATATAGTGCTATATTATGTAGCACTCTATATGATAATTATCTATTTATTTATTTTTCAAATTAATATTCTTAATTTATCTATTTACTTTCATTATATTATTTACACACACACACACACACACACACACACACACACACACACACACACACACACACACACACACACACACACACACACACACACCTAGATACATATCATTGTAACTTGACGTTGTCTTTTGTTGTTGTTTGTACTGTATGTTAATTTAAAAAAAAAAGAAATACCATTCTGTCCTGCACAGAATAAAGTAAATATTGGACATTATGCTTAAAAATATGATAATTATTTGTAACATAAACCATTTAACCATTGGATGTTTTATAGTAGAGAGTAAACCCAAAAACACAGTAAAGATTCAATTAATCACAAGTAATAAACATATTTACTCACAAAAAAAAAAAGAAATGCTGAGTTTCTTCTCACAAATTAGCAAATGTATAAAATCTAAAATTATGTTTTCTCTCACAAATGTGTGCGTTTAGAAAAGAGGATTTTTGGATTTTTATTAAACGAAATGTTTCGAGTTGCGTCAGAAATTCCAACATTTTTCTTGCAAATTTCTCAGGTTTAAAACGTGAAACAGTAAAAGTGTGACTGGACCAGTGAGGTGCAGAAGCCCAGAACATCTGTCCAGCCCAGAACATCTGTCCAGCCCGCAGCAGCAGCAGGGCTGTGATTGGCTGCTGGACGGCGCTCATCGATCAGGCGTCTCCCCGCGGCTCCAGCTGAAAACCTCTCAAACATGTCAGCCCCGTCCTCCCTCCATCCCTCCATCCATCCATCCATCCCCCCGTAACCATGGCGACCGCCCGCTACTCACTCTGCTCCGACAGCGCCAGCTTCTCCTCGAAGTGCCGCCCCAGCTCCGTGTAATCCATGGCTCAGCTCGGGCTCACTCCTCGGAGTCGCCCCGGATCGGGAGGGCAAGCTCCGGCCGCGGGGATCCGCGGGGAACCGGGCCAGACTGCGGGGCTTACAGCGGGACTGACACGGCCCGGTCCACCGGGGGCAGCAGGGGGGGGAGGGGTCCGAATCACCGGGGGGAAAAAGTTGGATCCCTCAAGAATGCCGTGGGCTCGGTTCAGTCCAGCGGCTGAGCAGATCTTCAGGAGGATCTTCAGGGGTGAAAAGCTCCGGGGGGAACACGTTTCACTCTCCACTTCCGCCGAAGAACTTCAAAATAAAACCAGGGACTAAAAGTCACATGTCCTTTTAAAATTGCTTCATCTACTGATACATTTAATGTACGGAAGAGTATTAGGGCCATGCAGGAGAAAAAATATTTGAGAGGGGAAGATTTTTTTTTTCATTATGCACTTTGAGAAAAAAGTCGAAATGTAGAGAAAAAAGTCGAAATGTCGAGATTAATGTTGAAATACAATTTCAAGAAAAAAGTCTAAATTATTAGGGCCAAACTAAGACAAACTAAGACAAAAAAAAAGTGAAATTATGAGAATAAAGTCGTACAATTACGAGAATAAAGTCATAGCCTAATGTTGCGAGAATAAAGTCGTAATATTACGAGAATGAAAGTCGTAATATTACGACTTTATTCTTGCAACAATATGACTTTATTCTCGTAATATTACGACTTTATTCTTGTAATATTATGACTTTATTCTCGCAACATTAGGCTATGACTTTATTCTCGTAATTTTACGACTTTATTCTCGTAAAATTGCGACTTTATTCCCGTAATATTACGACTTTATTCTCGCAACATTAGGCTATGACTTTATTCTCTTAATATTACGACTTTATTCTCGCAACATTAGGCTATGACTTTATTCTCTTAATATTACGACTTTATTTTCGTAATATTACGACTTTATTCTCGTAATTTTACGACTTCATCATCGTAATTTCTTATTTTTTTTGTCTTAGTTTGGCCCTAATATTCCGTCGTAAAATTTCGGGAATAAAGTTGAAATGTTGAGAAAAAAGGCGAAATTTCGACTTTATTCACGAAATTTCGACTTTATTCTTGAAATTGTATTCCAACATTAATCTCGACATTTCGACTTTTTTCTCGAAATTGTATTTCTGTTTCAAATCTTTTTTATTATTTTTCACAAAGAATATAAAAATACAACGTTACATTGAGAATACGAAATTGTATTTCAACATTAATCTCGACATTTCGACTTTTTTCTCGACATTTCGACTTTTTTCTCGAAGTGCACAATAAAATAAAATCTTCCCCTCTCAAATATTTTTTCTCCTGCATGGCCCCAATACTCACGGTATGCTAAAAATCAATATATTAATACATTAAAAAAAAACAGGAAGAAATAAATGGAACTTACTTTGGACGGTTTCTAAATTTATATCTCACTCTTGAAGTGAGTTTATCTCTCACTCCAAAATGATGTAATCACTAAGGTTTTTCTCCCACTAGGGGAGTTTTAACCTGCCATTGTTTATGTTATGTTTATGTAATAATTGCTCAGGGGTCATGTTCTGGTCTCTGGAAAGATCCTAGAGACAACTTCTGTTGTAATAGACGCTATATAAATAAAATTGAATTGAAAATTTGAACTTCATAACTTACAGTAATTAAGACATTGGTACAGTATGCAAAATGAATCATTGCTCTTTTCCGTGGATGTTAACAGAAGCTCAGGAGGGAACGACATCAGCAATGGTCTTGAAGAAAGAACTGAATATCAGGGTAATTAAATAATTTCCTAGCTTTTTTTTTCTCAGAAGTGGCTGTTCCAGGATATTTAAACCAAGATCAAACCATAGAATGTTTGAAAATTAACAAGTGATTAAATGAAACAGCCAAGAAGTCCACCTCGGAGCCTTCAGACCTTAGTCACTATGTTAGATGTAGATGTGTCCATGACACCACTGTTAGAAGTCTGAACCAGTACAGTTTGTTTGGAAGAGTTTCAGTAGAAAACTCCTTCTGTCCTAATAGAATATGGAAGCAGGACACACAGCTGCATCTGAACAAACCTACAGAGGTCGGGATCAACGTCGTCTGGACAGATGAGAGCAAAGTGGAGATGTTTGGTCTTAATGTCCAGAACCATGTTTGGAGAAACAAAGCATTTCAGGAGAAACAACTCAGACCCACAGTCAAGCACGGTGGTGGAGGGACGATGGTCTGGGACCTGGACACCTGTCAGTCCCAAGTGGACCAGAGTCTTCTAGAGACAGATGTGAGGACATCTGTCTGACAGATGAAGTTTGTCTGAAACTGGGTCATGTGACAGGAAATTATCCCAAACACAGCAGCAGATCTGCAGCAGCATGATGGGAAATAAAATAATCAAGGTTTTGGATGACCTGGTCAAAGTCCAGACCTGAACCTGACTGATATGTTGGGATGGGACTTTCAGAGAGCTGTGTCGAAGTCAATGTCCAAGAACCTCAATGAACTAAAGTGATGTTGGAAAGAAGGACGGACCAGAACTCCTCCAGAACGACAAGGTTTTTGCGCCCATCCATAAATCTTAAATGCGCCCATCCATAAATCTTAAAATGTTTAGCTCCTGTATCTGACGTAACATGAAACGCGTCTCCTTTCACTTCCGGGTGAATCCCCTCCAGAGGAAATTCTCAAGCATGCGCAGACTGCAATATCCGATGTCCCCGTATACATGGCGTTAACGTTCCGACTATGAACGGGTTATCTAGGTGCTGCAACCCGATTACTAAATGTCCAACATAGGTCCGAATTAGATCGGGTTCAGGTGTTTACATGCAGTTTAAAAGTCTGAACGATGTCTTATACGATCAGAAACCCGATTGAACTGCTGCATGTAAACATACTGAGTGATGAAGTCAGACAGGAAACATCTACTGGGGGTTCCCGCTGCTGAAGGTGAATCTATGTGTTCTTGAATAATGGGGGAACTTAGGACTGGCCTTTTTTGTTGCATAAATTATGGCAAAGTGATTAAAAAAAAAATGTGTTTTATGTTTTCACATAAAAAAGCAGGATTAAAATACATTAAACTAACTTTTGCGCATAGCTACATGTGATGAAACTACACTGAGCAGAGGGGTGTTTTAATCATTTTCCAAGTCCACGTCTTTTCATATAAGTTTTTCTGGTTGGTCACTATATTTATGTGGTCACAACACAGTGCAGACCATATGTTTTCTTTATTCTTCTATGTAGATTAGGGTGGTAAAAAAGTATTTCCCGTACTCGAAGCCCAAACTGCTGAGAGCAGCCTTGACCGACTAAATGTGCAGACTGCTACTCTGCCCAGACAAAGATTAGCGGTGGGAACACCAATGTTTTGTCTACTAGAATGAATCATCCTCTACGCTTCAAAATTATGATGCTCCTTTGTTTCATGGTCGTTCTGCATCCAGACACCTGATCTATGTTCTGACCCTTTTGCATGCAACTGTTTAATTGAATCTACTGAAATCTGAATCATCTCTCAAGTCTTATTCTTGGTAATTTAGACTATGACTTGGTAATTCACCTAGTTAGAAGGAACGTGTTAGACGTTTAGCAGGTTTTTCCACTATATAGATTTAGTCATCTATATATTTTATTATTAATTTTAAAGATTTGTTCTCTTCGGCATACTACCATAATTTTTTTTGTGAGCAAATGTTTTTATTTATTTTTCATGATTTTATTATCAAAGGTGGCATCCACAATGATTTTAAACAAGCATTAACACTCACTCACTCACTCATCTTCTCCCGCTTTTCCGTTACCGGGTCGCGGGGGCAGCAGCCTCAGCAGGGATGCCCAGACTTCCCTCACCCCAGACACTTCCTCCAGCTCTTCCAGGGGGAGTCCGAGGCGTTCCCAGGCCAGCCGAGAGACATAGTCTCTCCAGCGTGTCCTGGGTCTTCCCCGGGGTCTCCTCCCGGTGGGACATGCCTGGAACACCTCCCTAGGGAGGCGTCCAGGAGGCATCCGGTACAGATGCCCAAGCCACCTCAGCTGACTCCTCTCAATGTGGAGGAGTAGCGGCTCGACTCCGAGCTCCTCCCGGGTGACCGAACTCCTCACCCTATCTCTAAGGGAGCGTCCAGCCACCCTGCGGAGGAAACTCATCTCGGCCGCTTGTATCCGCGATCTTGTCCTTTCGGTCACTACCCAAAGTTCATGACCATAGGTGAGGGTAGGGGCGTAGATTGACCGGTAAATCGAGAGCTTCGCCTTTCGACTCAGCTCCCTCTTTACCATGACGGTCCGGTACATCGACCGCATAACTGCGGACGCTGCACCGATCCGCCTGTCAATCTCACGCTCCATTGTTCCCTCACTCGTGAACAAGATCCCGAGATACTTGAACTCCTCCACCTGAGGCAGGACTTCCCCACCCACCCGGAGAAGGCATGCCACCCTTTTCCGGTCGAGAACCATGGCCTCGGTCTTGGAGGTGCTGATTCTCATCCCTGCCGCGTCGCACTCGGCCGCAAACCGCCCCAGCACATGCTGGAGGTCCCGGTCTGATGAAGCCAACAGGACAACATCATCTGCAAAAAGCAGAGATGAAATCCTGAGGTTCCCAAACCGGATCCCCTCCGGCCCCTGGCTGCGCCTAGAAATCCTGTCCATAAAAATTATGAACAGGACCGGTGACAAAGGGCAGCCCTGCCGGAGTCCAACATGCACCGGGAACAAGTCTGACTTACTGCCGGCAATGCGAACCAGACTCCTGCTTCGATCATACAGAGACCGGACAGCCCTTAGTAGAGGGCCCCGGACTCCATACTCACTCAGCACCCCCCACAGAATGGCACGAGGGACACGGTCAAATGCCTTCTCCAGATCCACAAAACACATGTAGACTGGTTGGGCAAATGCCCATGAACCCTCGAGCACCCTGCGGAGGGTATAGAGCTGGTCCAGTGTTCCACGACCGGGACGAAAACTGCATTGTTCCTCCTGAATCCGAGGTTCGACTATCGGCCGTAATCTCCTCTCCAGTACCCTGGCGTAGACTTTCCCCGGGAGGCTGAGAAGTGTGATCCCCCTGTAGTTGGAACACACTCTCCGGTCCCCCTTTTTAAACAGAGGGACCACCACCCCGGTTTGCCACCCCAGCAGTACTGTCCCCTTCCTCCATGCAATGTCGCAGAGGCGTGTCAGCCAAGACAGCCCTACGACATCCAGAGACTTGAGGTACTCAGGGCGAATCTCATCCACCCCCGGTGCCCGGCCACCGAGGAGCTTACGAACCACCTCGGTGACCTCGGCTTGGGTGATGGATGAGCACGCCTCCGAGCCCCAACCCCTCTGCTTCCTCAGTGGAAGGCATGTCAGTCGGGTTAAGGAGATCCTCAAAGTATTCCTTCCACCGTCCGACAATGTCCCCAGTCGAGGTCAACAGCTCCCCACCAGCGCCATAAATGGTGCCGGCAGAGTACTGCTTCCCCCTTCTGAGGCGCCGAACGGTCCTCCAGAATTTCCTCGAGGCCGACCGAAAGTCCTCCTCCATGGCCTCCCCGAACTCCTCCCAGACCCGAGTTTTTGCCTCCAAGACTGCCCGAGCCGCGGCCCGGGCAGCATTAACACATTCTCTCTCAAAAAAAAAAATTGGTAATGCAGAAAAACAGATACTACAAAGATAATAGAACAAAGGACAAAATAAAACAAAGGCAAAACATAATAATACAAAAGCTGGACAAGGATAGCTGCAACAAGGTAATCTATGTGAATTTTAAATACATCTATCGAGTTTGGACTAAATTTGATCTGCTGCCATAAAGCAAAATAAAATATTTTGTTGTTTTGCATTATGGATTCGGGCTGTAGATATTTCTAGGTAGATAATTTCAAGGAAGGTAAAATACCAATGGGAGATGTGTGTGTGTGGTGGTTTCCATATTACTGCTATTATCTTTTTTGCTGCTGTTAGGCCAACAAGCAAAATTCGTTTCTGACATAGTGAAGTATTGATTGTTGATAAATTATTTAAAGATAAGATAAGATAAGATAAGATAATCCTTTAATAGTCCCACAGAGGGGAAATTTGCAGTTTACAGCAGCAAAGGGGATAGTGCAAAAACAAGAGGCAACAATAGAAAAAGTAATAACACAGTAATAATAATAACACACTATAAACACTATAAACAGTAAACTGGTATACAATAATAATAATAATAATAATAATAAGTAAGAAGAAGAAGAAGAAGAAGAAAGATAAATAATAAGAAATACTAGTATATAAAAAGATAACAGACGGATATTTACAGATGGATATTTACATAATTGCACGTTGCAGTGAGTGAAAGATATCGCACATTATTTCCCTTATGTACATTTATTGTCAGGTTTGTATGTGGTCTACTGTGAGCAGTGCTGGTTGTGTAGTCTCACAGTGTTTGAGGGCATACTACCATAATTTTCAAAGACTGTTTCCTGAAATGGTTTCAACATTTACATTCGTGACTAGCTTCAGCTGCTAGAGATGGTCGTCGATCATGATGACCTTCATGCTCCGCCAGAGTCCGTGCTTTTATTTTGAAGGACCGCGCGCTCTTCCGGTGACGGTGTCTTTACGGTAAAAGACCGCACACCGGACAAACGGACGGGACCAACTCATTTACAGGGAACAAACTCACATAGCAGCTTCAGACGATGTAAAAGACCCGGTTAAAGAAGCCTGACTGCAGGTTTGAGCCCCAGGTTTGACACCCTTGGCGGGATTAGCAGCAGTCTCCCGGGATAACTGTTAGTCCAACCCCAGGTTTGACCTTGAATGGTTTGATCCGTCAGATGATTTCCAGCAGCTGCTGCAGAGATCTGAGCTGACACAACAGCAGGCAGGAAAACTCTGCAAGAACACCATCTAAATCCTTATTCATTCACAAACTTCCATCCCAGGGTCAGACTTCCTGAGGATGTGAACAGAACATATAATAAAAGCCTCTCCACCATTTACCAGCGGAAGAAAAGTCTGATTATGAGCTGTGAAGCAGGCTGGGTGTGTAAACAGAAGCAGGACATTAAGTGTCTGAAAGCTGCAAACATGTCGGAGTGATTCATTTTTAATGTGCCCTCGATGTCAGTGCATAAAGAGGAGAATAGCAACACATGAAACCCAGAACAGCGTCGCTTCAGTCGCCGAGCACAAGACATGTTAGTCATAGTTTCATCAGGAACATGTCATCATGGAAACATACTTTCACTCTGTGTAATGGTTATTGGATGTTTCAGGAAGATGCTGTGGAGGCAGCTGAAGACCTGCATTATGGATGTGATGAGTTACCATAAGTGGGGTATTTACATCTCTGAACAGCTTTACAAATAATCAGTGGTGGACAGTATCGGAGTAAATTTACTTGAGTACTGTACTTAAGTACCAATCCAAAGGATTTGTACTTTACTTGAGTATTAGATTTCTTTGGTACTTATTAAGATAAGATAAGATAAGATAAACCTTTAATAGTCCCACAGAGGGGAAATTTGCAGTTTACAGCAGCAAAGGGGATAGTGCAAAAACAAGAGGCATCAATAGAAAAAGTAAAAGTAATAACACAGTAATAATAATAACACACTATAAACAGTAAACTGGTATACAATAATAATAATAAGAAGAAAGATAAATAATAAGAAATACTAGTATATAAAAAAGATAACTGACGGATATTTACAGATGGATATTTACATAATTGCACGTTGCAGTGAGTGAAAGATATTGCACATTATTTTCCAGTATGTACATTTATTGTCAGGTTTGTATGTGGTCTACTGTGAGCAGTGCTGGTTGTGTAGTCTCACAGCTGCAGGGAGGAAGGACCTTCTGTAGCGCTCCTTCACACACCTAGGGTGAAGGAGCCTGTCGCTGAAGGAGCTCTCCAGCGCTCTGATGGTTCCTTCATGGGGTGGGAGTCCTTCTCCATCATGGATGACAGCTTAGCCATCATCCTCCTCTCTCCCACCACCTGCACTGTGTCCAGAGAGCAGCCCACGACAGAGCCGGCCCTCTTGATGGTTTTATCCAGCCTCCTTCTGTCTGCAGCTGTGATGTTGCTGCCCCAGCAGACCACTCCATAAAAAATGGCTGATGCCACCACAGTGTCATAAAAAAGTTTTCAGGAGTTTCTCCTGCACACCAAAGGCCCAAAGGCCCATTACTCTTACTTGAATACATTTCCAAGACAAATATTTTTACTTTTACTCGAGTAAATTTCTAGGAAGGCTGAAAAGTACTCGTTACTTTCAGGTCTGCTCTTTTTTCTTCTTCCCTAAAATCCTATTGGACACAAGCTGTTTTTGTCAAAGGAGGAGACCTATCACAGTGCACGCTCTCCACTGGGATGTACGTAAAGCAGAAATACGTCAAGCCTCCTCAAAACGATACCGCCAAAGTAGCCTGCGTTTGTCAAGACAGAGCCGCAACAAGTCAAGACAGAGCCGCAACAATGGCTACGCCTGCGTCAGGAGAAGAAAGACAATCCGCTGAGTCGTCTGAGTCTGATAATGAGCCGGACTCGGAGCTAACTTCAAAGAGTTAATTCTCCGAAACAAGAGTTAAAAGATCCTTAAATTAATTTAGAAAAAATATAGTAATTTACTGATGTGGAAAATAAGAAATTTACTCTTACTCTTACTTAAAGTAAATTTAAAAGCATTTACTTTTGGATACTTAAGTACCTTTAAAAGCAAGTACTTTTCTACTCTTACTCGAGTAATATTTTGACTGAGCTACTTTTACTTGTAACGGAGTCAATTTTGACCAGTAGTATTTGTACTCTTACTCAAGTACTGGGGTCGAGTACTCTGTCCACCTCAAATAATCTCAGACGAAAAAAAGTGGAAGAGGTTTTCTCCTGGAAACTCTTCCCAACAAACCGTTCTGGCTCAGAGTTCTCCCAGCGGTGCATGAACATGCTCGACAAGGTCTGGAGGCTCTGAGATGGAGCGTTTGGGTTTCTTGAGCGTTACACGTTCCGGTCTGGGAGTTGCTTCCCTGGGATGTGTCCACTCCGGGGAAGATTGACAGCTGTCTTGAATATTTCCCCCTTGTGAAGAACCTTTCTCACTGCAGAACACCGACCTCCGAATTGTCTGGAAATGGTTTTGTAACCCTTCCCAGTTGCTTTTCTAAGCTCATTGATGGTGTTTTTCCTTTTTGGCATTGTGTTAACGCACACCTGAATACTTCTGACTGGCAAATCGCCAAACGTCTGCTTATCTGCACACTAGCTGATGATCAGACAATCAAGGAGGATTAGCTGCAGCTGTGTTGCCTACATCATTCTTTTTGGATTCATTTCTGACTCAACTCATAATGGCAGTGAAAAATGTTTTGCATTGTTGTCTATCTGAGGTTCTGCTTGCTTAATAAGACTTTCTATGATCAGGTGATTTTTGTGATAATATTACACAAAAACATAATTGAAAGAGGTCGTACCTGCTGCGTGACTGTAAATGCAGATGGATGGTATGAGTAAAGGAGGAGGGCTCTCTCTGCTACACCTCCTACCCAACAATAGTGTAAGTCAAGGCCGGTTTTAGGGGGGGCAGGGGTGGTCTGTGCCCACCCAAACGTGCTACCTGCCCACCCAATCAAAGGTTATGGGGATCCTTTATTTTTTTTTATATATATAAAAAAAATCACAAAATATCTGTACCGTTTCTGATTGGGTGGGCACTGCGCATCATTTTTAGACACAACAATGAACACATACCGCAAAAGTTGTGTCTCGGCGGAGGGACCCGGTGTCGTGCCAAAAAGTGATTGCCTGCCAGAATCTGATTTCTCCCCTGAAAATGGGTCTTTTTACCTGCCAAAAATTGATTGAAGGCCAAATACAATTAATGAAAGGTTGTTTCTACCTAAATATGATTTGATCTCATTCTTGAGCTTCATAATATAAACACTAGAGCTCACAGGATTGCTTTTAACTCTTTTAAAGGACCATTACAATACAAAATAGGCATTTTCACCTGCCAAAAATTGATTAAAGGCCAAATACAGTTGATGAAAAGTTGTTTCTGCCTAAATATGACCTGATCTTATTCTTGAGCTTAATAATCTGAAAATCTGACGTTTTAGCGCTATCGCTCAACGGGCTGGTGTGCGCGCTCCCGTGGCCAGAAATCAGATTCTGGCAGGCAATCACTTTTTGGCACGACACCGGTCCCAAGCCCGGGTAAATGCAGAGGGTAGTGTCAGGAAGGGCAATTGGGTTAGCACACTGTTGGTCAAAGAAGGAGAAGATAGATGAACTGATATGATGATAGCATAGTTTTCTATGCATTTCGGGGGTTTGACCCCCCCAAAATCTTTTCGCCAGCGTCGCCCACCCTACATTTCAGTCTGCCCACCTTAGTGGGCCTCACTAAATCCGGCCCTGGTGTAAGTGATTTTCTTATCTTAACATATGTCTTCAGAGATGATCTGACACGCCCTGAGAGCTGAGTTAAAACGCTGAAAGGCCAAATATACGTGAGCATTAGCAGAGAAGTTAAATATGTATGACCCACTTAGCTGTGTGAAGATGCAGACTGCATGATCACCATGGTTACAGCAGCATCCCATGCATTGAAATCTTTTAGGTGAGTCTGATCAAGCTGGAGCTCAGCTCTCTTTCAGCTGGTAGCAGGAGTTTGTCACAACTCCATGTGAGCCGCAGCAGCAGATTTCACATGTTTGTGTAAACACCAAGCCTCTGAAACTCTGTGGAGGATCCAGAGGAGGAGGTGAAGATCGATAAACGGCCTCGGTGAGAAAGAGGAGGGCTGGAGTCGGATGGAGCTGAGAGTTTATAAAAGGAGCTGCATAACCACTTTGATTAAGAAGAATAAACATAAAAAAAACCACTTAAACCTTTGAAGTCTGTGGGGATGTGAGTCGTACCTCGGCAAAAAGAGATGCATGAACACATACGGATGAGATTAGCTGATCTTCATCAGACTGGAAAAGATGCAGTGTCATGTTTGATTCTTTAGTCATCTTCAGCCTACAGTTAGAGAAACTGTTTAGATATAGAGATGCTAACGATCCGGGCCAGAATAGCAACACCCTGCAGGTCTGGATCCAGACCCTGGTGGTCGGTAGAGGAACTGCAGGTCTGGATCCAGACCCTGGTGGTCGGTAGAGGAACTGCAGGTCTGGATCCAGAACCTGGTGGTCAGTAGAGGACCTGCAGGTCTGGATCCAGATCTGCGGTCAGTAGAGGAACTGTAATATTTCTCAATTCTGTGTTGAACCAAACTCTTAAAAAAGTCCATTAGGTGACCCCTGCATAAAATAACTGAAAGGCCAGTTCAACTCATAAAAGCTAAATAAATAATAATAAATAATGAACTCTTTTTTAGACTACCGTCGTAAAGAAGCCGGTGAGTTTGGTGCAGTGCATGTCCTCTTTTTTTAAGTAAGAAAAAAACTAGAAAAAACTGTTTCAGATTTCTGGGTCTTGTTTGATTTTTGTGGACTCAGAATTCAGAATATGTCCCGCTAAATAAGATAACTGTGAAGCTGTTAATTGTTTTTGCATCAGAAGTCCTCCTCTGGGGACTTTTCTTTTGTTTGTTAGTTTGTATGGCTCAGATCAAAATCATCCTCAGCTTCATTGCTGGGAGACAAATGGAAGACTGGTGAGTGAAGCAGGGGTTTTCATCGTGGAGATCAATGATTTAGTCATCCCTCTCACTGAGAGAGGACGAGTCCAGACCTGCATGAGGGGCTTCCAGCCTCCAGAAACCAACAGAGGTATGTCAACTTCTCCTGCAGGAAAACAACCCTGCAGTCACACTTAGTTCCACCCAGGGGAACGGCTTCCTGCTGGAGGTTGAACTGCTTTTCAGGCTGCATGATGGTGCAGTTTTACGGGGCGAGTGCACATATTTGGAGAGCGTGGTGCTGAAGTCAGAGTCTGAATATAACCTCAGCTGCTGCAGCGACGGAGTCCAGCCCGTCTGCAGTTGCTGTGTTTATCAGCTGGAACGCCAAAGAATCTCCAGCTGATTTCAGATCAGCTCCCTTGAAACGTGGAAAATAACAGGAGGTTTCCATGACAACAGCTGTCTGGCACCACCAACATGATCATTTGTTTCTGTGACTTAAACCAGTGATAGCAGAGAGCTCTGAACACCGTGTCAGAGAGACAAGGAGATGTCTGCTTAAAACCTGCACAATAGCTGGCAGATCTATTCACACGGGTGGAGGACTGGAAACAGCTGAACACCAGCCGCATCTCTGAAACTCCATTAACCCACAAAGGAAGCCAGACCAAGTTCACAGATTATGAAACATGACCACCTCAGTCTAACTGAATCCACCTGTTTCCAGTTTTCACGCCAAGTTCAGCTGATGTTTAAAGTTCTGGCCAGTGTTTGCAGATCCAGCTGATGGTTTGCAGCCCAAAACCAGCAGAAAACCCAAGAAGCTACAGCCAATGTTTTCACAACCTGCAGTTCCTTTACTAACCACAAGGGGCTGGATCCAAAATAGAGTTAATCTCCACAGACCTGCATGTTAAAATGCCCAACTTTACAGAATAAATGAACATATTCAAACCCTGTTAGAAAACCGGGATAGTCTAGGTTGAGGTTTCTTGATTGACAGCTGTATTGCAGTCTACGTGATTTAAACAGCTAGCTGTCACTTTAGTAACTTGGCACTTTCATTGAACTTGAATTCTGAGCTGTGAACTGAAAGATGAACCTGGAGCACCATAGGAAAACCAGAAAACAAAATCAAATGTTAATAAAAGCTTCATTATGTCTAGCACAATATTTACCAGCCGGAGGTACATTTGTCTGAAACCACAGAGGTAGGAGAGAGAAATGCACACCCTAGAATATTTCCTACAGTTTTTTTATCACCAAAAAGGGGGAGTTCTTGTTTTTCTATGAGTGGGGGTGTCCCGCCACACATTTGTGAGCCAAAAACCAACAAAGACACCTAAACATGTCAGTCTCAAATTATCTCTTCATGTCTTCATGGTAATCATTTCTTTACAGTAACCAGGAATTATTTCAGAGAGCTCCAAAGTTATGTGGCTTCACATAAACTACATAGGACATAAATCCATGGATTGCACCAGACACAAGTTCCTCCCTGAAAACACTCCCCATCATTAAAAAAAAACCCTCAAAAGGAAAAGAAGCCTCGTCTCTCAGGCACTGAGACACTACAGCACGGAAGAGCTCAAAAAGACAATCCTCATGTACTTAGAATGTAGACCAGAGGACAGCCAAGTGGACGGCCTCTGTCTTGTCGGATCCGTCCTCTTGTAGAAGGATGGAGAACCATGTCTGCTTGTTCACCTCTGGACCCTTCCCGGTTGACTGACTGGACTCCTAGCCAATGCTATCCCACTGAGCCCCCCCCGCAGGTTCCAGTGGCCAAGGTGGGCCCAAGCTCCAGTTCGTCCTTACTTACCACAAGGCTAATTGCCATGGAGACAGCATGGAGAACGCTGGTAAGAGGGATGATACGGTCTCAATGAGGAGGAAGTGCTGTCCTGTGGCCCCACCCTGACTGGTGAAGTGTCTGAGGAAAAGAAGGTGCCCCGGTCTGGAGGGAACACCTTTACTTTAGTTCTATTCACCTCTGATTTACTGTAGACCTGCATCAACATCTGTATGAGTAACCATGACAGGAAAGCTGTTTACATATGGGAGAAGGTAAGCTTTCCAAAAACTAGGCATGATGAAGAAGATGTTGATCAAGTAAGGCAGGAGTAAAGTAGAGACCAAAGAGTGATTTTAAACAGTTTTCATGTGAGATCACTGGCACAAGAAATGGAAAGGTATGGAGTGAAGGATCCAAGCCTGCAGTTCCTCTACTGACCACTAGGCTCCATATCCAGACCTGCAGTTCCTCTACTGACCACTAGGAGGTTAGATGGTTGGCATTTGGTCTAACCTCGCGGGCAGTGGGCCAAGCATAGCTCTGCTAGCTATTTATTTAGCTCTTACAGTCCTTTTTTTTTTAACCTTGTCTGCACACATATTAATGATTGATACCATGCAGGTAAAAACCAAAGGCATATATATGTGCATTATTGCTATATTTAATATATATACATATATACGCCTACACACGCATACACATACTGTACATACATACAGTACATAAATATATACATACAAACCCAGTGATTTTTTTGATTTTTTTTGGGGGGGGGGGGGGGGGGGGGGCTATGGGGGGAAGCAGGAACACAAGGAGGCACACGTCAAGCACTGGAACTCTGCAACAAAAACCACAAACAAAACACCAAACCAACAAAACGGACGCCGACCAAAACACAAGCAGCAATCAACCCAAATCACAATCCGAGCTAAGCTACCGCTAACTAACCCCAAAAACTACAGAGCGAGCATGCAGGTGAACACGGCAGTGTGTATGTCTATGTGTGTGTGTGCGTGTATGTATATGATCATGCGTGTGTGTGTGTGTGTGTGTGTGTGTGTGTGTGTGTGTATGTGTGTGTGTGTGTGTGTGTGTGTGTGTGTGTGTGTGTGTGTGTGTGTGAGTGTGTATGTGTGTGTGTGTGTGTATGAGTATGCATGCGTGTGTGTGTACATGTCTCTGTGGCTATGTGTGTGTGTGTGTGTGTGTGTGTGTGTGTGTGTGTGTGTGTGTGTGTGTGTGTGAGTATGCATGCGTGTGTGTGTACATGTGTCTGTGGCTATGTGTGTGTGTGTGTGTGTGTGTGTGTGTGTGTGTGTGTGTGTGTGTGTGTGTGTGTGTGTGTGTGTGTGTATGTATATGTTTGTGTGGCTGTGTATGTGTGTGTATGTGTATGTATACGTACAGTATGACTGAGTGGCTATATGTGTGTGAGCGTGTGTGTGTGTGTGTGTATGAGCGTGTATATGTATGTGTGGCTAAATGTAACTGTGTGTGTGTGTATGCATATGTGTGGCTATGTGTGTGTATGTGTGCATGCATGAATGTATGAATATGTATATGTCTACGTGAGTGTGTATATGTCTATGTAGATATGTCTATGTGTGTGTGTGTGTGTGTGTGTGTGTGTGTGTGTGTGTGTGTGTGTGTGTGTGTGTGTGTGTGTGTGTGTGTGTAATAAACCAAACAAAGCTCCACCTGAAGTGTATCTATAGAGGAGGAGGGGGGGGGAGCAACCCCAGGCCACCAGCAACCCCACAGAAGGGAGAGGTAGGAAGGAGGCAACCCACCGCCAGCAAGCAGGAGGGCCCACCCTCCAGGCCAACGACCCCCACCCGGCGAGGAGCCAGCCTGCCCGGAGAGACAGACGCGCCCCGGGTGCCGACGCGGGCAGGAGCACCCGCCCCACGAAAGTGGCCCCTCAACACCAGAGGGGCGCCCCGCCGCGGAGGCCGCTGGGGGGACCGGAGACGGGCCCGGAGAGAGGGAACCCCCCAACAGGGCGACACCCGTGCGGGCCCGACAACGGAGGGCCCCAGACCCAGGCATCCCATTCATTCATCCGTTCACCTATCCGATATCTATACTAATAATAATATGATATACTATCACCATAATAATAATAATAATCATACTAATAGTAATAATAGTAATAATAATATTAATAACCATCTTTGTATGACATAATATAAATTATTAAATTTTGTTGTCCTGCCAATGGAGCCCCAAATCCTCCATGGCAGGACCCTTCCATACCGCATTCTCACCGACACAGACGCACAATCACGCACCGTTTCCCCCTCCCCGGGGGGGTCCAGCACCGCCAGAAGGCACCCCAGGCTGCACGGCGAGCCCCGCCAGGCCCGGGCATCGCGACCCACCTGTCCCAGGCCGGCAAGGGAGCGCGGGTGATGTGGGACCCCCTCCCGACCCTGGTGTTGAGTGCATGTGATTAATGCCATAAAAACAGGGAAGGGGGGAACAAGGTATCAATTTGACACCGACCCCCCCCCCCCTCCCGAACTAAATGTCCTTGTCAAATGTATTTAATTAGTGTTGAATGTGCAGTGTCTACAGTGCTGTGAAAACCGTGAGGCGGGGAGTGCCGGGCCACGCGGGACAATGCCCCCCACGACCCGGACCCCCCGCCCCTTCTCCTATGTGCGTATGCATCGTGTAAGGGGTGGAAGGAGGGGGAGCAGAGGCCGAAGCCAGGAGGCAGGACCAGCAGAGCCGGGCCAGGGCCCCACCGTACCTCCACGGGATGCCCCCAGCTCTTACAGTCCTAGTTACAGATGTTTAAGACTAATGGTCCAGTAAGACAACCTGGAAGGGTCCTGGAATGATCTAGCAACACTTGAAGTGGGGATGTTTTGACAGATTTGATCAGAGTGAATGGAAACCAATATTAATTAACATCATAGTTTAGCATGACCTAAGTGTTTGACGTAACCGCTGTTATCATATAGCGCTGTCATACTGTTATTACTACTACCTCTCCTTTAGTTAATATTGTTTTGTATTGGTTTTTTTTTTTGGTTTTTTTTGCTCCATTCCCACAGTTCAATGACTAAAAACTAAAATCAATCCTTCAACACCACATCTAAACCAATAGCATGACCCGGTCTTGCATTGCTGCAACCCCATTCCACCTACATCCCCCGATCTCTTTTTTTTTAACTTATAACTATAACTTATAACTATAACTTATGAATGTAAAAATACTATGAAATGTGTTATGTGGTTGGTTGTATTACTGTTGTATTGGTTATATTATTGTACTATTGTATTTTTTTTACCTGAACACTGTATTGCTCTTAAACTTGCCTGTTTTTATATCCTAGCCGGGGGGGACTGCCAATGGGAATTAGCCAATAGGCTACATTTGGGTGCATCTGCCTTTATTTCGTAAACGCATAATGATGTGCACTGTCCCTCCTTACCAAATAAATAAATTGAAATTGAAATTGAAGTCAACTAAGCTCAAGTAGCTAACTGTGATGGACATAAGGTAGGCATGTTCCAGCCAACCAGGTCTGTTTGTTCCAAGCGTTTGCAACAATACGCCACACAGTACGAGGAAAAAGAGCTTTCAAACAGACTCTTCACTAGCCTGTGGATGACGTCTCAGAAGGGGGTTGTCCAGTTCTCATACAGTATATGGCTGGAATGTTTAAGCTTCCTGACATTTGAAAGGTGAACAACCCCCAGATCTTAAATGAGGACTTCAGAGCCCTAGCTTCATCTGGGCAGCCCCATAGCATCCTTCACAAGCAAAGGACTAGCAAGGACTGAGGCAAACTAGAACAGAGACCAGCTAGGACTAGGGGGAGCAAGGACCAGGCCACCGGTCTCGCACTCAGCAGAGCGCAGAGCCTACGTCGTAGGGTACGGCGTAGGGTACGGCGTAGGGTACGGCGTAGGGTACGGCGTACGGCGCGCGTTGCCGCGTAACCTACGCCGTAGGCTCTGCGTTGGTGTAACGCAGAACCATAAATCAGCCTTTATTCTGGCGAGGTTTGAAAAAGACTTCCCAACAACAACCAAGCAAGTGATTATATACATTCACTGAGTGAATATTATTAAAGTAAAATATATATTTCTCGCTAGAAATGTAATCAAAACGCATTTTTATGCAGAAACTAACTCAAAATATTGATTTTATTCACTAAAAAATAAGAAATGTCCGTCACGTTTTTTTTTTTTATTCAGTCCGCAAATGATGCTGAAAAGCATTCTGGGAAATTCTGGGAACAGCCAATCACAGAGTGAGCTGTTGACCGACGTCCCGACGCCGATTCGACATGTTGAATCGGCTGAAAAGCCGACGGGAGGCCGACCTGTGGCGACGTGCGGGACACACCGGGGAAACTAGGCTGACAGACCCGCACCGACGCTCCAACGGCCGACAATTGGCTTGGTGTGTCAGGGCCTTAAAACTGTTCACAGGACACCTCCAGCTGTAATCACCGTTAATTACTAATCTTTGCATTCTATATTTTTAAGTCATGGACTTTATATCCGTCAAAAATGTTTTCTAACGGCCAGAAAAGTCTCTTTCTGGGCGTGACGTCACGGCTGTGTCCATGCACTATATGGATGTATTATATTAATACATATTATATAATTATATTATATTAATACATTAATAATATATGTAATAATATACATGTAATAATATACATTAATGAATATATTATATTAATACATATTAATACTCGTTCTCATTGCCCCGGGGCATGATGGGAGGCCCAGAGCATCATGGGAGGTGACTCAACTGTGCATGCTCTATGGGCCCCATAACGCGGAAGTAAACCCGGAAGTCAGGAACTTTTTTCGGCTTATGCGACAGGCGAGCAACTTCCATTGAAATGAACGGCGGCCATTTTCCGGTCCGGTATCCAAGTTAATATAATACATCCATGGCTAGGACTCATGCTAGCTTGGACTGTAGGTGGCCAGTCTTTCCAGTTAGAGCAGCCTAACGGTAACCAGTAGTGAAAACAGCAGTGGAAGTTTTTGACTGTACACCAAGGAAAGTTTAGGCTTTCCAGTTAGAAGCATCTATACTTCTTTCTAAGGTTTTTGTTTTTATATTCAAAATGGCTTCTAAAAAATGTGTTTAATGAGCTCTCAGTGAAACGTCCACACTCATTAGCACATATCGATATCGTCAGTGGCTCTTTAGTCAGCAAAGATGTGCGCCCCCGTGTGGTCAGAAATGGTATAGCTACATAGTGTGGCTAAAAGCACATTTTAAACATCAATTCTCATTCAATCTTATTACAGATGTCATCAAACTCAGATTTAATTAATGAAGGAGGTGTTTCCTTAAACCAACAACTGGTGGAACTGAGACTGAGGAGAGCAGCAGATCCAGCGAAGCATTTCTGCACATTTATTTATTTTATTTTCTATTTTATTCATATGCACAATGATAAAAGAGTAATTATATTAACAATACAAGGACAAATAATTGTGCAGGAGAGGAAAAGAAGCCCGAAGGGCTTATAAAAAATCCTCCCCCTCAATACAAAATCACAAAAACAAATCAATCAATAGAAAAAGAAAAGAAAGGAAAAAAGAAAAGGTAAAAGAAACGAAGAAAAACACAATAAACACACAAACAAAAAATATCCATAAAATGGCAATTTCATTTCAATTAGAATAGGCTATTAATTTTGCCTGGATAAGAGATACCTCACCAAACTGGTCCTAAACATTTTTAAGGATGGTGCAAACTTAAGAGACCTATCTAAAGAGTTCCAGAGTTGAGGGCCATGGAATTTGATAAAGGATTGGTGACTGCAGGTACGACAAAGCGGTAAATGAAAGTTCTTCCCACCTCTAACTGAATAAGAGTGAATATCTGATGATAACAGAAAAAATTATGAAAAGTGCCTGGAATGTCTTGTTTGGAATGAATGAACTTAAACATAAACAGGCATGTTTGAAACATATTAATAGAAAAATTGATAATAATTTAAATTTGCTAAATAAGGGTGCAGAAGGTGCTTGATGAGTAGAATATGAAATCATTCTCAAAAATCTTTTCTGAATTAAAAATAATTGATTAAGGTATGAAGAATAAGAAGCGCCCCAAACAATGTTGCAATATCATCATCACCAACATCAACACCACACGCTGTCAGTGGATAAGTCTGAGAGATTGTCTGGGATAAAGGTCGGGTACGAGGCCTAGCCGATCTGCAACACGACCACCGTCACAACACCGTGACTCCAACTGCTGGGCACGATTGTGTTTTAGGAGAAGAAGCTGTCCTGCCTCATGCCTGCTCAGTCACATTGCTCTTTGACAGTCCGGCTCCACCCTGTGTCCTGCCCTGCAGCAGTTGTCCTCTCAGCTGTCCTGGACCAGCAGCTGCTGAGACCCAGCCCACGCTCCACTCTTCTGAATCATCTAACCACCCTAGCAGCTGCCCAAACAGAAAACAAGCAACTTTCAGTATTTAAGTAGATAAATTAAGTTAGCTTGGGTTCCAGTTCACTATTGCTATCAATGATTTGTTAACCAAATATCTACACACTCTCACTGCTCACTGGCCAACATCAAAATAGTGGAAAAAAAAATTGCAATATCTAATCTTCAATATGTTCTAAAAATGCGTTTCAGTAACGCAATGCAGGGAACATATAAACCTTAAAAGACACAAAGTTCAACTCTCCGTCCGTCCGTCTATCCATCCATCCATCCATCCATCCATCAACTTCCAGATCTTCCACCCACCCTGCAGAGGAAACTAATTTTGAAATTGAAATGAACAATACTTTATTAATTCTCAAAGGAAAATTATATTGTATAAAATATGTATTTAAAAGTTTGTAAAAAATGAAGCTTGATTCAAATACATTTTATGTTTGCCGCCTGGCAACAACTGTAGTCATGACATCACATGCAGCATGGTACCACAGGGGAACTCTCTCAGTAGATGCTATGAATGGGAACTTACACCCATGCAGACATTTTCTTGTGTTAAACATTCTTGACCTTTTCTCTTCAACAAGATTCAAGATTTATAAACCAGCAGCAAGATTTTAAAATATTTTCTGTGAAAGGAAACCAGTGTAAAGTGTAATTTTGTGTCTGAAAGCATTGAAACTGATTTCAAATTATTTTGGAAGGATGTGTTAAGAAGTTTGAACAATGGGGCACAGCCAGAATAAGTGAGTCATTGTTTCCGAATTTGCAGAACAAAAAGAACATTTTGAATCGATATTTCTTTTGAATCTTTTTACAATGTGATCATTTGTAGGATAGAATTTATGAATTAACTAATAACTAATTAACTAATTCACCGTCTAATAGTGACATCTGCTGGTGAAGATGGAGAGTTAAAGTAAAATCCCATGATATAGTACAGCAGAAAACTGTTTTATTTGCCTTTAAAGCCCAGCAGAAACTGCTTACAAACTGCATTCAGGATTTGTTCCAAATAAAAGAAACCTGCAATGACCTGAGGGGGAAACTCATGTTTGAGATGACGACAGCAAGAACCAATATTAAAAAGAGATGTACATCAATTAAGGCAAGAGAAATATGGAATAGTTGTGACAAGGACCTAAAAATGTGTCGTTCTATCTTCAAGTTTAAGAAAATGTTTAAAGAAAATATTGTAAATAAATATAAAACACTATAACTATAAAGTATATTATCAAAAACATTCTAGAATGTGAAACGTTAATTTTATATTTTGTCTTATTTATTTTTTGTCTTCTTTATGCATTGTTTGTTTCCACAGATTAATGCTAATGTTTTAGATTTAAGCTGATCACAAGAGAAAAAGGGGAGACACTATAAACTACGGCTTCAGCTACACCTTTTCGGCAAAAGCAATGTTTATTTTACTTTTTTCATTTTGTTTTGTAAAATAACTTGTACAAGACCGAAATAAAGACAATTCATTCATTCATTCATTAATTCATTCATTCCTTTATTCGTTCATTCATTCAGTTGTTTTTTCTTTTTTTCACACCGTGTAATGGTGACATCTGCTGGTGAAGATGGAGAGTTGTTTTTTCTGGTTTTTTTTTAAATATTTTTATTAGTACCTTCATGAGCAACCTCAACTGTATTTTTATCCTGCAAAAACAGTTTATCAAAATGATTACATTTCCCAATAGACTTACTAGATCCAT
This sequence comes from Cololabis saira, assembly GCF_033807715.1. Taxonomy (NCBI): domain Eukaryota; kingdom Metazoa; phylum Chordata; class Actinopteri; order Beloniformes; family Belonidae; genus Cololabis; species Cololabis saira. Next base: position 23,349,053 of record NC_084601.1, on the reverse strand, counting down.
CCCATTGTTCCAAACCCTAAGTGCTGTGCTGCTCCCTATTTTTCTGTAAATGTTTTTCAGAATTGTCTTTTTGTCTATCAATCAATCCATTCACAAGCTACTTCCCGAAAACAAAAACAGGAATCGAATGAGGGAGTGCAGATAAGTACTGAAAATGAATGGTTAAGCGTTTAGGGGGGCAAAAGGCCCTCCTTTCGTTGGAAAAATAAAGAAATAAGAAAAAGAAGAAAATTAAAAATAAATCCTACAGATACAATAGGGCCTTCGCACTGTAAATGCTCGGGCCCTAAATATTATTTTGAAAAAAAGAGAAATAACAACTCTCTATCTTAACCAGCAGATGTCACTATTACCTGGTGTGTCGTCATCTTGTTCAGGGATAAAAGTCCTATAAATCCTCCTCCCATCGCCGGGTGCGGTGGCGCGCTCCTGTAATCCAAGCTACTGGGAGGCTGAGGCTGGCGGATCGTTTGAGCTCAGGAGCTCTGAGCTGCAGTGGACTATGCCGATCGGGTGTCCGCACTAAGTTCGGTATCGATATGGTGCTCCTGGGGAAGCCCGGGACCACCAGGTCGTCTAAGGAGGGGTGCATCGACCCAGGCCGGGAACGGAGCAGGTCAAAGCCCCCGTGCCGCTCAGTAGTGGGATCGCGCCTGTGAATAGACGCTGCAGTGCAGCCTGAGTAAAACAGCGAGACTCAGTCTTTTTACACCCCCACTTTTCTTCTAATGTCACAATAAAACATGTTCTTATTGCAGTTTTATCCATTTCAGTCTTAAATCTTATAGATTTAAATTAAAATATAATGCATTTTCCTGCTCCAACAGCGCCTCCATCATTCCAGTTTGGAAAGGCGTAACTAAAATTGACCGTGCCCAATTGATGGTATCACTACTCCCCCTAGTGGACGGAAACCTGAACAAAAACAAAAGATAAACACATTTGGTAGAACAACAAAAATGCTCTTCAATACAAACTAGCAACTTGTGAATGTAATGTGAATATTTGCTTTATTGTAGCCTATTGCATTTGGATGGGCCTATTCTTCATTCATCTTTGAGCATGTAGTTGATATCTTGTATAAAACTATGAACCTTTGTTTATTTGTATCATACTTTTAGTTTCACGGTGCTGGATGAGCGGAAAATTCTGTTCCAAGGGCTGCTACACAATATGTTACAATAATTTCAGTAATTACTGGTCAAATGAGAGGAAGACAACAAATCACACCATTTGATCATTTTTACACTGTTCCGCAAGTGTATTAGTTTTAATTTCATGAACTAGAGCGGTCATCTGATCATTGTATATTAAGCCACACAGTTTATTTATTTTTTAAATCATTTCAGTTTGGAAAGGCATAACTTTAAATCCATTATACAACAGAACTAATGTGTATTTGTTTATTTATTTGGATCCACCATTAGATACAGCAAATATGCAGTAGCTATTCTTCCTGGGGTCCTAAAATTACATTTTCAAACAATATTTTCATCTTAAGACTTGATGTATTGCTACGCAGCTAGTAGTAGATTTGAAGTTATAACAGTATATAACTTCAGATCCTCTATTATCTATCTAGGACTAGAGCTGAAGTGATAAAGTTATGACTTCTAGATACGAATAACATTTATACATTTGGGTTATAACTTATCTCCATTCTCTGAGGTAGACTCACCATGCTAGTGGTGGTTAACATAGAAATGAATGTGATGTAAATAGATAAACCGCACACACACAAATATATAAGCCATCCATCAATGTATTAAGAAGTTATAACATACATACATGTTCTGGGAGAGGAAAACAGAGTATCTGGAGATAGTCTGTGCAAGCACAGGGAGAGCATGTAAACCCCTGACATAAAGACTCAGACCAGAAACCTGGTTATTGTGAGGTAACAATTTGAACCACTAAACAAAATTAATGATGAATAATGTAAATAAATAAGCACATCCATTCAATTCCATTTCAATTCAATTTTATTTGTAAAGCGTCTAATACAACAAAAGTTGTTCCCAGGTAGGTGGAAGCAGCAGCGGTATGACCAGAGGTGGGCGGGGGGACCGCAGGCAGGTGGAAGCAGCAGCAGGATGACCGGGGGGGGGCGCCGGCCTGCTCCGACCTTCCTCCATTTTAATCTTTATCTCATTCATTTCTCTTTTCTTAAGTTGCAGATTTTCCATTCCTTGCTCCATTAGAGTTTTCTCCATTTCAAATTGTTTCTGCACCTCTTCAAATTGTTTCATTTCACCCTCTAAATCATTCTACTGCTGCTCCAGGTTTGTCACCTTTACCTGAACTTCTTCACGGTCTTTCTGCAGTTTTAGTTTGATGTCACAGACGTTTCTTTCCTCCATGTCCAATCTTTTCTTCTGCTCCATCAAATCACTTTTCACTTTCTCATTTTCTAGTTTGATTTTTTCAATATCTGTTTTTGTCTCTTCAATTACCATATATTTTTCATCCAAATCAGTGGACCACTGCTGCAGCTTTTTCATCTTTCCCTCATGTTCTTTACAGTCTTCCTCCAGTTTTATTTTAATTTCACAGATGTTTCTTTCGTCCAGGTCCAATTTTTTCTTCCACTCCATTAAATCACTTTTCTCTTTCTCATTTTCTAGTTTGATTTGTTCAATATCTCTTTTTGCCTCTTCAATTAACTTATATTTTTCATCCTCTAACTGCAGCATATTTTCACTCACTGCCAGCAGTTGTTGAAGACCTTCCTCCATTTTAATCTTCATCTCATTCATTTCTCTTTTCTCAAGTTGCAGATTTTACTTTCCTTGCTCCATTAGAGTTTTCTCCATTTCAAAGTTTCTCTGAAACTCTTCAAATTGTTTCTTTTCACCCTCTAAATTGATGCGCTGCTGCTCCAGATTTGTCACCTGTACCTCTATAATTAACTTAATCAGTTGCAACTCTTCCTTTTGCTTTTCCTGTCGTTCTCCATATTTTCCAGCTGTTGCTGCAACCTTTTGTTTTCTGCTATTAGTTCCTTCTTAATTTCCTCCTTTTCGACTTTTGATTGCTGCATCAGAGTTTTTTCCATTTCATATGTTTTATTTACCTCTTCAAATTGTTTCTTTTCCTCTTCTAGTTCTTCACGGTCTATCTGCAGTTTCAGTTTGATGTCACAGATGTTTCTTTGCTCCATGTCCAATATTTTCTTCTGCTCCATCAAATCACTTATCCCTTTCTCATTTTCTAGTTTGATTTGTTCAATATCTCTTTTTGTCTCTTCCATTAACTTATATTTTCCGTCCAAATCAGTGGACCGCTGCTGCAGCTTTTTCATCATTTCCTCATGTTCTTTACAGTCTTCCTCCAGTTTTATTTTTATTTCACAGATGTTTCTTTCGTCCAGGTCCAATTTTTTCTTCCGCTCCATTAAATCACTTTTCTCTTTCTCATTTTGCAGTTTGATTTGTTCAATATCTGTTTTTGTCTCTTCAATTACCATATATTTTTCATCCAAATCAGTGGACCGCTGCTGCAGCTTTTTCATCTTTTCCTCATGTTCTTTACAGTCTTCCTCCAGTTTTATTTTTATTTCACAGATGTTTCTTTCGTCCAGGTCCAATTTTTTCTTCCGCTCCATTAAATCACTTTTCTCTTTCTCATTTTCTAGTTTGATTTGTTCAATATCTCTTTTTGTCTCTTCAATTAACTTATATTTTTCATCCAAATCAGTGGACCGCTGCTGGAGCTTTTTTTGAATAACTTCTTTCTGAATTTCCCCCATTTCCACAATAATTTGTACCATTTTAGTCTTTTCTAGATCCAGATTCTGCCGTCTGGAATCCAAGTGTCTTTTTTGGTCTTCCAAGTCTTTTTTTTCTGCTTTCAGCAAAGATTTTTCCTCCTTCTCATTTTGTGCATTGCACCCTTCATTCTCTATTGGAAATCTGTTAAACTCATCAATGGTGGCGGGCGGGCGATCCTCGGGTTCGTACACAATCCCAATGCTATTAAGTCTTTCTCTCAGTTTCAGTTTGCCAGCCAGTTCCACGATTAACAAAGGTAAGTGGAGCATCGTGTATGAGTTAGTGTAATCAAATTTTCAGAAGTATCTTCTCAGTTGTAGATTGTTCTTTCGACCAACAGTTCAAGTTGCTTGTCAAACGCACAATGCGAAATAACGAACTCCTGGTATTTATAGCCTCCAACTGACGTCTATGACGTCACTCTATGACGTTCATACAGAGCGGTGGATGAAACAGATGGCGAGAACTTTTGATCTCGCCGCCGGAGCGGTCACGTGGTTCACGTCAGCCCCGAAAGTTCCAGAACAAAGCTGTCATGTGAGTCTATGAGACAGACAGTGGGGTCGATTTTGAACGGTAAATATTAAAATAATGCGTACACAGGTACACACAACATACATACAAGATATTATTCAAAGGTAATGGACACATATATAGGAGCACAATAAGCAAACAAAGAAGAATGTACACATGCATGAGATGAAATGACAACCTATATTGGGTTTGTCGGTTTCCTTAGCATCTTTTCACTTTCTGTTTTCAGAGCTATCAATATTATTATTATCATTACTATTACTATTATTACAGTTATTTAAGCTATTTTTATTATTATTATTATTATTATTATTATTATTATTATTATTATTATTATTATTATTATTATATTATTATTATTATTATTACTATTATTATTATTACTATTATTATTATTACTATTATTATTATTATTATTATTTTGTGTAGCCTCATGATACTTGGTTGAAGGTTGGCAAGATAAGCTTTATGCTACAAGCCCAGACCTTTTCGGTCAAAATAATCATAATGTTGACCAGGGAAAAACCTGTTATCTTGTTTGTTGATTTTTATGTTTGGGATTGACCGAAATAAATATTAACTAATGTAAAAATAAAAAAATATAATAATAATAATATACTAATACATTTACAACTGATATATCAATACATCAATGTCAGTTACGTGTATTGAATGGCTGGAGGACAACTAAAAGCGTAATTTGACAAGTTTTTCTGTGTTATTTTTGGGGGGAGGGAAAACTTCGCTTCATGGATTGCAGATAAATTAGCAACTGAACTGTAATCTGGTGCAATGTGTCTCTTGTGTGAAATGAAATTACTGTAAGCGATTTATTAATACTCTCTTACATTGGACAATGCTAAATTATGGTTTTCAGTTATATTTTATGATCCAGATCTATTTATCTGTAGTACGATGCTGCGGATGTTTATCACTCTGTGGTCACTGTGTTGTTTTATGCTGCAGTCTGCTGGGGAGGAATCAGACACAAATACAGTCTGATGTATTTAAATGATGAATGTGACAATAAGAGCAAGTGTCTGTCTGTGAGAACAAGTAAAATTATTAAAACATAATGTATGAAGGCTCTTAAATCACAGAAAAATATGTTTGACATTACGGAAGAACGATTTTATTTAACAGAGACTATATTCCAGCATTCGGACAGCAGAACAAATGTCTTACATTTCTTACAGTGGAACACAAGCTCCTTTTACACACTTAAAGAGAATATGAGCATATATTTTATTAGAATACTCTGGAAAGTGCCTGACGCCACGTCCTGCTAAGGGGCAGGGCGGACCCTAAAACCTTTGATATTTAATCAGTGTAGTGTTTGACACACTTTTATATTTTGTCTTATTTATTTTTGTCTTCTTTATGCATTGTTTGTTTCCACAGATTAATGCTAAAATGTTTTAGATTTAAGTTGATCACAAGAGAAAAAGAGGAGGCACTATAAGCTACGGCTTCAGCTACATCTTTTCGGCAAAAGCAATGTTTATTTTACTTTTTTCATTTTGTTTTGTAAAATAACTTGTACAAGACCGAAATAAAGACAATTCATTCATTCATTCATTCATTCATTCATTCATTCATTCATTCATTCATTCATTCATTCATTCATTCATGCATTCATTCATTCATCCATTCATTCATTCATTCATTCATTCATTCATTCATTCATTCCTTTAATTCGTTCATTCATTCAGTTGTTTTTTCTTTTTTTCACACCGTGTAATGGTGACATCTGCTGGTGAAGATGGAGAGTTGTTTTTACTGGTTTTTTTAAAATGTTTTCATCAGTACCTTCATGAGCAACCTCAACTGTATCTTTATCCTGCAAAAACAGTTTATCAAAATGATTACATTTCCCAATAGACTTACTAGATCCACCCCATTGTTCCAATCCCTAAGTATTCTCCCTATTTTTGCTGTAAATGTTTTTCAGAATTGTCTTTTTGTCTATCAATCCATTCACAAGCTACTTCCCGGAAACAAAAACAGGAATCGAATGAGGGAGTGCAAATAAGTACTGAAAATGAATGGTTAAGCGTTTAGGGGGGCAAAAGGCACTCCTTTCGTCGGAAAAAGAAAGAAAGAAGAAAAAGAAGAAAAATAAAAAAAAATCCTACTGATACAAGAATAGGGCCTTCGCACTAAGGGCCTGATTTACTAAAGGTTTGCGTGTGTAAAAACGTGTGCAAACTTGACATCACCCGCAAACCAAAGTGCCAGCTGATCTACTAACAGCGTGCAAAGAGGACTGCGCCTCTCAAATGCGTAAAATAGCACACGCTATTCATTTAGTACTTTTGCCCTGATGAATAATCAATATGGGGCGTACCCGCCAGAAATCGCTAAATACTGGGAGGGGAAAATGCAATTTGGTCCAATTACCACGCTCAATGAGATTTACCAAGCCTGAGAGTTATTGCGGGGATTGTGATTGCGTCTGTATTTAATACGTTCGAAAGGAAGGTGCTAATCTCCACATGCAAAAGGAGAAATATTTTATTTGAATGTTAAATCGAGTATTATTCAGCAAAAGGTTGCCACAGGAGGCACATTCATTTTTTTATTTGTGATAATAAATAAATCACGTGTTTTCATGGAGAAAAAAGTGTTTCTTATTGTGCGCCTGTTCTGCAGTTGCCATACCCCGGTGTTGTGCCGTATTCAGCTCCCCTGCCGTGAAAAGCATCCCCTCGTCTGACAAAAATGATATTCTCATTCCGTGTCACGTTCTGTTTAGTGTCCAGTTTTGTGTTAATGATTCATGTTTAAATGCGCTCATGGATTCCACAATAGTCATACTTTCCCACAATCACAGTCACAGATAACAAAAATCGGGTAAATGGTTATTGATGTCATTAATTAATAGCCTGCTTACTGTGTTGTCTTCCATAATATTTGTAAATATATATAATATAAATTCCTAAGTATGTGTTTGTATGAGTGTGTATATATAAATATATTGAAGTGTCAGTGTGTTGTTTTTTTTCTTGGTCTACTTATCATTGAATATACAAGGGGGTGCTTTTCACGGCAGGGGTGCTGAATACGGCACAACAATTTGCCTCTTCCACTAATATCTCTATAACTCCAACTCGTCAAATTTAATTTTGCGCTTGCGACTATATCCTGCTTTCCATCCACTCTCCATGGCGCAAAGTTTGAGCCGCAAACCGTAAGACACTTGGATTACGGCACCTGTTATCAATTGCGCACGCAATCTTAGTTGATCACCCGCAAAACACACAACAGCACACGCAAACTTTTTCAGTGCACACGCAATTTAGTACTCTTTATTTAGGATCTTAGTAAATCGGGCCCTAAGTGCTCAGGCCCTAAATATTATTTTGAAAAAAAGAGAAATAACAACTCTCTATTTTAACCAGCAGATGTCACTATTACCTGGTGTGTCGTCATCTTGTTCAGGGATAAAAGGCCTATAAATCCTCCTCCCGTCGCCGGGTGCGGTGGCGCGCTCCTGTAATCCAAGCTACTGGGAGGCTGAGGCTGGCGGATCGTTTGAGCTCAGGAGCTCTGAGCTGCAGTGCACTATGCCGATCGGGTGTCCGCACTAAGTTCGGTATCGATATGGTGCTCCTGGGGAAGCCCGGGACCACCAGGTCGTCTAAGGAGGGGTGCATCGACCCAGGCCGGGAACGGAGCAGGTCAAAGCCCCCGTGCCGCTCAGTAGTGGGATCGCGCCTGTGAATAGACGCTGCAGTGCAGCCTGAGTAAAACAGCGAGACTCAGTCTTTTTACACCCCCACTTTTCTTATAATGTCACAATAAAACATATTCTTATTGCAGTTTTATCCATTTCACTCTTAAATCTTATAGATTTAAATTAAAATATAATGCATTTTCCTGCTCCAACAGCGCCTCCATCATTTCAGTTTGGAAAGGCATAACTAAAATTGACCGTGCCCAATTGATGGTATCACTACTCCCCCTAGTGGACGGAAAGCTGACCAAAAACAAAAGATAAACACATTTGGTAGAACAACAAAAATGGCTCTTCAATACAAACTAGCAACTTGTGAATGTAATGTGAATATTTGCTTTATTGTAGTCTATTGCATTTGGATGGGCCTATTCTTCATTCATCTTTGAGCATGTAGTTGATATCTTGTATAAAACTATGAACCTTTGTTTATTTGTATCATACTTTTAGTTTCACGGTGCTGGATGAGCGGAAAATTCTGTTCCAGGGGCTGCTACACAATATGTTACAATAATTTCAGTAATTACTGGTCAAATGAGAGGAAGACGACTAATCACACCATTTGATCATTTTTACACTGTTCCACAAGTGTATTAGTTTTAATTTCATGAACTAGAGCGGTCAATGATCAGATGACCGCTCTATTATTAAGCCACACAGTCTTGTGATTCCACTTTTTACCTGAATTTGTTTACTTCTAATTGGATTGATTTAATTTTTAAATCATTTCAGTTTGGAAAGGCATAACTTTAAATCCATTATACAACAGAACTTATGTTTATTTGTTTATTTATTTGGATCCACCATTAGATACAGCAAATATGCAGTAGGTATTCTTCCTGGGGTCCTAAAATTACATTTTCAAATAATATTTTCATCTTAAGACTTGATGTATTGCTACGCAGCTAGTAGTACATTTTAAGTTATAACAGTATATAACTTCAGATCCTCTATTATCTATCTAGGACTAGAGCTGAAGTGATAAAGTTATGACTTCTAGATACGAATAACATTTATACATTTGGGTTATAATTATCTCCATTCTCTGAGGTAGACTCACCATGCTAGTGGTGGTTAACTTAGAAATGAATGTGATGTAAATAGATAAACCGCACACACACAAATATATAAGCAATCCATCAATGTATTAAGAAGTTATAACATACATACATGTTCTGGGGGAGGAAAACAGAGTATCTGGAGATAGTCTGTGCAAGCACAGGGAGAGCATGTAGACCCCTGACAGAAAGACTCCTGCTGGGACTCAGACCAGAAACCTGCTTATTGTGAGGTAACAATTTGAACCACTAAACAAAATTAATGATGAATAATGTAAATAAATAAGCACATCCATTGAATTCCATTTCAATTCAATTTTATTTGTAAAGCGTCTAATACAACAAAAGTTGTTCCCAGGTAGGTGGAAGCAGCAGCAGGATGACCAGGGGGGGCGCCGGCCTGCTCCGACCTTCCTCCATTTTAATCTTCATCTCATTCATTTCTCTTGTCTTAAATTGCAGATTTTCCATTCCTTGCTCCATTAGAGTTTTTTCCATTTCAAATTGTTTCTGCACCTCTTCAAATTGTTTCATTTCACCCTCTAAATTGTTCTACTGCTGCTCCACGTTTGTCACCTGTACCTGAAGTTCTTCACAGTCTTTCTGCAGTTTCAGTTTGATGTCACAGACGTTTCTTTCCTCCAGGTCCAATCTTTTCTTCTGCTCCATCAAATCACTTTTCACTTTCTCATTTTCTAGTTTGATTTTTTCAATATCTGTTTTTGTCTCTTCAATTACCATATATTTTTCATCCAAATCAGTGGACCGCTGCTGCACCTTTTTCATCTTTTCCTCATGTTCTTTACAGTCTTCCTCCAGTTTTATTTTAATTTCACAGATGTTTCTTTCGTCCAGGTCCAATTTTTTCTTCCGCTCCATTAAATCACTTTTCTCTTTCTCATTTTCTAGTTTCATTTGTTCAATATCTCTTTTTGCCTCTTCAATTAACTTATATTTTTCATCCTCTAACTGCAGCATATTTTCACTCACTGCCCGCAGTTGTTGAAGACCTTCCTCCATTTTAATCTTCATCTCATTCATTTCTCTTTTCTCAAGTTGCAGATTTTCCTTTCCTTGCTCCATTAGAGTTTTTTCCATTTCAAAGTTTCTCTGAAACTCTTCAAATTGTTTCTTTTCACCCTCTAAATCGATGCGCTGCTGCTCCAGATTTGTCAACTGTACCTTAATTGACTTAATCAGGTGCAACTCTTCCTTTTGCTCTCCCAGCTGTTTCCTGTCGTTCTCCATATTTTCCAGCTGTTGCTGCAAACTCTTGTTTTCTGCTAATAGTTCCTTCATAATTTCCTCCTTTTCGACTTTTGATTGCTGCATCAGAGTTTTTTCCATTTCATTTGTTTTATTTAACTCTTCAAATTTTTTCTTTTCATCTTCTAGTTCTTTACGGTCGTTCTGCAGTTTCAGTTTGATGTAACAGACTTTTTTTTGCTCCAGGGACCATCTTTTCTTCTGCTCAATCAAATCACTTTTCTCTTTCTCATTTTCTACTTTGATTTGTTCAATATCTCTTTTTGTCCCTTCCATTAACTTATATTTCTCATCCAAATCAGTGGACTGCTGCTGCAGCTTTTTCATCTTTTCCTCATGTTCTTTACAGTCTTCCTCCAGTTTTATTTTAAATTCAGTCTTTTCTAGATCCAGATTTTGCCGTATGGAATCCAAGTGTCTTTTTTGGTCTTCCAAGTCTTTTTTTTCTGCTTTCAGCAAAGCTTTTTCCTCCTTCTCATTTTGTGCATTGCACCCTTCAGTCTTTATTGGAAATCGGTTAAACTCATCAATGGCGGGCGGGCGATCCTCGGGTTCGTACACAATCCCAATGCTATTAAGTCTTTCTCTCAGTTTCAGTTTGCCAGCCAATTCCACGATTAACAAAGGTAAGTGGAGCATCGTGTATGAGTTAGTGTAATCAAATTTTCAGAAGTATTTTCTCAGTTGTAGATTGTTCTTTCGACCAACAGTTCAAGTTGCTTGTCAAACGCACAATGCGAAATAACGAACTCCTGGTATTTATAGCCTCCAACTGACGTCTATGACGTCACTCTATGACGTTCATACAGAGCGGTGGATGAAACAGATGACGAGAACTTTTGATCTCGCCGCCGGAGCGGTCACGTGGTTCATGTCAGCCCCGAAAGTTCCAGAACAAAGCTGTCATGTGAGTCTATGGGACAGACAGTGGGGTCGCTTTTGAACGGTAAATATTAAAATAATGCGTACACAGGTACACACAACATACATACACGATATTATTCAAAGCAAAGGTAATGGACACATATATAGGAGCACAATAAGCAAACAAAGAAGAATGTACACATGCATGAGATGAAATGACAACCTATATTGGGTTTGTCGGTTTCCTTAGCATCTTTTCACTTTATGTTTTCAGAGCTATCAATATTATTATTATCATTACTATTACTATTATTACAGTTATTTAAGATATTTTTTTTATTATTATTATTATTATTATTATCATCGTCATTATTATTATTATTTTGTGTAGCCTCATGATACTTCATTTGTTCTTTTTGTATATTCTATTCTGTTAAAAGGTGCTAAGCTTGTGTTAAGCTTTATGCTACAAGCCCAGACCTTTTCGGTCAAAATAATCATAATGTTGACCAGGGAAAAACCTGTGTTATCTTGTTTGTTGATTTTTATGTTTGTGATTGACCTAAATAAATATTAACTAATATAAAAATAAAAAAATATAATAATAATAATATACTAATACATTTACAACTGATATATCAATACATCAATGTCAGTTACGTGTATTGAATGGCTGGAGGAAAACTAAAAGCGTAATTTGACAAGTTTTTTTGTGTTATTTTTGGGGGGAGGGAAAACTTCGCTTCATGGATTGCAGATAAATTAGCAACTGAACTGTAATCTGGTGCAATGTGTCTCTTGTGTGAAATGAGATTACTGTAAGCGATTTATTAATACTCCCTTACATTGGACAATGCTAAATTATGGATTTCAGTTATATTTTATGATCCAGATCTATTTATCTGTAGTACGATGCTGCAGATGTTTATCAGTCTGTGGTCAGTGTGTTGTTTTATGCTGCAGTCTGCTGGGGAGGAATCAGACACAAATACAGTCTGATGTATTTAAATGATGAATGTGACAACAAGAGCAAGTGTCTGTCTGTGAGAACAAGTAAAATTATTAAAACATAATGTATGAAGGCTCTTAAATCACAGAAAAATATGTTTGACATTACGGAAGAACGATTTTATTTAACAGAGACTATATTCCAGCATTCGGACAGCAGAACAAATGTCTTACATGTCTTACAGTGGAACACAAGCTCCTTTTACACACTTACAGAGAATATGAGCATATATTTTATTAGAATACTCTGAAAAGTGCATGACGCCACGTCCTGCTAAGGGGCAGGGCGGACCCTAAAACCTTTGATATTTAATCAGTGTAGTGTTTGACCCACTTTTATATTTTGTCTTATTTATTTTTGTCTTCTTTATGCATTGTTTGTTTCCACATATTAATTCTAATGTTTTAGATTTAAGTTGATCAGAAGAGAAAAAGAGGAGGCACTATAAGCTACGGCTTCAGCTACATCTTTTCGGCAAAAGCAATGTTTATTTTACTTTTTTCATTTTGTTTTGTAAAATAACTTGTACAAGACCGAAATAAAGACAATTCATTCATTCGTTCGTTCGTTCGTTCGTTCGTTCGTTCGTTCGTTCGTTCGTTCGTTCGTTGGTTGGTTGGTTGGTTGGTTGGTTGGTTGGTTCGTTGGTTGGTTGGTTGGTTCGTTCGTTCGTTCGTTCGTTCGTTCGTTCGTTCGTTCGTTCGTTCGTTCGTTCGTTCGTTCGTTCGTTCGTTCGTTCGTTCATTCATTCATTCGTTCATTCATTCAGTTGTTTTTTCTTTTTTTCACACCGTGTAATGGTGACATCTGCTGGTGAAGATGGAGAGTTGTTTTTACTGGGTTTTTTAAAATATTTTTATTAGTACCTTCATGAGCAACCTCAACTGTATCTTTATCCTGCAAAAACGTTTTATCAAAATGATTACATTTCCCAATAGACTTACTAGATCCACCCCATTGTTCCAATCCCTAAGTATTCTCCCTATTTTTGCTGTAAATGTTTTTCAGAATTGTCTTTTTGTCTATCAATCCATTCACAAGCTACTTCCCGAAAACAAAAACAGGAATCGAATGTGGGAGTGCAGATAAGTACTGAAAATGAATGGTTAAGCGTTTAGGGGGGCAAAAGGCCCTCTTTTCGTCGGAAAAATAAAGAAAGAAGAAAAAGAAAAATAAATCCTACAGATACAATAGGGCCTTCGCACTGTAAGTGCTCGGGCCCTAAATATTATTTTGAAAAAAAGAGAAATAACAACTCTCTATCTTAACCAGCAGATGTCACTATTACCTGGTGTGTCGTCATCTTGTTCAGGGATAAAACTCCTATAAATCCTCCCCCCATCGCCGGGTGCGGTGGCGCGCTCCTGTAATCCAAGCTACTGGGAGGCTGAGGCTGGCGGATCGTTTGAGCTCAGGAGCTCTGAGCTGCAGTGCACTATGCCGATCGGGTGTCCGCACTAAGTTCGGTATCGATATGGTGCTCCTGGGGAAGCCCGGGACCACCAGGTCGTCTAAGGAGGGGTGCGTCGACCCAGGCCGGGAACGGAGCAGGTCAAAGCCCCCGTGCCGCTCAGTAGTGGGATCGCGCCTGTGAATAGACGCTGCAGTGCAGCCTGAGTAATACAGCGAGACTCAGTCTTTTTACACCCCCACTTTTCTTCTAATGTCACAATAAAACATATTCTTATTGCAGTTTTATCCATTTCAGTCTTAAATCTTATAGATTTAAATTAAAATATAATGCATTTTCCTGCTCCGACAGCGCCTCCATCATTTCAGTTTGGAAAGGCATAACTAAAATTGACCGTGCCCAATTGATGGTATCACTACTCCCCCTAGTGGACGGAAAGCTGACCAAAAACAAAAGATAAACACATTTGGTAAAACAAAAATGGCTCTTCAATACAAACTAGCAACTTGTGAATGTAATGTGAATCTTTGCTTTATTGTAGCCTATTGCATTTGGATGGGCCTATTCTTCATTCATCTTTGAGCATGTAGTTGATATCTTGTATAAAACTATTAACCTCTGTTTATTTGTATCATACTTTTAGTTTCACGGTGCTGGATGAGCGGAAAATTCTGTTCCAAGGGCTGCTACACAATATGTTACAATAATTTCAGTAATTACTGGTCAAATGAGAGGAAGACGACTTATCACACCATTTGATCATTTTTACACTGTTCCGCAAGTGTATTAGTTTTAATTTCATGAACTAGAGCGGTCATCTGATCATTGTATATTAGCCACACAGTCTTGTGATTCCACTTTTTACCTGAATTTGTTTACTTCTAATTGAATTGATTTAATTTTTAAATCATTTCAGTTTGGAAAGGCATAACTTTAAATCCATTATACAACTGAACTAATGTTTATTTGTTTATTTATTTGGATGCACCATTAGATACAGCAAATATGCAGAAGCTATTCTTCCTGGGGTCCTAAAATTACATTTTCAAACAATATTTTCATCTTAAGACTTGATGTATTGCTATGCAGCTAGTAGTAGATTTGAAGTTATAACAGTATATAACTTCAGATCCTCTATTATCTATCTAGGACTAGAGCTGAAGTGATAAAGTTATGACTTCTAGATACGAATAACATTTATACATTTGGGTTATAACTTATCTCCATTCTCTGAGGTAGACTCACCATGCTAGTGGTGGTTAACTTAGAAATGAATGTGATGTAAATAGATAAACCGCACACACACAAATATATAAGCCATCCATCAATGTATTAAGAAGTTATAACATACATACATGTTCTGGGAGAGGAAAACAGAGTATCTGGAGATAGTCTGTGCAAGCACAGGGAGAGCATGTAAACCCCTGACATAAAGACTCAGACCAGAAACCTGGTTATTGTGAGGTAACAATTTGAACCACTAAACAAAATTAATGATGAATAATGTAAATAAATAAGCACATCCATTCAATTCCATTTCAATTCAATTTTATTTGTAAAGCGTCTAATACAACAAAAGTTGTTCCCAGGTAGGTGGAAGCAGCAGCGGGATGACCAGAGGGGGGTGGGGGACCGCAGGCAATTTGAAGCAGCAGCGGGTTGACCAGAGGTGGGGGGGGGGCCGCAGGCAGGTGGAAGCAGCAGCGGGTTGACCAGGGGGGGTGGGGGACCGCAGGCAGGTGGAAGCAGCAGCGGTATGACCAGAGGTGGGGTGGGGGACCGCAGGCAGGTGGAAGCAGCAGCGGTATGACCAGAGGTGGGCGGGGGGACCGCAGGCAGGTGGAAGCAGCAGCAGGATGACCAGGGGGGGGCGCCGGCCTGCTCTGACCTTCCTCCATTTTAATCTTCATCTCATTCATTTCTCTTTTCTCAAGTTGCAGATTTTCCATTCCTTGCTCCATTAGAGTTTTCTCCATTTCAAATTGTTTCTGCACCTCTTCAAATTGTTTCATTTCACCCTCTAAATCATTCTACTGCTGCTCCAGGTTTGTCACCTGTACCTGAAGTTCTTCACAGTCTTTCTGCAGTTTCAGTTTGATGTCACAGACGTTTCTTTCCTCCAGGTCCAATCTTTTCTTCTGCTCCATCAAATCACTTATCACTTTCTCATTTTCTTTCTCTGATTTTTTCAATATCTGTTTTTGTCTCTTCAATTAACATATATTTTTCATCCAAATCAGTGGACCGCTGCTGCAGCTTTTTCATCTTTCCCTCATGTTCTTTACAGTCTTCCTCCAGTTTTATTTTAATTTCACAGATGTTTCTTTCGTCCAGGTCCAATTTTTTCTTCTGCTCCATTAAATCACTTTTCTCTTTCTCATTTTTTCTAGTTTGATTTATTCAATATCTCTTTTTGCCTCTTCAATTAACTTATATTTTTCATCCTGTAACTGCAGCATATTTTCACTCACTGCCCGCAGTTGTTGAAGACCTTCCTCCATTTTAATCTTCATCTCATTCATTTCTCTTTTCTCAAGTTGCAGATTTTCCTTTCCTTGCTCCATCAGAGTTTTCTCCATTTCAAAGTTTCTCTGAAACTCTTCAAATTGTTTCTTTTCACCCTCTAAATCGATGCGCTGCTGCTCCAGATTTGTCAACTGTACCTTAATTGACTTAATCAGGTGCAACTCTTCCTTTTGCTCTCCCAGCTGTTTCCTGTCGTTCTCCATATTTTCCAGCTGTTGCTGCAAACTCTTGTTTTCTGCTATTAGTTCCTTCATAATTTCCTCCTTTTCGACTTTTGATTGCTGCATCAGAGTTTTCTCCATTTCATTTGTTTTATTTAACTCTTCAAATTGTTTCTTTTCATCTTCTAGTTCTTTACGGTCTTCCTGCAGTTTCAGTTTGATGTAACAGACTTTTTTTTGCTCCAGGTACCATCTTTTCTTCTGCTCAATCAAATCACTTTTCTCTTTCTCGTTTTCTAGTTTGATTTGTTCAATATCTCTTTTTGTCCCTTCCATTAACTTATATTTCTCATCCAAATCAGTGGACTGCTGCTGGAGCTTTTTCATCTTTTCCTCATGTTCTTTACAGTCTTCCTCCAGTTTTATTTTAAATTCAGTCTTTTCTAGATCCAGATTTTGCCGTATGGAATCCAAGTGTCTTTTTTGGTCTTCCAAGTCTTTTTTTTCTGCTTTCAGCAAAGCTTTTTCCTCCTTCTCATTTTGTGCATTGCACCCTTCAGTCTCTGGAAATCGGTTAAACTCATCAATGGTGGCGGGCGGGCGATCCTCGGGTTCGTACACAATCCCAATGCTATTAAGTCTTTCTCTCAGTTTCAGTTTGCCAGCCAATTCCACGATTAACATAGGTAAGTGGAGCATCGTGTATGAGTTAGTGTAATCAAATTTTCAGAGGTATTTTCTCAGTTGTAGATTGTTCTTTCGACCAACAGTTCAAGTTGCTTGTCAAACGCACAATGCGAAATAACAAACTCCTGGTATTTATAGCCTCCAACTGACGTCTATGACGTCACTCTATGACGTTCATACAGAGCGGTGGATGAAACAGATGACGAGAACTTTTGATCTCGCCGCCGGAGCGGTCACGTGGTTCATGCCAGCCCCGAAAGTTCCAGAACAAAGCTGTCATGTGAGTCTATGGGACAGACAGTGGGGTCGCTTTTGAACGGTAAATATTAAAATAATGCGTACACAGGTACACACAACATACAAGATATTATTCAAAGCAAAGGTAATGGACACATATATAGGAGCACAATAAGCAAACAAAGAAGAATGTACACATGCATGAGATGAAATGACAACCTATATTGGGTTTGTCGGTTTCCTTAGCATCTTTTCACTTTCTGTTTTCAGAGCTATCAATATTATTATTATCATTACTATTACTATTATTACAGTTATTTAAGCTATTTTTATTATTATTATTATTATTATTATTATTATTATTATTATTATTATTATTGTTATTATTATTATTATTATTATTATCATCGTCATTATTGTTATTATTATTATTAATTATTATTATTATTATTGTTATTATTATTACTACTATTATTATTATTATTATTTTGTGTAGCCTCATGATACTTCATTTGTTCTTTTTGTATATTCTATTCTGTTAAAAGGTGGGCAAGATAAGCTTTATGCTACAAGCCCAGACCTTTTCGCAAAGCAAACAAAGAAGAATGTACACATGCATGAGATGAAATGACAACCTATATTGGGTTTGTCGGTTTCCTTAGCGTCTTTTCACTTTCTGTTTTCAGAGCTATCAATATTATTATTATCATTACTGTTACTATTATTACAGTTATTTAAGCTATTTTTATTATTATTATTATTATTATTATTAATTATTATTATTATTATAATTATTATTATTATTATCGTCATTATTGTTATTATTATTGTTGTTATTATTATTATTATTATTATTATTATTATTATTATTACTATTATTATTATTATTATTATTATTATTATTATTATTATTATTATTATTATTATTACTATTATTATTATTATTATTTTGTGTAGCCTCTTGATACTTGGTTGAAGGTGGGCAAGATAAGCTTTATGCTACAAGCCCAGACCTTTTCGGTCAAAATAATCACAATGTTGACCAGGGAAAAACCTGTGTTATCTTGTTTGTTGATTAAACTTGTGTTTGACCTAAATAAATATTAACTAATATAAAAATAAAAAATATAATAATAATATACTAATACATTTACAACTGATATATCAATACATCAATGTCAGTTATGTGTATTGAATGGCTGGAGGACAACAAAAAGCGTAATTTGACAAGTTTTTCTGTGTTATTTTTGGGGGGAGGGAAAACTTCGCTTCATGGATTGCAGATAATTTAGCAACTGAACTGTAATCTGGTGCAATGTGTCTCTTGTGTGAAATGAGATTACTGTAATCGATTTATTAATACTCCCTTACATTGGACAATGCTAAATTATGGTTTTCAGTTATATTTTATGATCCAGATCTATTTATCTGTAGTACGATGCTGCAGATGTTTATCAGTCTGTGGTCAGTGTGTTGTTTTATGCTGCAGTCTGCTGGGGAGGCATCACACACAAATACAGTCTGATGTATTTAAATGATGAATGTGACAATAAGAGCAAGTGTCTGTCTGTGAGAACAAGTAAAATTATTAAAAGATAATGTATGAAGGCTCTTAAATCACAGAAAAATATGTTTGACATTACGGAATAACGATTTTATTTAACAGAGACTATATTCCAGCATTCGGACAGCAGAACAAATGTCCTACATTTCTTACAGTAGAACACAAGCTCCTTTTACACACTTTTACTTTTACACACCCTTTGCATCAGGAAAAATCTCCAACACCTTTCCAAGAAGCCAGGAACCACGAGGCGCTGAGGAATCCATGACGACAACAACATCTCCAACAGCCAAACTCTGTTTTCTTTGAGTCCACTTTTGTCTTTCTTGCAACAGTGGCAGATATTCGCGAATCCATCGTTTCCAAAACAAGTCTGAAATTACCTGAACTTGTCTCCAGCGACGAGATGGAAAAACGCTATTTTACAAACCTGATTAACATATGGTTTAAACGACAAATCCTGATCGAAAACAACACCAAGGTTTCTCACAGTTGCACTGGAAGCCATCACAACACCATCTAATCCCTTCCTAAGATGCTCTGGACCAAGAATGATAACCTCTCTTTTATCTGAATTTTTTCTGGACATCCAGTCCTTGATGTCCCTAAGACATGCCTGAAGTTTAACCAACGGTTCTGTTTCATCCGGCTTCATAGACAAATAGAGCTGCGTATCATCAGCATAACAATGAAAGTGTATGCCGTGATTCTGGATTATACTTCCCAACGGCTGCATGTATAAACTGAACAGATTGGCCCTAGCACTGAACCCTGCGGAACACCATAACAGACCCTTGACTGTTCTGAAGAAAACTCATGTACATGAACAAACTGGAACCTGTCAGATAGATATGATTTAAACCAACATAGAGCTGTCCCTTTAATCCCAACAACATGCTCTAACCTGTGCAGTAAAATGCCATGATCAACAGTGTCAAAAGCAGCACTGAGGTCCAGTAGAACCAGTATGGAAACTAATCCCTTATCTGAGGCCATAAGGAGGTCATTCGTGACTCGAACCAGTGCTGTCTCTGTGCTACGATGCATTCTGAACCCTGACTGAAAGACTTCAAACAGATCATTTCTATACAAATAGTCACATAACTGGCTTGAAACTGCCTTTTCCAGAATTTGTTGGAAATTGGCCTATAATTAGCTAAGGTGTCTGGGTCAAGAGAAGGTTTTTTAAGTAAAGGTTTAATTACTGCCACTTTGAAAACCTGTGGTACATATCCTAAGTTTAGGGATAGGTTGATTTGGTCTAGTATTGTCGTACCAATAAGAGAAAAAACATTAATTTAATTTAAGCGTACGCCATGTTTCAGTAGGAAATCCAAGCAAGTCTTTGTACATCAGGCCCCTGGGGGCTGATGTACAAAAGGTGCGGCGCACAAAAAACGTGCGTTCGCCACTTTTTACGCTCATGGTCGGATGTACAAAGAATGACTTGACCGTAGAAAGCTGCGGTCCTTCACTCACACATCAAGGCTGTTGTACGCACTTTTCTGAGGTTCTGTCCGTTGGCGACACTCACTGGGGATGCAGTGAAGTGCAGAATATGAGGAAGCGTAACGTCAACAATAAGTTCACGACCACGTGAAGGACACGACAGTCCCGACATCACCAGATAAGTTACACAAGAGTGGAGCTGCAACAATCTCACAATCAACCACATGATCTGAACATACAACTAAAGGCAGGAGCTCAACGAGGGAACCCGCAAATCCCGATGGAGCTTAGGAACCTGCTGATGGCAGGATCAGGAGCGAGTCCTCAGGCACCAGACTGATCTGCTGGTCCAGGACTAAGACTGGACCATCAGCTGATTTAGGTACCAAGAGGATCCTCCTGGATCTCTGCCCTGAACTGGACCAGCTGCTCCGGTTCAGACCAACATGATGCTTTCAGCTGGAGCTGCTGACAGGTCGGACATTTCTGTCACAATGACGACCGTATGGGACGAGGACTGGAGATAAAAGCCAGATCCTAAAATATCGGAGAACTGTGTCTGAACAGAAAAACCTTAAAATACATTTTGCAGCGAAAAACCGGTTCTGTAAAGTTGTTTTTTAAAAGAAAACTAAGATGTCACGGAAAGGTTGGTTGATACGAACTGATGTGATTCAGCAATGATGAATAAAGTTTTTATTGAATGTTTAGGCAACTTTCAGAGTCTGATATAGTTCGGTTCAGCGCGCAGGACGGCTTATCTTTTGTAAAAATCGGCATTTAGCTCGTAGTGTATGCTGTTACGGTGAGATCTATGCATGATTTGTGTTTGAAGAACATTTCACTTCAGATTTATTGATCCCGGAAGTTCGAATCTGGGAATATCTTTCCAACTATTCAAAGATATGTATTTGAGGGAGTGTTGTGCTCCCACATGTGCACTCAAATCCACGCTGATTGGTTTGTACAGAGAAACCTGCGTGGATTTGGGAGTATGCACAGTTTTGTACATCTGAATTTTTGCGTTCGTGTAAATTCCACGCACGGCCTGGTGTGAACAATTATCCTTTCCCCTAGCAACACCAAAAACAATGGAAAGCACTCTGCTCCTCTTTCATGTGGATTCGCTGAGATGTTTGTGTTTCCATGTTTAATTATAATCAAATCATAAATGTTTATATTTAAACTTCTAAATGTAAATGGCGCCCTGGATGTCGCTTCAAACGGAAGTTACCCTGGAAACCAGAAACTTAAGTCGGTAAACGACCCACGACCTGCCAAAATGTGCACACAGTTTGTGTATTGCGACCAAAAAATATAAAGAAAACAATGTTTAAGAACGCCTTCCAAAGTGGATTTCTGTCAATCCTGTACAGCATTGGAAGCCAGACGCTTCAGACACATGGGATAAGAAGGTAAGCAATGTTTTGCAGTAAATTGAGGAAGCCTGAGGAATTACCTTTCTTAAAATAGTTAATTTCATTCAAACTGTTTATTTATTCTGATTTAATTGGATACGGTGGTTTAAACTATTTGGTGTGTTGGTCTTATCTATTCCTCCAAAAACTATACAACTACTACTACTACGCTGAAACAATAAGTCAACTTTTTGCATGAGATTATTATGTAGATCAAGAAAGACTAGTCTTTGGATAAACTACTTTATTTTTTGTATGTAAATAATACATTTTACAAGTACAGTCAACTTAATTGTGTTAAGTTTACTTTATTTACCAAATGAATTTTGTACATACTAAAAAATTAAGTAGTTTATACAAAGACTAGTCTTTCTTGATCTACATAAAAATCTCATGCGAAAAAGTCGCCTAAGATCATTGCTTGTTGTTTGTGTGTAAATGAAAAGATTGCCTGGGATTACAGAAATTCTGCTTGTTAAGGAAAAAATGCACAATGTCTTGTTTTTTTAACAAATGCAGATTAAGTTCAAAACTAGATGTATTCATGTAAAGCAAAAAACTTTTTTTTAATTGTTAATATCACAGATTTAAATATGTTATATTTACATGCGCTTAGATTTATTTTTTTCAGTGTATACTAATAATCTGTCTCTCGTCTTTTTTTAACACAATGTTATTGTGATTTATATGACAGTGACTCTTTTTGGAGGAAATTTGTTACGTATTTTGGTTAAATCGTAAGGAGATTATTTTATTAATGTGTTCGTAGGTCCGGAATGGACACATCAAGAGAGTTACAGATAGTGATATTCACTCAACCGTGTTGGAAATCGAGGGAACAAACCCCAGGTGAGAAGTATTTGCATATTGTTTAGCCCAGATTCAATCACTTAAACATAAACCTGAAGACCTTTATGATGATAAATCATAAAATAATAATAACAGACCAGGATTATTATATTACAATTTCCTGTGTCTTTTATTCATCAATTTATGTTCCAGGAATGTTTAATGTAGTAACAACACAGATAAGCACATTGTCCTTTATTGTGACTTGGTGATGTAGATGAAGATAAGACCACATGGCAAATAAATGCAGAAAACAAGTGCATTCAAAGGTGTTCTTCATCTATGTTTCCTCGCCACTGCACATGCAGCTGATGAATGAAATAGCAAGCCTGATGCTTTAGTCTTTTCCACTTCACTTCACTTCACTTTAATAATTTGTCCCTTGAAGGGCGATTAGGTTTGCAGCAGATATAAACATTCAGCACACATTCATCATACAGCTACGTTCAGACATAAAAACATACATGATGCGAGCAGAGAAAAACTACCTCAGATGTACCAAGCTCATAGTCCACAGAACACAAGGAGGAAGAGCAATAAAAAGGGAGACTACCGATCAGCATAAATAGTTTTAAAGCCATTTCAACAACTCAGGTGGCAGCATGGACCAGGTTCTAAACCACAGAGCCACAATTACCTCCTCTTCTCTGCAGCGTTCAAAGCCTAATGGAGAGAGGCACAAAGGAAAATTTGTATCTATTTTTTGTAGCTGACGGAACAGTTATCCACACATCTTCATTTTGATGAAATCCCATGTCCTTACCAAAGGTGTGCAACTTATTATTTGTTTCAATCTAAATGGGTTTGTCAGGATTTGGAGAATGTTATCTTTTTTTTTTTTAGATTTTTTGTGGGTCTCTTGGCCCTTTATTGAAGTTGCCGACAGGAAGGGGGATGACATGCAGCAGAGGTGCACAGGCCGGGATTCGAACCTGTGACCGCTGCAGGACTGTAGCCTCAGTATATGAGCCACTTGCTTAACCCACTGTACCACCGAGCGGCCGGAGAATGTCACCTTAAAAGAAAGATCACATAAAACCAAGGGAAAGTACAATGAAATCAAATGAAAAATCTTGAAGATTAATTGGGTAAATGTAAAGCATCTGTTTGATAATAATTTGTATACATTTGAAATTACTTCAAGTGAAAGTTTCATATAATTGAATCTTTTCATATTGCGATTGTCAAAAAAATAAATCCAAAAATAAAATAAATCAATACTTGGATATTACTTGATGCTAAAAATGGAAGAGTGCTTCTATGAATACCATTTGTCATTAATCGTGCTCTTTTGTTATGTCCTTCTCCCTTCAGCACCACCTATATAACATGCCCTGCAGACCCGAAGAAGACACTCGGCATCAGACTTCCTTTCTGTTACATGATCATAAAAAACCTCATGAAGTATTTTACCTTTGAAATCCAGGTATAGATTTAGAGATCCTCTGTGTCTTATTGCAATGTTGGGTATTTTGGATGTATGTTGAAATGTGCTATCTCTGTGTCTCAACATTTAACTACATCTCCAAGGTGTTGGATGATAAAAACATTCCCCGTTGGTTTCGGGTAAGTAACTTTCAGAGTACAACACGGGTGAACTCTCTCAACTGTTCCATGCCCATGAGGCTTGATGATGGCTGGAACAAGATTCAGTTCAACATGTCAGACCTCACCAGAACAGTCTACGGGACCAATTACACTGAGACTCTTCGTGTACAGGTTAATACACAGAGACGCATCTGTATGTCACTATGACCTCAATATCCATGGAACGGATTTCTTTTGCTAAAGTTTCATCTGTTTTGCCCTCAGATTCATGCAAATTGTCGTATAAGGAGGGTGTATTTCGCAGACAGACTCTATTCTGAGGATGAGCTCCCAGCAGAGTTTAAACTGTACAAAACTTTACAGAACCAAAAAGGCCAGGGTGAGTACGTACTTGTGCTCTGTCTTGTGCAATGTCCTCATCCACAGCAGTGTGTGACCAGGATGGGGAAGAGGTGCCAGGCTGTTGTGGCTATGTATGTTTCTTCTTCCCGCTACTGGCACCTTTTTAAAAGAAAAATAAACAGGCTTTCCAATTGTATAAGATGCATTGCCAAAAAGCATTGTTACAACAAAGAAACAATCTACCAAAAAAAAGAACAAAAAAGAGCGATTTTTTATTCTCAGTCCCTCAGCAGGTCAGCAAGTGATCAGAGGTTTCATATCCTCATTTCCACATTTGTAATTAGTGATGAAAACACTGTCTTTTTCAGTAAAACATCTCATTGGACCACTCACTGTGACTTTTAAAAGGAACCCTGGCTATTAAGACATGTAGTCCCTAATTACCACAATTGTTCTCTTATACTAAAATATGTTGTTAGAAACACATAAAATAATCTACTTGCTTTAAAAATCTACAATGTTTATCACATATTTTGACCTGCGGGAGGCGCCATGTTTTACCTGCGCAATGCATTCTGGGGGCGATGACGTAGAGCGGTGGCTCTGGGAAGATAAGCCGCGTTAGTTTAACTGGGACAGGTATCCAAAACATAGATGAGCAGCACTCTCCCGGCCGTGGAGGCTGACGAGGGAGCCCATAAGACGTCTCGGTTCAGGCAAACTGGATCAAAGTTCTGTGATGCACGGGAGATCTGCAAAAATGATCAATGTCGTGCGCATCTTACCAGTGCATTAGGCTCCTGCGTAGACGGCGTAGCCTACGGCGTAGACGGCGTAGCCGGGGCTTTACAGCCCGCAGCGCACGGCCATCCGCTCTCCGCTCTCGCCGCCGCCGGGATGAAGACGCCGGTGGGCAGGAGGCACGTTTGGGTGGGCATAGCCCACCCCTGCCCCCCCCTAAAACCGGCTTCGGTGCTGGGTGATGACAGACCAGAGGCTGAGGGGACTGGCCCGGGACTCTGACGAAACGGGAGGCGCAGACTTCGCTTCAAATAGGCAAGAACATCTTTATTTAATTTAATGACGCCAGATCTGGCTGGGGCAGGGCAGCACGGTGGCTTAGTGGTTAGCACTGTTGCCTCACAGCAAGAAGGTCCCCGGTTCGACTCCCAGGCCCAGCAGGGTCTTTCTGTGTGGAGATTGCATGTTCTCCCCGTGCTTGCGTGGGTTCTCTCCGGGTACTCCGGCTTCCTCCCACAGTCCAAAAACATGCATATTAGGTTAATTGGTGATTGTAAATTGCCCGTAGGTGTGAGCGTGAGTGTGGTTGTGTGAATGGTTTGTGTGTTTATTTGTGGCCCTGTGATGGACTGGTGACCTGTCCAGGGTGTAACCCCTGCCTCTCACCTAAAATGAGCTGGGATAGGCTCCAGCAGACCCGTGACCCCGCAAGGGATTAAGCGGGTAAGATAATGGATGGATGGATGGAGGTTTTTATTGTAGCATCGGCTATCTGCTAGTTGAAACGTGTGGTCTGTTAGTCCAGTGATTCTTAACCATAGGGCCGCGGCCCACACTTGGGCCGCGAGCGCCATCTAGTGGGCCGCGAAAAAAATTCAGTTTTGTACGTGTGGGCCGCGGGGGCCGCGGGACTGCATAGCAACTCCCGACCAAATGAGGAGAAGAAGATCCTCACCTAGCTCTAGGTGTAATAGTAAGAGAAATGGTGTGTATTTATAGAGAAAATCCTTCATTTTGCACAGAGTAGGTTTAGATCCGCCAGGATCAGGGATCGATTACTTGGGTCTGCGCCCAGAGCGAGCGAGCCCGGCGTGATCATTTATCCTGACTCGTCCGCGCAGCCGGGGAGGTCGGTGCCGCTCGGGCGGTGGGCTCCATCGTTACTGCTGAAGGATTGTACATGTAGATGTGTCTGCTGGACTGGACTGTTGTTCGGGCTCGCAAAAGCATCGGAAAGTGACTCTGCTGCAGCGGCCAGAAAGCTGCGGGTTCTGCCCGGCCGTCTCAGCTGATCAGGCTCGGATGAAATCCGACACGCGCAGTCCTGACAACTTATTAATGTAAATAAAACTTAGTAAGTTACTTAGTAAGTAATTAGCTTGACTCTTACAGAGATGAGAAGCCTAACAGGTGGAAAGGGAAGTTCAACCCGGAATGGACAGATTCATCCTGGTTCAGTCTTCCCACTGGGACAAAACCAGTGTCTCATACGTTCAGAGACCGTGGCGTTCAAAGTGCGAAAGTAAAACGCCACTGAAACAAAACACAAAGTTTTTCATCAAACATATCCACTCAAGTCTGAACTGAAGTCACAGAAAATAAGCTGAGCATCTTAAACATGTTTGGGTCCACATACAGCTGTGAAGCAGCTTTCTCCACAATGAACATAATTAAAACTAAATATCGTTCCAGGTTCATCAATGAGCACCTCCACATGCATATGAGAACCTGACACCATCCAGCCCAGATTTAAAGTCCTGGCAGGAGAAATTAGAGCTCAGTTCTCTCACTGAACGACAGAAAGTGAGGGCATAAGATTAAGGGGAAGAAAGAAAAACTGCAAAACTTTTAAATTGCTAAGATGTGTTTATATTAATTTATTATAAAAATGTGTTGAGACAATTAACAAAGAAAAGGGGAAATTCAAACTGCTGGTAAAGAAATAAAATAAGATAGCATTTGAAAAATAAAATAAAATCTTATTTATTTATTTTATTTTTAAGAGAGAAAAAATGTGTAATTGAAGTTACACATGTTAATGGGCAAATATGTACTTTTTTAATATAACAGTCAGATGCAGATGTTGATACAACTATGAGGCTACGTGAATATATATATATATATATATATATATATATATATATATATATATATATATATATATATATATATATATATATATATATATTTATTATGATGTTCTGGACCTTCGCTGCTATACAGTGTTAATATTTAACGGGCCTCGGGCCACTCTGTACTGAAAAAATTGGGCCCCAAGGTCAGAAAGGTTAAGAACCCCTGTGTTAGTCTATCTGAGTTTTATGGTGTTTTTATAGTTCATGCTTTATGGTGCGGTACTTTTTTTTTGTTTTTTTTACTTTTTTGTAGGTGCGCCGTCACCTTAATGTTTAGCTGTGTTTTGATCTGTGTTTCTGGTGCGCCGTCACCTGTTTAGCTGTGTTTTCATCTGTTTCTGGGTGTCAAAACAGTGTACGGGGGCTAGCAGGAGCCACCGTCTGACGTCACTACCCAGAATGTAAACAACAATGGCGACCTACTAGTTAAATTATATTTTCAAATTTTATAAAAACGAAGACATCAAAAAGGTTTTTTATATCACATTGTTATAATTGATACCAACATTTATCTTTTAAGACCTACATGTCTTAATAGCCAGGGTTCCTTTTAACATCAGAAGTGATTACTTATTTGACTGACCTTTAATTTATACATAATTCTGGGTGGGCTCCGACAGTTTCCCATTTTCATCCTTTCTACAGCTTGCCTGAAACCACAAACCTCTCTTTTTACCGCCTCTGTCTTTTGAATAAATAAACAAAACCATTTTTTTCTAGATAATTTGTCAAGCAAAATGCTACACTGTTGTTCAGCTTTTAGTTATGATACCACTCAGTAATTTTAAA
The DNA here is from genome assembly GCF_033807715.1 of Cololabis saira. Classification (NCBI taxonomy): domain Eukaryota; kingdom Metazoa; phylum Chordata; class Actinopteri; order Beloniformes; family Belonidae; genus Cololabis; species Cololabis saira. The sequence continues at coordinate 23,320,959 of NC_084601.1, read as the reverse complement.
GTAATTGTTTTCAAACTAAAAGGTACCGTGGTCCTCCCTAGGAGAAGGATGCGGTTTAGTTACTGTTAACTGTCACTTATCTATAAATACGTACCTGTTTGTTTAAGCAGTTGTAGACATAATACTGTTATACATTTTTCCAGCTGCCAATCCTGGTAAATGTTGCCTCAAAGTTTTACTAATGCAAGTCCTTTTTGTTTCTTGCAGCAGTAGAGCCTCTAGGTGCGCATCATTCCCAAGATGTGATGTGAAGTTACTGGAATTGAGGTCAATCGTCTTGAATGATATGAAAATAAAGGCCTTATGATTTAACTGCATTTATGACTATTGCAATATTTAATTTCCCTTTAGGGATTATTAACAACGTATTTTTGAATTGAACTGAATGAATGGATGATGGAGGTAGTGACGTTTATATTGTCCATGGGAAAAATAAGCATAATTATAATCTGACAACGTTGCTGACTTTATTCAAACACAACGAAGCGTAAAGACGCTTCTAATTTGGTAGGATGCTGCCCCCCAGCGGTGGTAGTGATGAACTGCAACAGCATTTACATTGAAACCATAGTGAATAATTGAAACAGGTAAACACATCTAAGAAAGACCCGTTGATTTTCTAATACGATAAGCTATATACAGTTAAATAGCGGCATATATGATATTTTTTTCAATTCTGCAAGGATAATGTAGGACTGTAAAAGATTTGTCGTTATGCTCACCGTAAGTTTCCATTTAGGATATTTTGATCAGTGTTGTAGTTACTCAATGCATGAGGGCAGTAAACAATTGTAAAGAACATTTATCGTATATACTTGACTATCGTGCATAAGAATACATTAAATATTACTGATTAAAGACAATAGCAAAGTAGTTGTTTTGATTTTTCACTTAGGTATAAATATTAAAAAATACAAGCCCCAGACTGCTTCTCATTTTTTAACCTTACGGAAGTCATAGTTCGTAAGAGTATGGAGGTAGATTTGTTTCTTAATTATTCAATCAAAAAAAAAGAAAAGAAAAATATATTTTCAATTAAAAAAATTTCACTTCAATTAAACAAATGATTTCAATCAAGAAAAAAAGTGTTTGAATCCACAAACAAAGACCCGCAATATCGTGGAGCGATGCATCGGTGTAGTGAAGTCTCGCTTCAGGTGCATCGACTGAATATAATGAAATGAATAATAATAATAATAATAATAATAATAATAATAATATAATAAATATAATTCTGGGGTACTTGGCTGCTACTGCTGTGTGAACGGTCTGCTGGATCCTTCATTTAGTATGCAGGTGTTAGACCCTGGCCTAGGGTCACTACGAACAAATGAGTGAGCAAACAAACAGATGAGGTGTGGAAGTCAGTAATCAGTAGTGTAGTGTGTGTGTATGCATGAGTGGAATGTATGTGGGTGCATGTTGGATGTATTAACAGAAATGATGAAAAAGGTGCATAGTGGGAGAGGGGTAGAGGAGAACTGAATACAACAGAACTCCCGCAGGGACTGGGGAGACAGGCTTTTATACTGGGTGTCGGCCACCCAGGCCCAGGTGCCGACACTTGGCTGATTAATGCTGGCCATGATTGCTCTGCTCCCCAGTCCACTGAAAAACAAGGAAAAAAGGATTAGGACTGAAAAGCAAAGAGAATCTAAATAACCAATACATAATATATAAAATGCTACACCAGACCAATCAAATAACATACTACCACCATATACTATGACACAATACAATAATATAATATAACCCCATATCATATCATATCATATCATATCATACCAGGGAACTGTCACAGCAGGATACAGTACATACTGATGCAGTATGTAGCATGTAGGACTTAGTATGCATTTTCGGATACAGCCATATTTTAAGAAGTTCTTAAGTAGGAGAAAAAAAGAAATTCGTAAGAAATGACAGTTCTTAAGACAGTTCTTAAGAAAATATTGAGGAATTGCACTTAAGAACTTACTTATGAACTTCTTAATTTTAGATCTTAAGACATTTCTTAAGATCGTTCTTAAGAACATATTGGTGAATCCGGCCCCAGGTCTGCTGAGGCCAGGAAACATCAAAAAAATGCGGGGACAGTAGATCTTGAGGACCGGGGCCGGATTCACCCATATGTTCTTAAGAACGATCTTAAGAAATGTCTTAAGATCTAAAATGAAGAAGTTCATAAGAAAGTTCTTAAGTGCAATTCCTCAATATTTTCTTAAGAACCGTCTTAAAAACTGTCATTTCTTACGAATTTCTTATTTTTTCTTAAAATATGTCATTGCATTGCACGTGGCAACAAACAACATATATACAGGTAGTTTGGGTCTAAACCGTCAGTCACTCACTAAACATGGAGAAGGAGAAAAAGAGATGCAGGAACTTTTTAAGGTAATGGTGGATGAGATTAATGTGCGAAGAAAATTACTATTGGGGAAAATTAATAATAATTAACTACCACGCTAACTAACATGCTAACAAAAAGTTAACAGGCTCTTTGTGTAATTAATTACAAAGTATATCCTCAAACTATGACCTACTAATCTAAACTTGTCTGAAATGTGTTGAAAAAGGTGATATTAGATGCTGACCTTTTCACAGAAGAAATTTTAAGACAGGTCAAGGTTGTCTTAAAGTTAAGAAAAAAGTCAAGAACAAATTTGAGAATTTTTATTTCAAGAATAGCATTTATTCTTAAGTTTTTTCTTAAAAAGAAACTTAAGAAGAAAGTTGAGAAAATACTTAGAACTTTTCTGGAGAATATGACTTCTTCTCTTTTTTTCTTCTTAAGACTGAATTTAAGAAAAAAATGACACTTAAGAAGATTTTGTTTTCTTAAGAATGTTTTGTGAATCCGGCCCCAGGGTTGGTGACCACTGATGTAAATGGTTGCCAGGCAACGAGAACAGGGAGCCCGGCTTGGGCTCGTCCTCTCTCGAGGCTTGGGCTCGTCCTCTCTCGAGGCTTGGGCTCGTCCTCTCGCGAGGCTTGGCGCCAGCGCCGCCGTGGGCGGGGCGTCCCGCTGCCTGGCAACAGCGCGGGCTGAGAGAGCTGCTAACGAGCTAACCGCTGCTGCTCCAGCCGTCATGGCCATGCACGCCAAGGCCACGCCGCCGCAGATCCCCGACACGCGGCGGGAGCTGGCCGAGCTGGTGAAGAGGAAGCAGGAGCTCGCGGTGAGTCACTGCGGATGTTTCTGTGCGGGTTTATAGAAACACGGATCACAGAAAACACAGAAACAACGACGTCGCTCCGCCGCATGAGGCCTCAATGCTATGCTAAGAGCCGACGAGCAACTTAAACAGTGTTGTGTTATTTCAGTACTTTAAGTTACTACTTCGAAAGGCGGTCATTAGGAAACAAAAATCGTGTATTATACCAAAGATGTCCAATGTGGAGTATTACAGTCTCATTGCAGTGGATAAAGCTCGGAAGTTAACGTAGCTACAGAATAGCCGCCTCCAGTTTGACCGAACTCTCGCGATACGCTCAGACGAGACGTCTAAAATTTTGCGGAATTCTCGCGAGATTTAAGTCGCTTGCGCCCTGCATTGAGTATGAAAGTACAGTACATAAAATAACATTATAACCCCATTTTCCACTCGGGGAACCCTTATTAGTGTCCTTTATGAACAATTGTAGAGAACATTTATCGTATATACTTGACTATCGTGTATAAGAAGACATTAAATATTACTGATTAAAGACAATAGCAAAGTAGTTGTTTTGATTTTTCACTTAGGTATAAATATTAAAAATACAAGCCCCAGACTGCTTCTCATTTTTGAACCTTACTGAAGTCGTAGTTTGCAAGAGTATGGAGGTAGATTTGTTTCTTAATTATTCAATCAAAACAAGAAAGAAAAATATATTTTCAATTAAAACAATTTCACTTCAATTAAACAAATGATTTCAATCAAAGAAAAAAAGTGTTTGAATCCAAAAAGATATTTGAGACTCAAAAAAATGCATTTGAACACCGTTTTTCTTTGATTGGAAATGTTTTCTTTGATAGAAGTGACTTTTTTTTTTACCTGAAAATATATTATTATAAAATTTTGCGGAATTCTTGCAAGATTTAAATCGCTTGCGCCCTGCTTTGAGTATGAAAGTACAGTACATTATAACCCCATTTTCCACTTGGGGGAACCCGTATTAGTGTCCTTTATTAAATTAACCAACTTGAATCAGTAAGTGGTATTTTAGTGTAATTGATAAACACATTTTTGCTGCATTCCATGCTTCTTTTTTTAAACAGAAAAATATTCCGTGGGGTTTGTGAATTCTCCTAAGTAAAATCAGAACTGTTATCAGTATTTATGTATTACAGTCAGTTCTGAATTTAAAAATAATCAAAAACGAAAAAAACGATTGGTGCATTATTTACCCATTAAAGAAGGAGATTACCTTTACTATTCAAATTAGAAGTCAGGTTAGAGTGCTCCATAAAAACACTTTTCTTTCAATTGTACCACTCAAATAATTTTCACATGTAAACATATTTACTACATTTAAAATGTCTGTTAAATCCCTGCACATGGTGCACCTACTCCACCTGCTGCTGTGACCTGGTACCCTCGTAGTACCTTTCCTTTTTCCATGGGACAGCCTCTGATTTTTAGCCTAGAGATCCAAATGTATTGCTAGCGATTTTAAATTCAGTTTGTAGGGGTATCTAGCTGTCAGCCACTGGAACCTATTTACAATGCTCAAAAGTGTTGGAGCCAATCAAATCAGTCTATCCTTATAGAGAGAGCCTCTTGGTGGGGTTGATATGATGGCAACCGAGTAGCCACGTAAACATTGTAGATTGTAGCTGCCGGGGGGGAAACGGTCCCTGCTGGAAGGTGGCTTGGGTGGAGATCGGGATCAGAGTCCCGTCTTCCAGTTAGACTCAGTCGCAGCCTCTGACCAAGAACTGCGGACAGCTGCTTCCTGCTCTTAGTTAAAGTTCATCCTCGAACCTTCGAGAGCAACCCAGAATCAGTCACAGCGGCCCGTTTGTTACATTAACGTCACAATAAAACATACCGTATTTTGCGGACCATTAGGGGAACGGCATTATCAATGACATTAAACTCTGAATATTGTTCAGTTGTAACTAATACAGAAAAATAAACTCATTTTAAATCATCTTCCACGAATCCACCAATAAAAAGTGGAGGAGATAAGCGTCATACTACGTCCTGTTCTCTGATTGGTTCATCATTGCCAGCGATAGCAGACACCTGAAACGAGTGAGGTTGGAACGACGTCGTACTACAGCATTTGATTTAGGGCTGCAGCTATCGAATATTTGGGTGATCGATTATTCTATGTAATATTCCATTGATTAATCAGATAAAAACTTACTTTTGCTTATTTAAAGCCCAATTATAAATATACAATAGAAAACAAGACAGATCATTTAATAAAAAAAACAATTTGTTTCTTTTACAAGAATAATTGACATTTAATTACATATTATGCAAATTGGTAAACTGTTTGTTAAATTTTCAAATAAAAATAAGTATTTTAAAATATAAAAAATATTCTTAAACACTGCTTTTAAATTGGCGAACTTCACATTCAGAACCAACATGTTTAAACAGCAATGCTTGGCTGGGTTGGTGGAGATACTCGAGGAATTATTGCAGGCCTAATTTGAAAATTTGATTTGAAAATTGGGTTTACGCTTAAAAACCTAACGTTGGCTGACGTCTGATTATAGTAAGGTAACATGGACTAGATGTTGGATGATGGTTGCTTGCCAGCGCTACATAATTAGTTATCTAACGTTGTCTGACGTTGCAACCCGTATCCAACCAAGGACCAACTACAATGTGTCATCTGAACGGTCCGACAGTCAAACGGTTTCTGAGCGCAGTGTATCACATAAAAACTGGTCAGTCCGCACAACAAAATTCATACATAAGGTGCACCTGATTATACGGCGCACTGCGGATTTCTGAGAAAAATTAAGAAACTTTAAGTGAAACTTATAGTGCTGAAAATACAGTATTGAAACTGAGAATGATTCTGTTCTGATAGGTGTTTATTCACATCTCCCTAGTCTGGTTCACCAAAATGCTAAGTAGTTACTTAAAAGTAGCCTGGAAAGCAGCTGTCATTCAAAAGGCCACGCCCCTAGGTACTGTAGCCTGATAGGGTTTGTAAAAGTCCCTGATACAGTTTTCACAGATGTGCAATCTGGCCATTGAGACCAAAACAGATTGTAAATATGTTCGTTTCTGCTGTAAAGTTGGACATTTTAAGAGGATTTTAGTGGTCATTACAGGAACTACACCTCTTACTTCATGTAAAAAAGGAGAAGCAGGACTCGTCCTGGAACAAGAACGTGCAGCATGAAGTGGTGTATCTGTTCCTCTTCACAGGAGACTCTGGTGAACCTGGAAAGGCAGATCTACGCGTTTGAAGGCAGCTACCTTGAGGACACTCAGATGTACGGAAACATCATCAGAGGATGGGACCGATACCTCACCAACCAGAAGTAAGACCACCAGCACATCACAGATGTTTTCAGGGGGTCCTGGCTGTGTTTCCATTCAGATTGTAGAGAGGAACTTGAACTCTCGTCTAGGGCTGTAATCTCCCAGTCGACTGGTCGATTTATTAGTCCATGCGGCCTGGCTCGACGGAAATCTGATTGGTCGATTCCTTGATTTAATTTAATTTAATCGGGAGGAAAGTACCAAGTTCTGAAGGGGGTGTTTTCAGAGTACATCTCTTTCACAGGTAACGGTCTATCTTTTTGGACACCCCCGTGTTTTTGCTATTTTGAATTAGCCCATCCCACTGACTAGAGATGGATAGATTGATAAGTAGGACCAGGGCTGCCCCTGACCAAATTGGGGCCCTAAGTGAAATGTTATTTGGAGGCCCCCCCGCCCTCAAAACTCTCCCCATCCCAAATCTATCATTGCTACAAAATGACCGTATCACAACATGCCATTTAACTTGACAACCCGTCAATAATAACAAGTGTACGGTAGATAAAGTAGTTTGACTGTATGAGTTAAATTAAAAAAAATCAACCTGAAATGATGAATAAATATTAAATAAAACACTTAAAACTGAAATAAACAAGTCACTAATAGCGGCCAATTACTCATCGTTTCAAATATATTTATTGGGAAACCACAAATTTAACAGAGGAATTAACAATCAACAGTTATGTTTCCTTGCGGCCAATCACTCATCAAAAGTTACCGCCACCACCTCAATCCTCCACAAAAACTGAAAGCAGGTCTGGCAGGTCAGAAATCAGAGCTAAACACGCGTGTGGCTTTTGCACATGCACATTTATCTAATTAAAAATAGTCAAACTTCTTAACAATATAAATTGATATAAAATTATAGCCAATTTATTATACATTGGTTAAAGTTTGTAGCTTATATACGACCAATGGTCATGTGACCACTCTTTTTCAACAGAGGTGAATGCAGAGGGCGTTAACAAGGCGTTCAATAAATGTTCATCAGAGCTGGTGGAAAAACACAATTCTCCAGTCTAGACAGAGACTGGAGACAGATTCCTGTCTGAGTGGCAGCTCAGGTGTTTGTGCTACAAAGTTTTATTTCAACAACATACCCACCTTCTAGTCAAGCACGAGTTTCACCGTGTTTTGCCTTTTTTCTTTTCTTGCTCGCTCCTGATGTGGATGAAAAGTTAAAATCTCTGCAAGAGCCTGCCTGCACCCTTCTGATTGGTCAGATTTCGGGTGCTGCCAATCATTGCACGGCCAGATTATTCACCATTCAGATCTCTTTTCTCCCCTCCTCCTCACTGTAGCACATATGCGCCTCCATTACGCGAATGCGTCCCCTCGCGCAAAACGTGACCCCCGTTGGAAGATGAGGCCCTGCGCGTGTTCTGCGTTTAGGGAGGGGCAGCGCTGAGTAGGAGGACATGGTCCGGTGATTTGTTGAACTCTTATCATGTCAAAGACATCTGCAGTGTGGCAGAATTTCATAAAAATAGACAATGGGAAAAAAAGTTGAACGCAAACTTTGTAAGCAGCAGTTTGGATATCACAGCTCCACATCAACCTGCCCCCATCCCTGATAATAGGAACATATCAGAATTGACATATTTAAATGTTTTAGTCTAATAATATAGCAAACCGACGACTTTTAGTCTAAATTTGACCAAGAATTTCTTTGGTTGATTGCAGCCCTACTGTTGTCGTTGGCTCTGTGGTTGGTATGTGATGGAGTCTGTCTTGTAACTGTGTTAGGAACTCCAACAGCAAGACTGACAGAAGGAATCGGAAGTTCAAGGAAGCGGAGCGTTTATTCAGCAAGTCCTCCGTCACATCCGTTGCTGTAAGTCATCTCTTGCCTTTCTTTAAGTTAAGTGTGACGTGTTTCAGTGGAAGCTCATCTTCCCGTTGCTCTGCTCCCCTGCAGGCCGTGTGTGCTCTCGGAGGGATTCCAGACCACATGAATGAAAAGCGTGAGTTTTTGAAGCTTTCTGAAAGCATAATGTGTAGGAGGAGCTTCTCCTCCGTCGTGGTCGGTGTTCACTGCTGGTTCTTGGTTTGTGATTGTGGTCTGGACCTCCCACCCAGGTGAGGCTGGCAGCGGCACAGAGAGCGACGCCTCTCCGGATCTTCAGAACCAGGAGAACGAGCCCAGCCAGGAGGACACGGAGGACGTGGACTCGTCGCTGCAGGACCTGAAGCCTCAGAAGGCCGCCTCCTCGTCCTCCTCGGGCAGCCATCACGGGAGTCACAAGAAGAGGAAGAACAAGAACAGACACAGGTACAGGAACCAGACCAAAGCTGCTCACACATGAATCAGGTTCCTGGGGGGAACCTAAAACCTGCTTTCAGCTAAATGTATCTACATCTGCAGCAGCTCAAAGTTTCCTCCAAAATAATGACTCACTATCATTTCTGACAGGTCTGAGTCTTATTCCGCTTTGAGGTGATTAAATGTTCAGTCCCTGGATTTTAAGTTTCATTTTAAATCTTCCGAGTGACAGACGTGACAGATTCATCAATCAAAAACATTCTTACTAAATCTTATTACTTAGTTATTTAGAAGGTATTTGAAGTGAAACCAGACCAGAAAACGTCTCTCTGCTCGAGTCCTCCTGGTCCTCTGTACGTCTCTAGATCCATGTCCACATGAAGACGCTCTCACTGCAAAACAAACAACCTTTGTCACAGTTATGACCCCGATCCAGTGTTGTGCATGAACAAGTTCATTTCTGTGAGAACGTTGAACTGAACGCAACATATTTGCAAATAAAGAACTTGAACGTGAACTTGTTCATTCTGCAGATCACGAACTGGAATTTGAACTGTTTATGTGAGTTTCAGCTTCACTGTTTAGGTCCAATTATTACGGAATACATTTCTCAAGCGGGCGGCGCACACATTTAAAATACTCGACGAGATGACGACTTCACACTACATTACCCACAATGCAGTGCACACTAGCATAGCAACGGGCACCAGCTCCATGGCCACGGTGGCCCGAGCCCGGTGCCGTCTTTACATGACCAGTGAAGAGACAGACGTTGCAGACGCAGAGTCAGCAGCGCCTCCTGGTATTATCTGCGGGAATTTTACACATTGTCTCCCAAAGAGTCCGACAGTAAAAATCTAACCTTTCTGTGCAAATTATGTCCACCTGTGCTGAGAAAACAAGTCTAAACGTCATGTGGAGTTAAAGCATCCGTCCAGTGTGAGAAAATATCTGCAAGTTCTTGATAATCAAGTCCTCAGGAAAGACCAAGAAGACCCAACAGCCCCAAACGACCCCAGTCCCACTGCTGCACCTTCAGGGGTTTGATTTTCCAGCAACAGGGAGACACATTGATAATGGACTACATTGTTGGAGATTTACAGCCTCTGAGTGAAGGTGAAACGCCACTAGAACAATACATGATTGTATACAGTGTATACCAGTTTTAGGATAGGGGGGGCGTTTTATTCGTACTTCTCACCTAAAAATATTGAAATGAACTGAATTTGAACTAGTTCAAAGTGAAAATGGTGAACTATGAACGTGAACTATTCATTTTTAAACTATGTGAACTGAACTTTGAACTAGTTCATGAGAAGTATGAACTTGCACAGCACTGGCCCGGTCCTCTAGTTCTCTGCTGGTATCTGACCTCGGTCCGAGGTGTCACGCACGTCGTTACAGATCATCAGCATTCAAAACGAAGGAGGAACTCTTCAAAGAACCAGCACAGAAACAAATGTGCAGATTAGGCCACGCCCACTGTGTCTGAGCTCATCATTGGTCAAGGCTGTCTGGATGGCTGTCAGGTGTTGATGTCCCGCGGCTGCTGATTGGCCGGTGGACCGCCGCAGGTCCCGGCGCTCCGTCGGGATGTCTAGGTGTTTAGTTTCAGGTCGGTGGACTAACGGCTGCTGCTCTCTTCCTTCCCATAATGCCGCTCTCCCTCAGCCCTTCTGCCATGTTTGATTATGACTTTGAGTAAGTCTGAATTTTACTTCCTGTTCCCGTGACGCCCACATCCCGCCTGCTGCGACCTCATCCTCGACCTGTCCACCATTTTTATTTTGACTTGATTTCCTGCTTGTCCCTGGCTCACTGCATGTCGACGCGTCATCCTCTGGTGTTTCTGCATGCCGCCATCAGATGTTAGAGTTTTTTCTGCTCAGATTCATTTCAGCTGCAGATTCAACCATGTTTTAGTCTTGTTTGGGGTTCGTTTCTCCCTCATGGCTTCCTCTTCACCGTAACAGCCGTCTGAGCCGGCCGCAGTGCTGGCATGTCTAACGCAGCTTTGTTTTGTCTGTTGCAGGTTTGACATGAAGGTGAACAAGAAGCCCAGAGCTGTAAGTAGTCGCCCACGGACAGAGACGCGTCTTGTGTCGCTCTGAGGCATCAAAATAAACCGTTGGTCCTGTCATCCTGTCGTCCTGCAGGATTATTCTACTTAAGCCCCTCCTCAGGACCTGGACTCTGGAGGACTCGCGTAGACCAGCATCTCTGGCTCCATGAACTCTGTCTGCCTTCTTGTCGTCGCTCCGTTTGGTTGACACATTCCCCTCCATCCCGCCGTCTGTCCTGGTTCCACTTGACCACAGGACACCTGCGCCCTGATTGGTCAGCCCCCAGTGACATCATCGTGTATAGTGTTCAAACATCTGTATTTATTGTAGCTGATTTTCATGTTTTCCTTTCTGATTTTTTTTTTTTAAACCTTTTTTTTTTTTTTTTTTACCCCTGTGGGTTGAGCTCATTCTTTTATGACATTTGTTTTACAGAAAAAGAATAAAATGGCGATAACGATGTTTTTGTTGCGTGTTGTTTTCTCGCTGCCATCGCTGAAGGATTCCTGAAGGCCTACGTGTCTGGTTGTGTTGTTCCTGCCGTCCATCACGGCGCGGCGTTCCCACAGCGGCCCGCGCCAGACATCATCCGTGTTTATGGAAGCGGCTCAGAGAAAATCCAGCACGTCGGCTGCTTTTAGGAAAATATTCACGTCAACAAAAGCGCCGCCATCTCTGGAGTCTCTCAGTCCAAAACTCCAACATGTGAGGATGATTTTAGTAATCCTGTTTGGTTTCATGTTTGTGAAACAACCGCTGGTCTCCATGGAGACACCCAGCATCTCCTCCAGGAGGCGCCAGAAGGCTCACGGGGTCTTGCACTTTTTCAGTTTTTCCTTCCCCGTTTTTGACTTCAGATAATCAGAGGAAACATATAAGTTAAAAGAGAAATGATTTCTCATATCAAAGGGTCACTGATGTCAGATTTATACCATAGTTGGTGGAGATTTATGAAAAGTAAAAGATTAAACCACAAAATCCATCCATATGTTACCTTTACCTATAACCACGAGCTCTTCCATCCCAGAAGAAAACAAACTGACCAAAGGAAGAATCTACTGAACACCGACTACTGACTATCAGACATTTAACTTGTGATTTAACAGAATCATTTAATAAAACTGTCCGGGACTAAAATGATGGATACTCAACTTATTTAGTTTAACATCTTTTGAGTCGATCACTTTGAGTGTTTGTCTCAGTGAGACCTGTGCACCTGTAGACAGGTGTTCTGGTCCTCATGGACAGACAGGTGTTCTGGTCCTCATGGACACAGCCGCCGATAGGGGGGGGCAAACGGGTCTGTTGTCCTGGGCCCAGGGTAGGGGGGGGGGCCCCCTTTTTTTTTAAATTCTCATTGAATTATGGAATCATTTTTCAAAATGTTTCAAAATATGCCTATTTGTGGAAAAAAATATGTAGTATTTGAGTTACATAAAAGCTTGTTATTTCTTTTCTTCCTAATTGTCCTTGTGGTTAAGAACCCCCAACACAAAAATGGTTTGGCCGCTGATCAAAATTTGACGTTATCATTTAATTCAACCATAAGAATGGTCAAAATGTCCGGTCAGCACAAGTCTGGTGCTCAGAAAAGAGAAGAAGAAAATAGAGGCCTCATAGATTCTCTACACAAATATTTTTAAAAGGGGGTGACGGTGAAGCTGGAATTAATAAAGTCAGCGTAGAGCAAGGTAAGAAACAGCGCAGCCAACATTTACCAACCTTGTAACTTAACCTAACTGGCTAGCTCTAATGTTAACGTCCATTAGCTTGTATAAAAACCTGAGGAGCAGAGGGAGAGGAGAGGAAGACGGAGAAGGAGAGGTCCGTGCGCAGGGGGGCCCATCTTAGATTATTTTGTCCCGGGCCCCGGCAGGACTGTCAGCTGCCCTGCTCATGGACAGACGTCTCCAGATGTCCCAGGGCTGAAGGGTTCTTCTCCAGACTGCAGGTTCCAGATGTTTCCACAGATGTCCAACAGGAAGCAGATCAGGACTCTTCAGAACAGTGTTTGGTTCTGGTTCTGGGCTGGTTCTAGTTGTGTGTTTTGGGTCGTTATCTGTAGGACGACCCAAGACCTGCAGCTGAGAATCTTTCTGACACGGAGCAGCACATTTGTCTCCAGATGTGTTGACAGTCTTGAGATTTCATTGTACATGCACAGATTCAAGACACCCGGTACCAGATGCAGCAAAGCAGCTCCAGAACAGAACCGGGTCCTCTTTTCTTTGAAGGCTTCACTTATGCATCTGTGATCATCTCGACTCGACTCGCTTTGCCCTCGTTTCTTTTCAACACCCAGATGGGAAGTAGGGGGGTTGGAGTGAAGCTGCTGTGATGTATTTGATTGTGTATCTAAATGAAGACAACACTAAAGATGTAGAACCTGGAGGAGATGTTATATGTGCTGCTGGGTCTGTGGCTTGTGTTCGATATCAAGTTAAAATATGAGAGTGAGAGAAGCTTCAAGCAGCGACACTTCTTTTTGTTTGTTAGTTTGTCTCGGTGCTATTGAAAAGTCAGCTGGAGCCGCGAGCAGCTATGACGTGACAGAGCTCCTGGTGGATCTGGTCGTTCCTTATCACCCGTCTAGATCCATTTTTAATTCTCTCCTCAGCCACCAGGTTTATGAACATCTGCACCTCAGAGTTGGATCATGAAACAGACTTTTGTGCTGCCGTTGCTGGTCGAATAAAATACTACTGTCATTTAACACAAGCACAAAAATCACATAGAAGGGTACAGCTGGATAAGTGATGAACAAGAAGCCGTCAGAGTCGCTCTTTCACTGATGTCCACATCCTGACTCAGACATCTGTATGTGATGACATCAGATATGGCAGAGTCGTTACAGAAAAGTATCTACTCAACACGTTAGACCCCTAGTGGAAAAGCGCAAAACCGAGGCGAGTCGAGTCGGGCTGAGTAGGTGCTAGTGGAAAAGGGCCATAGTTGTCCTGGCTGGTTTGTACGTTTCCTCGAGGCCGTAACCTTTGACCTCTGTGAGCGCCTCATGATTCACGTCATCCTGCAGACATGCTGCCCCCCCTCCCGTGTCTACTCACCAGCACCCATGCCGGGGCTGCGGTGGGACGGGGTCACATGACCTCCCGTGACTCAGGCGCCACTCACACCGACATCTCAGACGGGATCTGAGTGGAAACTCGGCGTGGCGGCGGCACACATTCCAGCCGCTCGCAGCTGCGGGCCGCGTATCCCGACCCGCCGAGTTCCACCGAGTCATGGCGGGACCCGGAGCCCCGTTTCCTGTCGCTTCAGGAAACGAGGTGCAGAGAGGGACCACGGCGAAGCTTCAACTCCGCTGCTGGAGAAAAATCCGGATTCCTGGAGTTGCTCCGCGATGACTCAGCTGTAAAACCACCACACAGACGGTTATGGTATGTCTGAGGGCAGACACGTGATTTAGGGAAAATTGGAGCGTTTAAACGGACTGCCGAGAATGAGCATAATTGGAAACAGTTTGAGTCCACATGGATCCCTGCGGTTCTGCTGAGGAGGTCCCGCCTCAGCGGTGCTGGTTCTGACGCAAAGGTCACAGCTTCAACTGTTGATGGATCTTTCGTCAGACAGCAAAGCGGAGTCAGACGTTTCATTTCAGTGCTGCCGGACTTTACTGGAAACCCAGATCCCAGAGAAGAAGTCAGCACCTCCTCGTTTAAGCAGATTTAATTGTATAAAAACATCATCAAAACAATTAGATCATAGAGTTTAATACCAGGCAGATACAACCTCGGGTTAACAGAGTGACATAAGCTGTTGTGTATTTACCCGATGCTGTTGCTACGGTAACGCAGGCGTCCTAAACGGCCGCCAGATGCTGCTGGTCGCCGTCATCGATGAGGCAACGCGAGTTTATTTGTAGCCTACAGCACAATTCAACACAAGGTTATTCAAAGTGGTTTACATCAACATTAAAAGCAGCAAGACACAATTAAACAGTAAATAACAAATAAAATTAAATAAAATGATAAGAAAAGAGCTAATAAAAAGCACAAGTTGTTAAAAAGTAATTGCAGTAGAGTACAGCAGGTAAGTATTTAATTTCAGAGTACGCTTCAGTAAACAGTAATGTTTTTACTAACAGATCCAGCATGTATTTTGGTCCAAGATCATTCAGGTCTTTGTAGACCAGCAGTAAGATTTTAAACTCTATCCTTTGACTCACTGGAAGCCAGTGTAGTGATTTCATGACCGGTGTAATGTGGTCCAGTTTCCTGGTGTTTGTAAGGACTCTGGCAGCAGCGTTCTGGATCAGCTGCAGCTGCCTGATAGATTTCTTGTTAAGGCCTGTAAAGATGCCATTGCAATAATCCAACCTACTGAAAATGAATGCATGAATATGTTTTTCCATTTCTTGTTTAGACAGAACCCCCTTAATTCTAGCAATGTTTTTCAGGTGGTAATAGGCAGATTTAGTTATTTGGATGAGCTGGTCATCAGCAGGTGTGCGGACCGCCAGGAATGCCGATGTTTCTGCGGTCCGCCGGTCCAGAGCATTCGGGTGTTGGAGCGACACCAGTAACGACTTGTTGCTGGAACGGGCCGTGGAACCATTTCCCAAGTACTTGGAGTTTAATGTTCCACAGCGAGGAGGATTATTCACAAGTAAAAAATCAATCCTCCCGTGTGTGAATATTCCAGCAAAGGTATCTCCTAAAAACGGCCCAGGAGATCCTGGTCAGAGCCCACAGACCTCCCCGAGTATCGGGTGTTGAAGTCCAGGAGGTCAGTGAGGTTTGCTTGGAAGAGTTTCCAGGAGAGAACCTCTTCTGTCCAAAAACAACATGGAAGCAGGACTGAGATCCACAAACGTGGATCTGAACAGACCTGCAGACCTTTGGATCAGTGTCCTCTGGACACGAGTTCAACGTGGAGACGTTTGGTCTTCATGTCCAGAACCACGGTTGGAGGATATCTGTCCAGCACGGTGGTGGAGGGATGATGGTCTGTGATCTGGACATTTGACCACACGTGCTTGTCAGAGCTGGACCTGGTGGAGGTCTGAGTAACGTTACCGAGGACATGCAGGTCTGGATCCAGACCCTGGTGGTCAGTAGAGGAACTGCAGGTTCTTTGCACTTGATTATTAAGTAAAAACTGTGTTTCCGTGAAAGGTTTCAAATTGTGGAATTGCTGTGATAAGGATTTAAGAATGTGGACCTCAATTTATGTTTTCAAAAAAAATTTAAATATAAAACGATAAACAGTTATAAAGAAATCTGTTAATTATTTTGGTATAGCCTATTATAGATTAACATGAAAATAGCACCACTATATACCCCTTTTTGCATTATTGGTATTACTATTTTTATATAATATAATGCAATGACAGTTTCTCTTTGTTTTCTTTTTATATATTTCTTTTCTTATTTGTGTATTATCATCCACCAGATGCCATATTGTGTGAATGATATACACTGCACAGGATAGGCTATAATAAGCCCTTGGCTTCAGCCTACTCCTTTTTCGGACATTTCTAATTACCTTTTATTTTATTTGTGAAATGAACATGTAAATGTCTCAATGTATTCTGTCCGAAATAAACCATTCATTCATTAAGTCTGATCATATTTATTTAGATTTTGATTAAAATAAATTAAATCACAGATATTTCATTAGGACCTTTAATGTTTCCGGATGTTAGACATGTGTTCCCCTCAAAACCTTTATTAAAAAGCTCACTGATGTGTCTCCTCTGAAGGGATGTTGCGTATTTGAACTTGAGCGTATTTGAGCTGTGGGACCCCGACTGAGCCAAGGCCCCGCTCTTCCTCTGCGCCGCGTTCGCCAGCGTCGCACTTCCTGCTGCCGCCCCCCTCCGGTCCATCCGAGTCCCCCTCTGAGAGCGATGACATGAAATCTTGAATATTTGCTAAGTCCCCCCCCCCTCCTCCTCCTCCTCCTGGGACCAAACAAGATCGTACTCCTACGTCCCAGAGAAGGTCAAGCATATTCCAGGAAGAGTCATGGGAAAGATCCAAGCAAATAACGGCAGCACCCGGCCCTTCAGGCTGATCTCGTGATGTGGTCGGAGCAGGAAGTGAGGGGGCCGCTGGTTCTCCGCCTCCGTTTCTGCCCGGGTCTTTAACAGCCGGGTTCCAGGTCCGGAACCAGGACCAGCCTTCCCGACCGGCTCAGCCTCGTATAAACACAGCGGAGGATCGGAGCAGAGGTTCTGGACTGTACATGTTTATGTCAGGGGAAGCCTTCCCATGATGCCACACAAACATCTGTTTGGGAATCTTTTTAAGGAAACAAGCTGCTACAACAGTTTAATATTATCTTGATCCTATTTTTTCAGCTGTGGAGGGAGACGTGACTCCGACCACAGTTGATCCAAAAACCGACAAATGGGCGAAACAACTGAACCTGGCTCAGGAAAGGGTGAAGACCAAGATGGTGTCTCTAGCTGTAGGAGTCTGTTCACGGTGTCGGGGCCGACAGTCGTCCTCCAGTTAGCCCAGATAGCAGCGCATCACTGATCCCATTTATCTTTTGTAGAGACTGAAGCATCTTGGGAAGGCAGGGGCCCAGAGTTTATGTATTGGCACTTTTGCACTAGGACTTACTCGGCCCGACTCGGCTCGTCACGCCTTTACCCGCTTCTACCCGTTTGTTTTTCCACAGCCAGGTGAGAAGTGGGCAGGTTGGGGTGAAGCTGCTGTGACGTACTCGATTGCGCAACCACTTTGTTCATGTCGGCGCTGATCAGAAATCAGCTAGAGCCGCGATCGGCTGAGAGTAAAACAGCCCGTCTACATCCCTTTTTTAATTCTCTCGTCACCACCAGGTTTATGAACATCTGCACCTCAGAGTTGGATCACCAAACAGACGTTTTGCGCTTTATAATAAAATCGCTGCGAGCCGCGGGTCGCTCTCGCGCTGACTCCCGCTTCCTGATTCAAACGTCTGACGGCCGACCAATCCGTGGCACGGAGGGTGGTGACGTCGGAAATAGTCCCTGCTCAGCCCGCTATAGAACCTCACTGAAATGGTTACAGAAATAGTATCGGCTTGGAGCGGCTCTACCCGTCTCAGCCCAAATGCAAAAGCGCAAAACGGGGCCGTGGCGGGTAGAACCGAGGAGAAGTGAGACTAGTGCAAAAGGGCCATAAGTGAAAGTGTTCAACGTGAGTATGGTTACCAGGTGTGGAACGTGACATCACGGTGCTGTGGAGCACATGCGGCCTCCAACCAGGCCAAGCCCGCTGCTGCCGAGTTAAAGGAGACCAATTATGAAAAACATGTTTTTTCTTGCTTTAACATATATAAAGTGGTCTCCCCTCAGCCTGCCAACTCAGAAAAGGAGGAAAGCAATAAAATTCTGCAGTGTCTGTACAGCTGCCCGGATGAGCCATCCAGTGTGATGTGGCTTCTACGAGCCGTTCAGATTCTCCTCCCGTAGTTACGTAACGACGGGAGCGATGCGTGAAACCACGCCCACAACTAACTCCGCCGGCCGGAGCTTCCACCATTTTTCGTAGCGGTGTATCGCATCATTCAGGCAGCCAATCAGCACAGTGCCTCATTATCATAGCCCCACCCACTCAGAATCCTGCATAGATAATGAGGTTAGAGAATGGGATGCTAAAGACATGAATCAGAGGCAGAATTTCTAATTTATTTAGCAAAAACAATCAAAAGCTTGTTTTTAAGACAAGGCCTGTTTAAAATAGGTATTAGATGCCGTAATAGGTCCCCTTTAAACTCTGTCCTCAGAACCTTCTGGGCCCAACCAGAACCAGTCGCAGCCAACAGTTGTACAGTTAACAGCTCAACCTATCTTTTCTGAACCGATCAAGAACAGTGGCATGAACAGACCACCGACAGACGAGTAGCAACGCCACTGCATTCAATAAAAACACAAAAATAGAGAATTGTTACATATCATACCTTTAATTCCTTGTGCAAAATATGAATGCAAAGAATGTAGAGAGTCATGTATCACAAGATATTCTGCAGAGTTTGTGTGAATATTAAACTGGAAGCTGGTGGGAGTTTGAGGTGCCGAGTCCGTATCGGTGGTGCTGCAGCTACAGAGCCCGGCTGATGTCTAGCCCGCTCCTGTCCCCGGGGCCGCTGCTCCCCGGGGTGCTGCTGGAGCCGGCCCCGACCGTCACTCGTCGCTGTTGCAGTCTGTGCACAGAATCTGGTCGCGATCGGGGAAGAAGCCGGAGCCCACCAGCGACACGGAGCAGCGCGTGCACTTGAAGCACGGCTGGTGCCACTGCCGGTCCTCGAAGGAAACGTACTTCCCATCTCCGAACCCTGTAGGACAAAACACACCATCAGCTGCTGCAGGACCGAATCAACCACAGCTCACAGCAGCCTGCAGCTTCAGCCTTAAAGCTGTTTCCATGGCAGCAGAGTTCCCACAGTCCCCCAGTCCAGCCTCAGTCTGGCCCCAGCTCAGCTACCAGCAGTTAGCGTTGTTAGCTCAGCTTGCTGAGGTTCCTGGGACACCTGAATCCTGGACCTGATCAAATCCGTCCAGAAACAGCCTCAGATTAGACGTTGCTACTGAAACATCTCAAACGAGGCTTGCCGAGTGAAACCAGGACTAACGGAGCTCTGCAGGGACTTGCAGTCGCTCGGCTGGCTGTTCACAAGCTGCTCGATATCTCATACAGTACAAGTAAACAAGCCGCCCCCCCACCAGGTTTATGAACATCTGCACCTCAGAGTTGGATCACCAAACGGACTCTGACAGCCGTCAGAGTTGCTCTTTCACTGATGTCACATCCTAAATCAGACGTCTGACTCCAACCCCCCGACCAATCGGTGGCCTGTAGTGTGACGTTGTCAGATACAGCCAGTGTTGCCAACTTAGCGACTTTGTCGCTAGATTTAGCGACTTTTCAGACCCCTATAGCGACTTTTTTTCAAAAAAGCAACTAGCGACAAATCTAGCGACTTTTTCTGGTGTTATTGGAGACTTATCTGGTGGGCAGAGCAGAGCAGAGAGGAGACCCTCACCACTCCGCGTCCAGACTGCAAATGAAATGCGCTTGCGCAAAGCCGCCGCTGGCTTGCAGAGCGGGATGTAAATGTAAACGTTTCTTTTTTCTTTTGGGTCACTTTGCCAGTCCCAAGCCCGGATAAAGGAGGAGGGTTGGTTGTAGAGCTAGCAATTTCACCCTACATAACAATCTTTTGATTAAATTTGCTGTTATAACATTTAACAATACAGGACAAAATTGATGTGTGTAATGTGGATCTAGACAAAGCATTAAAATCATTAAATTTTGTTAATGTTGAAATTATTTTTGTACATTTGTAGTTCTAAACATATTTAGGGTGTTTTTTACTCACTTTTGTCTCTCCCACGACGTTATTCCTCTCTCCTACAGCGTCCATTACAGTTATATGCAAATGGCCAATTACGCAAATTAGGCGATGACGTAATTTAGCGACTTCTAGCGACTTTTGGGACAGCCAATATCTACTTTCCTTACTGAGGAGTTGACAACACTGGACTCAGCCGCTTAGAACCTCGGCAGAGTAGTTGCAGAAAAGTATCTACTCGGCACGTTAGACCCCTAGTGGAAAAGAACCAAACCGAGGCGAGTCGAGTCGAGTTGAGTAGGTACTAGTGGAAAAGTACCATTAGAATATCAGTTAACAACATAACCTGACCAACTATCTCCAAAAGAATGAGCTCATGTTTGGTGACAGCTGTTTGATACAACAAAGACACAGTTGTGACTCAGACGTCCTGAACCTGTCTGGCAGTCGCTACGCCAGACAGGAAGTTCTGGTTCCGGGTGCACTGACCTGTGATGGCCGTGTTGCAGCCGGCACACTTCTTGGCGTAGAGGCTGCTGAAACACTTGACGCAGTACGGACTGTCGCCCTGCGAGGTGAAGGGCTGGCCGGCTAGCGGCGCCTTGCAGCCCGTGCAGAGGAAGCACTCCTTGTGCCACACCTCGTCCTTGTAGGTCACCCCTCCTTTAGTCAGCGCCTGCGGACACAAACCGGGTCAGCTCTGGTTCCACAAGCAGCAAACACACCGGCTGAGCTCGTTAGGAGCTCATTGAAATGTTTTCTCAGGGGAGATACAAAGTTGTGGTTTAAAGTTATTCTATGCAACTTCTGAGAGTTAGCAAGATTTGAAAGCGGCGACCCCCCCCGCCCCTACCCACGAGCGCTTCATCCAAAGCCACGCCCCCACAAACACGAATGCGCATTTGCAGGATTCAACAAGGCAGAGGAGAGCGATTTTTAAACATTTTGGACAGCACATTTACAGCAAAACTACCCTATGTCTCATTCACCTGTAAGCAAGGCCAGTTTTAGGGGGGGCAGAGGGGGGCTGTGCCCACCCAAACGTGCATCCTGCCCACCGGCGTCTCCATCCCGGCGAGAGTGGAGAGCAGAGAGTGGCTGGCGGTGCGCTGCAGGCTCTAGAGCCACGGCTACGCCGTACCCTACGGCGTACCCTACGGCGTACCCTACGGCGTACCCTATGGCGTAGCTGTGGCAACAGAGCCTGCACGGCCCTGCAGCGCTCCGCCAGCCGCACCGGCGCTCTCTGCTCTCGCCGGGATGGAGACACCTACATCCCCACGGACCCCCATACTGCTTCCGAGCCGGAGCTGCTGCGGCTCTTCACGTGTCCCCGCGGGCTGCTGCTGCTGGGCAGAGAGTCCTGCAGCAGCAGGAGCCCGGACTAACGGCTCTGCTCCCCGCTCACCCACACAGCGGGGACAGAGCTGCTCTGGAAATAACTACATAATAACTACATACTGGGGTCCGTGGCAGAGGGGAGGGAGGGGGTTACACTGGGACACTGTGAGCCCAGGAGGACCCGTGGGAAGTGGACACGGGGGGCTGGAAGCGAGTGCGCGCATGGGACAGGGCGGGGGGGCGTGGTTTAAAATGAAGGCATCTGATTGGTTCTTTCCCTTTCTGCCAAGCCTCTGGTCCTGGACCAATCCGTTTCATTCGGACCGAATGGGCGGGGCTTAGAGGTGCCTCTTTCAAATCTTGCTAGCTTATCAGGGATCAGGGATTTGTTGCATAGAATACCTTTAAGGCTGGATTATGGTTCTGCAACAAATCGACCACGAGCGTGCGCCGCAAGTTGCGCTGCGTCAGGCACCGCACGCCACGCCGTGCCTGACGCACACCTCCCACAAATTGTAACTACGCGTCCAGAGGTTGCAGACTGAACAATGTGGGCGTGGCCCGGACCTACTGGTTCCTCCAGTTTTACATTTCTGGATAAACTGGGGTTAGGGAGCATCCTAACAATGTGGCACCATGTAGAAAGATGAACAAGACTCTTCAGAAGTGCTCTTAAAGAACCTGCGGGGACTTGTCCAGTTCTTCTTATACAGTCAGCTCACCAGCAAACTGAGCCTCACAAATCCTACAGAAGCAGTGAGGGATGGTACTTGGTGTTGAGTACATAATTGTTTCTCTTTTTGGCCTTATGTTTGTCAAATAAACAATAGAATAATGATAAATTGTATTTGTCTAATACTCAGACTCACTACAATCACATCTTTTATCATGTTTTTACAGAAAAAGGCGCATATATTCTGGTATCCTGTGGCAGAACCACATGCAACGAGAGTGCTGCTTCACCTTTTTGCAGTGGCTGCACTGCGGCGCGAACCGGCCCTCGTAGCACGGCACGCAGTAGTAGCTGCCCTGGTCCGGGATGAAGGCCTCAGCGCCGATCGACTTCTCACAGCCGCCGCACACGAAGCAGTCCTCGTGCCACGTGGAGCCGTCGTACTCCAACATCCGGGATCCTGCCGGAGAGACGACGGAGGAGAGGAGGAGACAGTCAGCATCGCTCTGGGGGGGGGTGGGGTCGCCAACCGTCCCTTGAAAAACGGAATCGTCCCGTATTTATAAACTAAATCACGCATCCCATATTGAGCTGAAAAGGGAGGCACTTTGTCCCGTATTACTGTGAGAGTCTAAAAATAGCCATAAAATGCAAATGGAAAAATGGCATTGAGCTGTTGAGTTCATAAGTTATTTTTTTCTGTTTTACTACAACTGTAGCCTACAGTCATGGCCTTTGACTCACAAAAAAAGGGGCTAAAAAAATTCACCACGGCAGGAAGGGTGAAGGCAATCGGGTTGGCCGGCCCTGCTGATGAGGTGTCCCTTGTTTATTTTTCAGGGAGTTGGCAACCCTAGGTGGGGTGATGTCTGAGCTCCTCAGAGCCGAGGTGAGGGTTCAGAGCGCGGCCCGGGCCGACTGCTCGTCCTGCACCGCCACGACCTGACGAGCTGAAGGAAAGCAGCTTTCACACGGCTGCACACTCTATTATTTACTTTAGGTCTTTTTCCTGGTGTGAGAGAGACGGCACGCTTCGCTGCAGAGCTGCAGGAAAGCTGGGCGTCGGGTCCTTTAATCGCCCCCATCGCTTTTACGACTTCTGGGACCCGAGACGGAGCCCGGAGGCTCGTTGCGTATGTGAACTTGAACTTGGACGCTTTTTTAAGAAATAGGTTAAGAGGGCAGTAGCTTTCCAAGCTGGCTGCAACGGAGGAAAAATGTGTGCTGAGCTCGGAGGAGAGCTGGAGCTCTGGTGTCCCACAGAACCCACAGGCCCGGGTAATGCCCAGTCATCCGACACCGCTGCCGGGCCAAACGTCAAACACTGCCGGGAGATATTTTCAGCACAGAAACAATCACTCTGTCACATCGGAGCTGTCACACCCCGACAACAAAACCTCATCAGTCCCGTCACTCCGGCACAAACAGCTCTGGGAGCAGCTGTGAGTAAGCAGGCGTGAATCTGTGACCATGTGACTGTGGTGGTGGGTGGGGATTCTAGCCTCCAATTACTACAAAACTCAGCTGCACGTTTGCTCATGAAGACCAGAAGGCGAGCTCACATTAAACCAGTTTTAGAATCACTGAATTGCGCTTCAGGATTGATTTTAAGGTTCTCTTATTAGTTTTTAAATCTCTTAACGGTCTCAGGCCTTCTTATCTATCTGATCTGCTTTTACCCTATAAACCCTGGCGGACCCTGAGGTCCTCCGGCACCGGCCTTTTAATCATTCCCAACGTCAGAACCATAACCATGAGGCATCATTTCACTACTACGGCCCACGTCTGTGGAACAGCCTGCCGGAGACTGTTGATGCTTTTAAAAGCTCAACACTCACCTTTTTAATTTGGCTTTTAGCTGATTCCTTTTAGTCTTTCTTGTATAGCCTTGTCTTAACTAGCTGTTGTTGTTGTTTTAACCTAGGTTTTATGGTTTTATGGTTTTATGTTGTTCTTATGTTTGTTTTAGCAGGTCTTGCTTTCTAGACCTACTTTTAGGATTTTATGTTATATTTTTAAACTCTTTTAGTGTGTATTTTAACTTCTTAGCCTATCGTATCCTGCTTTCTTGTAGCTTTTATCTCCAGTGTTTCCTCATGGGGAGCCTCCATGCTGGGAGTGACTCTGGCCTGCAGGGGGTCGTCCTGGGGGTGGTTCTGGTCTGGATGGGTGTGGAGCTCTGCACCACGGCTTCACCGCTGTGGTGTGGACTCCTCTATCCGTCCGGGCCGGGATGGTCTCTGTGTAGGCCCCCCATGTAGCTGCGGGCTATGAGACCTCCTGGCCTGGGTGGCTCCCTGATACCGTTTCCTCACCTGGATCCTCAGTGCTCATATACTTGTGTGAACTGTAGTGTGCTTGCGCCTGACTGTGTGCGTGTGGGGGGGGATTTATTAAGTTTTATGTAAAGCGCTTTGTGTTGCATTTTTTACTTGTATGAAAAGCGCAATACAAATAAAGTTTGATTTGATTTGATTTGATCTGTACCTGGCATGACGGTCTTGTCGCAGGCCGCACACTTGGAGGAGAACTCGCTGCAGTAGCAGTCGCTGCAGACCAGACCGCCGTCCTGGCTGGTGAAGGACTCGTCGGCCAGCGAGCGCTCGCAGCGCAGGCAGCGGAAGCAGTGCTCGTGGTAGAACCGGTCCTCGTAGGCCAGCTCCTGCAGGACCACACAAAACCCGTCAGCATTCACATCTGTGACTGAGGTTACGTTTACACATAGCCGGGTATTTACAAAAACGGATATTTCCCCCTCTACGTTTTCAAAAATACCATCATTTACACAAACCCGCATCAATACGCTGTTAAGGTGTGATATGAGCAGCCAAACCTACAGGGGGCAGTGTAACGAGAAGCATAAAGTCATGCTAGCTAATCGCAATCCTGGAAAAAAACATCAACAAATGACACGAGTAACTTCCAGTTACTTCCAAGATGAACGAGAGTCTTTCGTTTGGAGTGACAGAGAATTGGAGTTACTTTTAAGTGTGACGTTAGAATATAAAACAAGTAAAATACAGGAAAATATTGACGGTGGCCAAACAAATTGTAAACACAGGTCACACAAATCACGCTGGTGACGTTTCTGTCGCATAATGTGTCGTTCTGAAGACTAAATGTCAGTTTCCCTCTGTTTACAAGCAAACGTGGAGACGGGGTTTTTGCAAATCTCCACTTTGGCCGGAGTTTTCAGAAATTATCGTTTTTGGTGACTTTGAGCTTCGTTTTCGTGTAAACGAACGGCCAAAATGCATGAAAACACCACCGTTTTTGCTACATGTAAACGGGGCCTGAAACTCCAACCAACGACATTCCTGTCATGTTTCATCACGTTTGATTAGACGCTAAACAAAACAAAACACCTACAGAAGCGTCCAAAACCTGTTTTCTTCTTCCCCCAGGAGGACCCAGAAGGTCTGGAGGCTGGCGGGAACACCCCACCTTAGCTCAGCTACTGAAAGTTACCCGTGGGAAAATTACCATTGTTAGTTTTGACAGCTGTCATGATGAGTAACCATGGCAACAAGAGTTTACAAGCAGGAGCAGCCGATGGACGTTTCAAAAGCACAAACGATACTCAAACTGAGACCCTGAATGCCTGAGCAGTTAAAAAGGATCTATGGTGGATGTGGAGAGAGAGGAAGAGGACGTTTCTACCCTCCATCATAACGAGGAACGTCGGATCTCTCACGAATGAGGTGGGCTCGGAGGTAGGGTTGCCACCTTTCAGAAATAGAAATAAGGGACACCCGATTTCAGCAGCGCAGGAGCCCAAAAAAAAGCCCCAAAACTTCTAAACTGCATAAAAAAGTGTTTATTTTATATGAAAAAACAAAATGCTTTGATTTAAAGTTTAAAGTGCTTTAATAGCATTGAACTTGCATGTCTGTACAGACAGACAACCATACTAGTAACTGTAATATCCTCCTATGCTATGTATGTCCACATCAGCCCAGATGTATAATATAGATACAGGTGAAGAATATGGTGTAAAAGTTAATTTATTTCAATAATTCAACTAGAATATGGTGTAAAAGTTAATTTATTTCAATAATTCAACTAGAATATGGTGTAAAAGTTAATTTATTTCAATAATTCAACTAGAATATGGTGTAAAAGTTAATTTATTTCAATAATTCAACTAGAATATGGTGTAAAAGTTAATTTGTTTCAATAATTCAACTAGAATATGGTGTAAAGGTTAATTTATTTCAATAATTCAACTAGAATATGGTGTAAAAGTTAATTTATTTCAATAATTCAACTAGAATATGGTGTAAAAGTTAATTTATTTCAATAATTCAACTAGAATATGGTGTAAAAGTTAATTTATTTCAATAATTCAACTAGAATATGGTGTAAAAGTTAATTTATTTCAATAATTCAACTAGAATATGGTGTAAAAGTTAATTTATTTCAATAATTCAACTAGAATATGGTGTAAAGGTTAATTTATTTCAATAATTCAACTAGAATATGGTGTAAAAGTTAATTTATTTCAATAATTCAACTAAAATATGGTGTAAAAGTTAATTTATTTCAATAATTCAACTAGAATATGGTGTAAAAGTTAATTTGTTTCAATAATTCAACTAGAATATGGTGTAAAGGTTCATTTATTTCAATAATTCAACTAGAATATGGTGTAAAAGTTAATTTATTTCAATAATTCAACTAGAATATGGTGTAAAAGTTAATTTATTTCAATAATTCAACTAGAATATGGTGTAGAAGTTAATTTGTTTCAATAATTCAACTAGAATATGGTGTAAAGGTTCATTTATTTCAATAATTCAACTAGAATATGGTGTAAAAGTTAATTTATTTCAATAATTCAACTAGAATATGGTGTAAAAGTTAATTTATTTCAATAATTCAACTAGAATATGGTGTAAAAGTTAATTTGTTTCAATAATTCAACTAGAATATGGTGTAAAGGTTCATTTATTTCAATAATTCAACTAGAATATGGTGTAAAAGTTAATGAAAATACGGTACAAATCGTGTCCCATATTAGTTCAATACGGGACAAAACATTTTTTTCTCAAATAAAGGACAATTCTGTATTTTACGGGACGGGTGGCAACCCTACTCGGAGTAGCGATGAGGACTCAGCCGGAGGGCGGGAAGGTCTCTCATCTCCGTTAAAGATGAAGAGGATGAAATCATTTTCAACTGAATCCAGCCTGAACTCCGGCTGAAGTTCAGAAACGCGGTCATTTTTACAGACCAAGACCTTCAGATCAGCTACAACTTCCTCTGGAGCTAGTTTAAACCGGTTGCACCCGTCTAGACGGGACATTTCTCTCAGCACCGACCCGATTAAAGGCACTCTTCAAAGCTAGCTTCTATCAGTGTCAGACTTTCCACAAAACAACATGTGAAGAGGCAGATTTTCCAGGGTTTACCGCACAGGGAGACGTAATGAAGACGGACAGACACAGAGGAACCAGAGGAACCGGAGGAACCGGTCCACTGCTGTAACATAACACCTACAGTATCCACTTCTATTAAAACTTGCATGTAAACCTCGAGGAAACACAAACCCGGGCCACACTCCTCTCAGGGAGACTCTCTGCTTTGAACCCCAGATTCTTTCCTGCTGATCAGCAAACAGAGCCGACCCGGCAGAACTTCTCCTTCTCTGTCGTCGTTATTTTTCTACACATCTGAAAAACCCTCGTCATGTTTTTGTTCCAGTTCACACCAAGTCCAAACGGCTCTGCAGAGCGGCGGGTGAAAAACGTATTTTTGAGGTGAGAGGTTTCGCAGGAGAGAGGAAAAGGAGGAGGAGGATGGATGGATGGATGGATTGATGCCCTTACGTCTTCTGTGGAGGACGAGGGCGGCCAAAACAAGCAGCGGTTTAATTTAGTCCACCGTCACGCAGAGTCCTCACTCTGCGGGACACCGACGGCCTAGAGGCCTCGAGCTTCGCCCCCCTAACGAAACAGAAACCACGTCATAAAGTAAAAGTCATCTAAAGTAACACTTTTACTGCTTCCGGAGGGTTTAAGAGGGCTGGTTTGTTCACACCTCCATAAAAGCAGATGTTCTGGAGCTGTCAGATGTCATACCAATGCCAAGAGGGAAAGACATCAACATTCTAAGAGGGGCAGTTCTTGCTGCAAAACTATGGATCCAAATCAAGGCCAAAAGTTTTGCTAATTTGAAAATAAAATTTGAACCTGAAAATTATTTTTTACAGTTTCAATTTTATTTTTTTCAGTATCAGATCTTTTTTTCAGTTTCAAATCTTTTTTTTTTCAGTTTCACGTCTTTTTTTTTCAGTTTCACATCTTTTTTTTTCAGTTTCACGTCTTTTTTTTTCAGTTTCACATCTTTTTTTTCAGTTTCACTTCTTTTTTCAGTTTCAAATCTTTTTTTTTCAGGTTCAGACTTTTGACCCCGATCTGGCGTGGGGGGCGTGGCATCAACTGAGAGGGGCGTGGCATCATGAGTGACAGCAGAACAGAGAAGGCGGGGGACGTTACTCAGTCATGTTGCCTTCAGGAAGTTGCAGAAGTTATCAGTAGAAGTATGATTCAACACTGTATACACCATATTCACATGATTGGCAGTGGAAAAAACTGATATTAGTGACACATTTCTGTTTAAAAAGCTGTTTTAGACCGTACTTGGTAGTATGTGGAAGTGGGAAATGTCAAACTTTAAAGTGTGGCTGTTGAACTGTACAGTCTGGCATAGTTTATTGCTTTTATACTGCGATTGGTGCCAAGTACTTTATTCCCTTTTTCAGCTTTACGTTTGACGGATAAACATTTTGATGGTGTTTTAGACTCGTTTCCGGTTCATCCTGCAGTCAGGGGTGTGTCCTGACTTTTCATCCACATACCAAAGATTTCAGCAGAGCTGAGGCGGAGCTTCATCAACCCAGTGGCACTACCTTGGCTCCTCTTTGGTTTTAAATGAAATTTAATTCATATCACTTGTAGTTATACATCACATTTAAAAGTGAGCTGCACCTTGGCATTGTGTCCGATGACTTCTTTACACTCCTGGCAGGTGTTGGCGTGCAGGCGGTCGTAGCAGGGGATGCAGTGCGGCTCACCCTCCACCTGGATGTACTTGCGTCCGTATAAGGACTCGTTGCAGTTCTGGCAGTCGAAGCGGTCGCTCATGATGGTTTCTGTGGCAGGAAGGAGGATTCACAGACTCAGTTTAGTGTGAAATATCAGCAGAGACGGCACTGGGGGGGTCAGGAGGAAACCCGGAGACAGCAACAAGTGGTTTTTACAAATACAGTCAGGAAACCAAAACTATGGGAGGGGGAAGTGTAACATGAAACACAGATAAGAGAGCAGCTTATGGTGAATTAGAGTCTGCAGATGCACATCAGGCTGCAGTGATGCAAAAACTTCTTGTTCCATCTCTCTTCTCCAAGAAAGCAAACAACTGTCCGTTATGATCAGATAGCAGGAAGACGCTGCTCGGCTGATGAACTGCTCCACACGTAGATTTTTGACCTTTTTTCAAAAGGTTTCCTGAGTTCTGAGTCAATATTTTGCGATAGCTTTTGTGACATCCTCCTGTTCACCCGCGGCCCTACGCCCGCCTCGCTCCTCCAACGTGACCAGGGAGGATGGAGAAAGGCAGTTCCTCGGCTGACCACTGGGGGCCGGCTCCAAACCCCACACAGACTATAACAGAACTGGATAAGCCACCAGAAAGTTACCCAACCCCAGTTAGCTGAAATGGGCGGTACCAGCAGGAACGAAACACGCCCACCTCAGATCAGCTGCCACAGCTCAGGGGTTTTAGCTAAGATGACTAGCTATGCTAATCCTGATGCTAACTAATGACGGAAACACCTTGAAACCAGCACTCCTTTACTCCTGCTTAAATGAAGACGGTTGATCAAGCACGACACCCCTCAGTGAGCTGATGCACGGCTAACCCACATAGCCGTTGGCTCGTTCTGCCCTGGGATTCAAACTAGAGTTCAATTACAATCATTCTGATGGGTTTTGTTCGCCCATCCACATCTCTCTGCACGGTAGCTCCGCTGCACGTGGAGGCCGATGGACATGGACTCGCTTGTGCCAACCCCTAGTGGTCCTTCCAGGAACAGTAGCTTTTCTAACTTTCACAGTGAACTCTGAAAAACAGATGTGGCCCCTTGATCAGCCTCCGTGTTAAACAGGTACATTCATATTTTAGTCTCCAGGGTTAGATGTCACGTCCATGACAACTGTACGCAGGGTTCATTTTTACAGACCTCATCAGGTAAAACCTTATACAGCAACAAATGTATTTGTAATTCAGTTCACTTTTCAAAGTGTGCATAGCCAGCGACTAGCTGTCATCACTTGAGCCACGTAGCGGCGTCCTGCCTGGAAGCCTTCAGCAGGGGACTGAGCGACAGTAAATACTGTTTTTTTAAAAGCAGGATGTTCCCTCAGATTTGATCAGAATGAATGAATGAATGAATGAATGAATGAATGAATGAATGAATGAATGAATGAATGAATGAATGAATGAATGAAACATTAGCCCGCATGAGCCTGCCAGTTAAGCTAAAACCACTAACTTGTAGTGACTGAAGCAGGGTGGGTGTGCTCCTGCCCCCCCGCCGGCCTGTTTTTGTTCCACACATTTGCAAAATGGCACAGCACAGTCCAAAAGAAAGAAGCCTAAAAATAAATTATTCTATGGGGGTTGTCCCTGCAGGGTGTGTCCTATTCTTGGGAACACTGGGACGTCCTCCGGTGGGAAGTCAGTCAGTCAGCCTGAATGTTTTCCACCGCTTAAAACTGTTTGGAAATAGTTTTACATTATTTACTAGGTTGATGTGCAGCAAAGGCTGATTCTCTAAGAACATTACTGAGGTCTTTCCTTCTTGGTATTGTGTGAACTCACACCTGAACGACCCAGACCAGCAAACTGACATAACGTCTGCTCTTACAGAGCTCTGTACACCTGCTAATGATCAGCTCGTCAATGGTGATGAGTAGCAGAACCTGGCTCAACTCTTAGGGCACATTTACACATAGGGTCTTTACAAACACGGATATTTCCCCCTCTACGTTTTGAAAAATACCATAATTTACACGAACCCGCATAAATACGCTGTTAAGGGGCTATGAGCAGCCAAACCTACAGGCGGCAGTGTAAGAGAAGCATAAAATCGTAATTCTGGAAAAATACATCAACAAATGACACGAGTAACTACAGTGGACAAACAAATTGTAAACACAGGTCACACACATGACGCTGGTGACGTTTCTGTCGCATATTGTGACGTTCTGAAGCCTAAATGTCCGTTTCCCTCTGTTTACAAGCAAACATGAAGACTGAGTTTTTGCAAATCTCCACTTTGGCCGGAGTTTTCAGAAATTATCGTTTTTGGTGACTTTGGGCTTCGTTTTCGTGTAAACGAACGGCCAAAACGCATGAAAACACCACCGTTTTTGCTACGTGTAAACGGGGCCTTAAATCCTACAGAAGCAGCGAGACAGGGTACGTAGGATCACCCACACAATTATTATTATTACTACTTTTTTTGGCTTCGTTTTTTTTGGCTCTGTTAAATAATTAATGACCTAATGAAAAAGATCTACTTGCTGCTGTTCATCTGACTATATGTCTGGTATTTGCCAACGTAAGCCTCAACTCCAGTAAATCAGCAGTTAAGACCTCACTTAACTCCTGTTTTATGGCTGATTATAATAAAGTGTCATAGACGCCGTAAAACTCAGCAGCGATGGAGTTTAATTAGCTGTGTGGCATTCTGGAGCCGACCCCACGAGAACCCCCCACCGCAGGCCCGAAGGACGCTCTGATGAAAGACAACAGCTGGAGGCCTCCGAACACGTCTGCAGATGTTGGGATGCAGGAAGACAAACATAAAGATCCCAACCGAGAGGACTATGTCCGGAAGGAAGGCCATTGTTCTGTCCATTGTTCATTGCAGACAGACGGACGAGAATAGAACGGCAAACCTCTTCAGTGGGTTTAGGAGGGAAGTTGAGCTGAGTTCTCCATGCAGACAGCAATCAGACAGAAAACAGATGTAGGATGTAAAGTTTTCTATCAGCCCTGCTTTCTTCCGTGCTGCGTTGACCCCGTCTGAATCCATTTAAGGGGAAACGGTCCCGTTATCTGCGGAGGAGGCTGTTTGGTGAAGGACGTCCGCGCTGGAGAAAGTTGACTCTGCTTGAGCTTCTCATGTTTATCTGCATCCTTGAACTTTTAGAGGCAAGTTGTTGGCCGGCGGTCAGACGGGGAATGTAAACTGCCCTTTGGAGAAGCAAATACTTGAGTTGGTGAGGTTGAAGCACCTGTATAAACCTCGTAACAAACCGCTGATGGGATTATTCTGGGGAATGCAGCCTTTATCGCTCTGGATCTCATCATCATCACCATGTCCTCCTCAACCAAACCAGTGATGAGGACAGTCGAGTGTTCTGCTCCCTTGTCTGTCCGACACCACAGAAACGTGTTACAGGCTGTGAACCAGCTCAGACTGGTTTCTTCCTCTGCTTGATGCTCTTCGCTTTGTCCAGTGTGGACCCAGTGATGGCAGACCCAACACGGTTGTATCAATCCGACCCAACGGCGATCTCTGTCGGGGTCCTCCCAAAGGGGCCACATCCAGCCTCCTACACAGGAAGTGATGACACCTGCAGTTTCCTGAATGACCACTACGGGGCGGCCTCCAAAAGTGAGTCGATCTCACAATGTTACAAGACGACCTGGACAAACCTCCTGTGACAAAGTTACAAACAGCTCAAAATAGGGCAGCTAGACTTACTCTTTACTGTTCTTATAGATCTAGTGTTGACCGAATGCATTCTTGTCTCAGTTGGCTGAAGGTGAATCATAGGTTATCTACCAGTTTATTATTATTTATTCGAAACATTATTCATAGCAGGCATCCCACTGCCTTTAATTAATTATAGTGCAGATGTTCATCATTACAGTACTAGAGCTTCAACTCAGCGTCAACTTACATTACCAAGACCAAGAACTAATTCAATGAAAAACACTGTTGTATATAGAGCAATTTCATCATGGAACACTCTTCCTTTAAATATTAGGAGCATTCCAAACAAGAAATCATTAAAAAACATGTTTTTAAGTCATTTTTTAGATTGGAGAGTAAATAGTGTTATGTTATCATTTTGGGAACTGTGATTTATTCTTTTCTTTTTCTTCTTTTCTTCTCTTTTAATTGCAATTGGATCGGTGCATGTTTTGTAACTAGAATTGTATGTTATTGTGTATTGTTGTTTATATTGTACTTTTTAAATAGGACCCCAGGAAGACTAGCCTGGTGTTTGTGCGTCGGCTAATGGGGATCCTTAATAAACATAAACATAAACATAAACATAAACATCACTCAGACGTTGGATGAAGAATGTTTCTGAAGCTTCTTTGTTTGTATTTCTCCTCACAGCACCACCTTAGTTGGAACCGACTCCGCCCAACACCAGTTAATCCAAAAATGGTTAAACATGAACGCACGTCTGGAAGCAAGATCCGACCCACCTTAGCTCAGCTACCACAAGTCAGCCCTTTAAGCTCATCTTATGTTACCCTACGATCCTGGGGCCAGTCCTGACTAGCCGCCCTTTTATGGAGATAATTAGGGATGTTATGGAAAACCGTAGTTGCCAACACCATAGTGGACCTGTTCGTCATCCCTCCATCAGCTGACTCAGGTCATGTCTTGTTGAAGAGGTGTTCCAGTCTACAGGTGTCCTCTCCCACGAGCCCTTGGATATTCCTCATCCCTGTTCTGCTTTAGAGACGTTAAACCAAACAGCCCGTCTACAAACACAGCTGCCGAGGCTTTTAAAGACCACAGATCACCTTGATGAGTGTACGAGCTGAATTCCTCCCGTCGTCCTGATGACTGATTTGCTCCTGCGACTTCTCCGCGGAGCTCTTTGTGGAGGAAGCCAAGCAGCCTCCGTCCTGCAGGATCGGCCACCGGGCCTCTTCCCTCACGTCCCCGTCGGTCTTTTTTCTGTTGTTCCTTATGAGCCGGGCCAGAACTCGTGAGTCCTGAGTGTCACTGTTTATTTTTCCTGAGCAGGAATGCAGACCCGTGTCTGGCGTTTACAAACCAGATAATTTCATGACGGAAACCACACTCACACGTAATAAAGCTCAGTGGAAAACGTACGTAGGAAAGTGTTAAAGCTGTCAAAGCCCCAAATGATCAATTCATGTTTTATAAAACAGCCTCCGGGCCTTTTATGGGTACTAAACCTCAACCTCCTGAACCTGAGCTGCACAGCTTCCAGACCTACAGTTGCTGCTCTCTCGTGACCTGGAGCAGCTCCCGCTGAAACCCAGAGTTGTTTGTTTCAGTCCTGACGATATTTAATTCTTGAATGTCACTTCAGAATTAATCTTTAAAAACTGTCTTTGTTAAAGCCACTCTAGCTAGCTATACCACTTCTGACCACAAAGTGGCAGCGTATCATGCAACGCTTCCATCGACTGCATAAGAAGAACCGAACTAACCACATGTGATGTCATTCATAGCTTTCCGTCCAGTCCTGGTTAATCAAAAGAAACCCGGAGGCCAGCGGGAACAAGCCCAACTTACCTCACTCATCACAAGTTAGCTACTTTGGCTTGGCTGACTTAGCTTATGCTCATCTATGATTGTAAACATGCATGTCACTGCTAAACCGAGCGCTGAAACAAGGACAGTGGAACTTGGCTGGGTCGCTTGACCTACCACTCACAGGTCTGGGGGGGATCAGGGCTGTGGGACGGCGATGATGATTGATTTGTATTTTATTTTGTTAATCTATGTCATACAAAATATTATGTATGGAAAAAGACTATTATGGTTATCGGTTTTCAACTACTAAATGTTACATACACAAATAAAATAATTAATTACAAAAAAAAAAAACAAGCAGCAGCAGGTATGAAGGCATTTGATAAGCCTGGAAATAAAGGAATTATTTAGTTTCTGTCGTGTTTAGATTTTGATATAGTGAACTATTCATTATACATAATTTCTATGTCCTTAGTGTGATAAAGGAAAACTAAGTATACCTTGTTAAAAGTTATATTATAAACACATTGATGTGATTTAAAGCTGCTAGGATCCAGGGGGTGGGTGGGTAATGTCTGGGGTTATGATTTTATTTTCATTTATTTATTTATTTATTTTTGCTCTTAATTTGTGTTAATTTTGCATTGTTATATTTAATAATATGGGCATTACTTTTTTTTTTTTTGTATTTGTTTTTTTTTGTTATTACATTTATCTATTCATTTTTTGTTGTTATGTATTGGTGTTTTTTTTTTTGCACCATGTTGTTTTTTCAGAAAAAGGAAAAAAAAAATAAAAATTTGATCACAAAAAAAAAAGACAATGCCAAGTAGCTAAAGCCGCAGCTACGCATTAGCTATAGCCACCTGTCAACTAAAAGACCAGGGGCCTCATGTACTAAGAGTGCGTGGATTTCAACGTGAATCCGTACGTGGAATTAACGAGACCGCAAAAATTCATATGTACAAAGCTGTGCGTTCGCCCAAATCCACGCAGGTTTCTCTGAACATCCCAATCAGCGTGGATTTGAGCGCACATGCGGGAACACAACACTCCGCCTTGTCTCCTCCCTCAAATATATGTTTGAATATGATATGAAGATAATTATCCATTAAAAACCGCTCATCCTAACAAGAAAATGCTCTGAGCTGGAATAAATAATTCATTTTGGGGCATTTAGGGGTGTCGGACTCCAGTCCTCAAGGGCCGGTGTCCCTGC
This sequence comes from Cololabis saira, assembly GCF_033807715.1. Classification (NCBI taxonomy): domain Eukaryota; kingdom Metazoa; phylum Chordata; class Actinopteri; order Beloniformes; family Belonidae; genus Cololabis; species Cololabis saira. The sequence goes on along the minus strand of NC_084601.1, from coordinate 23,285,059 downwards.
AGGTTTTAGATGTTTCTCTGCTTCATTGCACCATGATACAAGTGACTGTGTCATCAACAGAACTATCCAGACTTTGATGACAAGTTGGTGATGATGATTAATTAGAATCAGGTGTGTTAAAGCAGTGACACATCTAAAACATGCAGGACACCGGCCCTTCTGGGATTCAGTTTGACACCTACATTATGGTGTTCTTTGCTTTGCGTTGCGTTCCGTGAAGAGTTTTGGTTTTATTATGATCGTACGGGTTTGTGAATGTTTATGGGCAGCGTTAGTGAATCATTACAACCTGCTTTTCTTGTTTGTATTTTAAGAACCGTCACCAGAATTTTTGGTGGATGAAAAACGGCTCCTCGTTCTGCTTTATTGTCATGCATATTATATACTAACGGATTAAGACCAATGTACACGTTTATTGAGTCTTACACATTATGGATGTCCGCGATCACCTCTCTCATAAGTATAACAATGTGAACAAAATACATTTATATTTAAAACATGAAGCATTACGATCTGATTCCTCTGCTGCAGAAATGAAGACAATTTGTGCCGACGGGATTATCGAGGTGCAAACGTGAGAAATAAAGAGCAAAGTTGCTGTAACTCGGAGTGTTTCATCCGCAGGAGGAGAGACAGGTGTCGTGCCAAAAAGTGATTGAAGGCCAAATACAGTTAATGAAAGGTTGTTTCTGCCTAAATATGACTTGATCTCATTCTTGAGCTTCATAATCTGAAATCTGACGGTTTAGCGCTCTCGCTCAACGGGCTGCTGTGCGCGCTCCCGCGGCCAGAAATCAGAAGAAATCAGATTCTGGCAGACAATCACTTTTTGGCACAACACCGGTTTTTGCTTCAAAATTAATTTTAATGTATTTCTGTCCAGACACAGTTATGGGATGTTTAGGATCTGGCTTTTATCAGTAGTCCTCCCATACGGTCGTCATGATGTTTGTTCAGATCATGTGGTTGATTGTGAGATTGTTGCAGCTCCACTCTTGTGTAACTTATCTGGTGATGTCGGGATTGTCGTGTCCTTCACGTGGTCGTGAACTTATTGTTGACGTTACGTTTACTCATATTCTGCACTTCACTGCATCACCAGTGAGTGTCGCCAACGGACAAAACCTCAGAAAAGTGCGTACAAAAGCCTTAATGTGTGAGTGAAGGACCGCAGCTTTCTACGTTCACGTCATTCTTTGTACATCCGACCGTGAGCGTTGAAAGTGGCGTACGCACGTTTTTTGTGCGCCGCACTCTTAGTACATAAGGCCCCAGGCCCCTAATTACCATTTTACCTCCCAGCTGGACATTTTACCATAGAGGTCAATGGAAATTAACTCACCGCTGAATCCAGACCCTAGTGGTAGAGGACCTGCAGGTTTCTTCACTGCCATGTTTGCGTCGGGCTTGCGAGCTGGACGTAGCACCTTGGAGGTGTTGAGATGTTTACAGAGGTGAGCTTCAGAAAACAGGTTTTGTTTAAACTGAGCAAAATGTTTAACTGAAGCTCGACAAATAATCTTTCCCACCTGTTCATGTCCTCACCTCACACTAAATATGTTTTGTTGCTTTGTGTTATTTCCCTCACCGAAGATTTCTCGTAAATGATAAACATCAGAAAAGAAAGTCATTTTATGTCTGTTTCTGTAGCCAAGCAGCCAAAAAGCTTCAGCAATCAAACTCGTTAATAGTTTACAGTGATGTTTTTAAATAAAGTCCTGCTCCCACCTCAGAGTAAACTAATTATCCTTTAAGACAACCAGTCAGTAAAAAGATCGGATTGTGCTGAGGTCAGAATGTGCTGCAAGGTTCCTGAGTCTATAAATCTAAAGACTGGAGACACCGTTTCATCAAGTGTCTCGTGAGGCTAGTCCTCCTCCATGAGCGGTACGACTCCTCAGTATTTATTTCTTTTCTTTCCCATAAATGAACAGTCTCCAGAACAACAAAATGAGATGGACACCCATCTCCAGGCCCCCGCTTAAACGTATATGAACATTTAAACAGGATTTGGGTATTTAAGTGTAAATCCAAGTTTAATCCCAGTTGGAAGACACATTTGGTTCAAATCTGGGAAACCTTTGGCACTTTCGGCCCAGCTACTGGCAAATGGACCAGAAGTGTCCCAAAGTTCATGAGCTGAGCCAGACTTGGGTTCAGGCATGTGATGTGGGACTCATTTCACGGGCTAGTGTCTAGGAGGGATATGGCAAGTGTTGTGTTGTGTTGTGAGGCCCAGGTGGGGCCTTCAGGTCTGAAGAACTGATCCAGGTCCGGTGGGTGTGTGGCCAAGGTCAGGCGGCAGGGCCAGACAAAAACTGCAGACGTGGGCCAAGTTCGGGGTGAACATTCTTTGTAATCTAAAAATGTTTCAGATGTATATTTGTTGTTCTTACTTTAATCACAGCCCTCTCTCCTGAAACAATCACGGCAGGGTGGGGGAGGAGTTTGCGATGACTCATACAGCAGTCATCATGTCCAAGAGCCACGATTCAGAACATCAGAAAGGGCTGCAGAATAGAGGGTATGCATTGACATCACGCCCCCTTACTTGCTGTGAGTGGCAAAACATCATCAAAAATGGCTGCAACTAGTGGAGAAGACGGGATAACAGCCAATTATCGGCTTAAATTAAAGGCAGTTGGACTTGACAGTGACACGTACAGTTACTTGAAGAACCAGTGGTCCATGGACATTAATATTTGGCCACAAATCCAGTTTCCTGATGTTTATATTTACTTAATTTCTACACCGGGGAAATACACGAAGCAAAGCTTGAAGGCGTACAAGTCTTGACGCCTGGTCCTACTTCAAGGCAGGATTTGATGGCGAAATTAAAGTGATGAGGAAACCGAACTTTATGATTTGACCGTTTAACGTTAGCTACCCAAAAATCCAACATTACCTGATACAAAATGGGAACCGCAAATCCACGTTTCGGTGCCTGGAATCCAGCTGTTTCTGCGAATTGCTGCGATCCATTTGTCTCTCTTAAGCTTATTTTTCGGCAGTCTGTAAAACGATAACTCCGATTTCTTGCTAAATTTATGAGTACAGTCGATCGCACAACAGCTCTTTCCCATTTTAGATGTTTTCCAGTTGCTCAAACTGAAAGTTTACGCTGCCACTCAGTCTTTCTGCCACTCAGTCTTTCTGCCACTCAGTGGGCGTAACCCGCTGTGAAGTCGCATCCGTGACGTCATGCGCATTCCCTCTATTACTAACAACACATTTGATCAACAAGTGTTACTGTCAGGCCAACAACAGTCAAGGATCCACAGTGGTATCAAAGAAGAAACCCATTAATGGGTTGGAGGGCTGGTTATCCATCCATCAGTCCATCCATCCACCCACCCAACACTTTCCACTTATCCTGGTTTGGATTGTGTTGAAGCAGGCTAAGAAGGGAGGTCCAGGCCACCTCCTGCAGCTCCTCTGGCAGGCACCAAGATGATCTCAGGCCGTGAGAAACATCACCTGCCCAGCATGTCCTGAGTCTGCCTCAAGGCCTTCTCCCGGCTGGACATTCCCAAAACCTTTCAGACACAAACACCTCAAGGTGATCAGCACCTCCTACTCCTGGAGCACCTGCCACAGGTAACCCAGGGGGACAAATGTCTTCCCCAAGTCCACTGCAGAGGCAGACGGGTCCGTCTAACCCCTGCTCCCTCCAGAACCCTGAGGAGGTTCAGAGGTTCGACCGTTGGCCGGACTCTCTCCCCCGGTGTAGACCTCACCAGGCAGGCTGAGGCTGGGATTTCCCCTGTAACTGGACCCCCCCCCCCCTCGGCTAGAGAGGTTACTGCAAACAAGCTGTCTTTTTCTTTATTCTCTTCATGCTGGAATTCAGATGAACGGCTTCCTACTTCACCGCCAGACTCTGGACGGGACTTCTGTTACAACAGGAAACCCTGAAACTAAGCTGGCTCCTTAATTACTTCCACGCTCCGCTCTTTATTCCTCCTGACGTGCACTCGTGTGCCGTGCAGCCCGAACAGTCCTCTGTTGTGTGGCTTCGGAAGCAGCACCGTCTGGAGTTGAGGAGCTGAATGAGAATATTGACAGTACACACAACGCCGTGAACAGAAGACAGAGCTCTGCACCCGGGCGGGACGGCGACAGCGTCTCAGCCGCCGCTAAGAACCGGCTACAGGAAAAAAGAGGCAACATCGAGGCCGGTTCTGTGGAGCCGCCCGACGACCGCGCTCCCTTTCATCGGCAGCACAAAGACACCCAGTGTTGTGGCTTCCTGCGGATCACAAGGCCGGTTTTAGCAGCGCAATGTGGCTGGAGGCCCGCCGGCTTGACGGCTCCACTGATGGAAACAATGGCGGCACTTTGAGATACTGAGTTGGCATCATTTCAGTTACTTGCACATGAAAAAAATAGGAAGCTTTCAAAGCTTTTGGTTGAGTACAAAACCACTCAAATTTTGTATAAAGCACGAAATAATTTACTTCCTGGTAATATACAAAAAATGTTTAGTAATAGAGAAGGAGGATATGAGCTAAGAGGGAGATGGAATTTCAAACAAATTGTACATACTACTCGGAAAAGCATGTGTGTATCTGTCCATGGGGTGAAGCTGTGGAATAAGTTACCTGACAAGATCAAAGAAAGTAAAAATATTGCGCAATTCAAAAAATAATTAAAAAATAATACTCTGGATATTTATAGACATGGTGGTATAGAATCACAATTTTGGGGGAAATTGAAATTGAACTGAATCTCTGGTTTTATGTTTGGTATTGGCGGTGTATGTGTATTTATATGTATAGTTGGTAGGTATGTGTGTACGTGTGAAAATCTATGTGTATATGAGTATGTGCACTGTATATGGGTGTAGATGCAGGCATGAATGCATCAATGTGTATGTGTGCGTACTGTATATACGCATGCTATATATGATTTGATGGTATAAAGGTTAGGGCATCTATAAGCTTGTTAGCTTCAGCCCTAACCCTTTCGGTCAGACCTATGTACCCTTTTTTGTTTTGTTGGAAGGACTTTTTTTTATTTTTTTGCTGATCGAAATAAACAAACTCAAACTCAAACTCAAACTCAAACTAACACACAGTGCAAAAGCTATTTGGAAAAATGAAACTAAACAGAAAGTAAACAAATGATGTGGCCAATCCTGCGCAGGATTAAAGGGTTGCAGCCAGGTACTGCTGAACATCCCCGCAGACCTCTTAAAAAGCAGATGTTTTTTGGCAGCTCGCTGGTCTGGCGCTTTCAGGTGTGTTGACACAATGCCAAGAGTTGAACAACATCAGCAATGGTCTTAGAGAAACAACTGTTGCTGCACATCAGTCTGGAGAAGGTTAAACAACCATGTCCAGATGGTTTGGAGTTCAGCTCGCCGAAGTGAGAGAGATTATGGACGAGACAGTTGCCAATCTTCCCAGGAGTGGATGAGCCAGCACATTAACCTCAAGGTCAGACTGTGCAAGGCTTAGAGAAAGTAAAAAGGTCCCAAGAGCGACATCTCTTGAGATCTTTGTAGTTAACGGACAGAGATAATGGACTGGAGGGATTATATATCTAAGATGGCTTGGGATTGCCTCGGCATGCCCTTGGAAGAGCTAGAGGAGGTGCCTGGGGAGAGGGAGGCGTTGACCTCTGGTCAGCTTGCTGCCTCATGTGAACAGAGCCAGGGGAAGCAGAAGTTAATGGGTGGATGGACCCATAACTGTGACGCTGAACTCAGAAGTTAAGGGATTAAAATGAGAGACAGCAAACATGCCTGGTATTGTTTTAAGAGTATCCAGCTGCTTGTTTGTGTATGCACTCGGATAATGTGGCCTTCAGCTGCTGCTGTGCTCTAAACTGGAAAACAGATCTCATTAAACCGGCCCTCGCTACACACTCATTAAACTCTGTGACCTGCAGCTGGCGCTCACGGGGTTCCTGGAATCATGATGGGATGTTTTTACAGACCTGTGCAGTCATAGTGAAGCTCTGAACTTGGCTTGGCATGAGTTTGAGGACGTATGAGGAGGTAAGCATCTCTGTCAGGGCCCATTCAGGCAGCCAGGGTTTCGTGCGTGATAAACCAACATCTCAGAAGCCAGAACCCAGAAGCCAGCGTTGGATCAGGAACACATTGATCTGCTGTCAACCGCATATTCTCTTCTTATTTCACTCTATAATCAATCCAAACAGCTTAGATGTGGACAGAGCCAGTGTTATGTTGCCATTTGTTTGGAAACTGCTGTTTTGTGGCTTCAAGTCCTGCATTTGGCCTTCAGACCATCGTTGTCACAACATATTTACCCATTCAGACCTGGAACTGACGCGTCCTAGGCGAGCCGATCGTGAGTGGATAACATTGATGCAAACTGAACACAGTCCAGGACGGAGGAAGGTCCAGTCACTCAGGACAGAGTCGGAGGAAATCTCTTGGGACAGGTTCAGGAACTAACAATAACTCTGTTTAACCAAGCAGCATTCCCACGTCCAGGTTGACTTCAGTCTGGGAATAAGTTATGCTGCAGTTCCTCTACTGACCACTAGGGGCTGGCCCCAAATGTGAGTCAGTCTCCTTGAATTTCCATGTTAAAATGTCCTGCTGGCAGAGGACATCTGCTAGTCCTCGTTCCACTTCCACCAGCGTTCGTTTCAGATGCCAGTCTAGGGGTGTAACAATATATCGTGCCATGAAATTTCGCGTTACAAAAACGTCAGATGTCGTGGAGGTGACAAAATGTATCGCGATATTGGGTTATTAATATTAATCTATTGTGTTGACTAGTAACGCGCATCTGACCGCGACTGCGGCCGCGACCGCACCTCGACCCGCGGACCAAAATCTTACTCCGCTCAGAAGAAACTAGTCCTGTTTTGGATGTAAGGCTGGTGTAGAGTTAAGCCTTACCTTATTAAATTAAACCTTTTTCAGGTCGTGAGTAGGATAAACACGGGACAACTTCTGCTAGTTTCCAGTGCACTTTAATGTCCCTCAACAGTGTAGGATTTTAGAACATCAACACAGCACCTAGTGCTGTATCACTCCGCCCAATCTAAAACAGACTAATCACTACAGATAAACTGACTAGTGTCATTATAGTCCCTGATTTACAGAATATAAAGAATATATTTATAAAATAATGAACCCTGAATTACCAAAATAACCTTCTTAACAAAAATAAATCTCCTCTTACACTTATAAGGTGAGCATGAATCAATCTTTTTTATGATGTGAAATTGTATGTATTTATTTACTTTTATTTATTTATTTAATTTTAGTTGTTAAATTTCTGGAAAAGAAAAAAGTCAAATCCTACATGAGAGAAACTATTCAGTTTGTGGCTAATTTGTTTTATCTTGTATGAAACTGAAGATGCATAATGCAAACCTGACATTTACTTTTAGTTCAGTTTGTGGAAAATGGTTGGCCTGGCTTTCTCTTTAAACCTTAAACAGTTATAAAGCATTGCAAACTGTATCAATAGGGCAAATGCACAGCATTGTTTTGTATTTTGTGTCTTTCAAATAAAAGACAATTTTTTCCAGTCATATGTTCCTCATTCAAGGTTGTTAAAAAAATACTGCTATAATATCGTATCGTATCGTTATCGTGAGAATAGTGTATCGTTACACCCCTATGCCAGTCTGATAGCGACACTTGAAATAAGGACGACTTGACGGATTAGATTTGAATGGAGGTAAAGTAACATTGATTAGACCCAGTGATGGACTGGTGACCTGTCCAGGCGTACTCCCGCCTGCCACCTGAAGAACCTGGGATAGGCTCCAGCAGATCCATGTGAGCCTTAACAGGAATAGGGTACAGATGATGGAGGGATTGATGACTACGGTACGTTTGGTCTTCATTCAGCTAAGAAGTCAAGTAAAGAGAGTACTGAGGGGCTAAAGTGATAAAAGCCACCCATTGTGGCCAACGATGGCTTTCACAAGACCACACCCCAATGACAAATACATTTTTGGCTTATTGTATAACCTCATATGTACATATAAAAGATGTTAGATTAGACTGTCGAAGAACAGTGAAGGAAATTCACACGCATTCACACAACTTAAGAAGACTAACATCTGCTGCCAGGTTTAATTACATATATACGTCATGGATAAAGGTTTTTGACCAAATCACGGTACTAACCACTAATATATATGCTACGTCAGTTGATCCTACCAGGTCTGTCACTGTATGTAAAGATGTGTTGGTTGAAGGACAGGAGGTAGGCACTGGAACAGTGTCAGCCTCCTGGGTTATACCGTGGCGCCTCAAAGGAAACCTGCCCCATAATACAGCTGATGAAGAAGAAAACAGTAAAAATGCGAAGGAAGATCAAACAGATCATAATCCAGTGTGGCTGTCGAGCCTCTGAACATGGGCTTACTTTGGCAGAGCCGTTGTTGCTCTTGGATCGCATCCTTAGGAAAATGATTAAAGCAAATAAGCAGTGCCCCGATGTGGAATATGGAGAACTATTATCCAACACAAACATACAAGTAAACACTTTCTCCCATCGACTGCCAGCTGGTGGAGGGCGTCCAGTTCAGCACGGTCCAGGTCACGTCTTGGGCGTTACGGGGAGACTGCTGCGCCTGCTGTTTCTGTTTCATATCTGCTGCTGGATTTATTTGTTCTGAACTTCATCTTTGTGTTGGAGAGCTTTAGAGGGGCCACGGCCTGCGCTACTAACCAGGATCTCTGCAAACACGTATCTGCTGTGGATCACCAGAGTCCAGATCCAGTCTCTGGTTTCTCTCTGCGGTTCAGATGGTTTTCATCAGTCACGTTTCAGCAGGGTTCGGTCGAGTAATCGGTCCGCGTGGGGGAACATTTTAACCATAACAAGATCTAAAAAGCTATTGTCTGCTGATGGCTTGGTTCTTATATAAGAAAACATTGCAGAGCCAGCGAAACCCTTTCACCTACTCAAGTGGCTCTAAACAAACCCCCCTGTGACATCCCACAAGTTCCTGAAGAGTGTTTTTGAAATCTTTTTCATCTCTGCACGGCGCCATGCCGGCAGGAACTGATGCCGCCCAACTCTGGTTAATTGAGAGATGGAGAAGGTGGTTCTCTCAGAGCAGCTACCCAGCCAGCTTTGCTCCAGGACCCTCCACCCAAAGCTGGTCACAGTCATCCACCGTTGCTAGAACGGCGGTCAGGCTTAACTGCATTCCCCTTTGGGGGACTCAGCCAGTTACTGGAAGCCGTGACACTTCAACCCTTCCAGGCCAAGCCACAGCCGGCCACCGTGGTCTGTTTTTTGGGTAATAACACCACAACAAGCTATAATATCTTAAAAGCAATCATGATTAGGCTCTGGTATGCCTTTATTTTCAGCCCCTAGTGGTCAGTAGGGGAACCGCAGATCTGGATCCGAGAAGAGGACCTGCAGGTCTGGATCCAGACCCTGGTGGTCTGTAGAGGAACTGCAGGGGCCGGATTCACCAATATGTTCTTAAGACCCCGTCCACACGTAGCCGGATATCTGCGGATATCTGCTAAACCGGAGATATTTTCCTACATTTTGACCTGTCATCCACACGAAAACGCAAATAAACGAAGGTTTAAAAAAAACTCCGGGCAAAGTGAAGATTTTTGAAAACTCCGTTTATGTAGATGCGTGTAGACACACACAACCGCAGTTTTGCGTTTTCGAACGTCACATTATGCGCCAAAACAACAACAAATCTGCTCTGATGTGCGACTTTTGTTTACTACAGAACTACAGATGATCCAGCATCTGTTCTCCAAGCTATTTATTAAATAAATGGTCTCTGCTCTTGACCACTGCTTACTGCGTTACACCGACACAGAGGCTACACCGTACGGTGCGCGGCGACGCGCACCGTACGGTGTAGGGCCCACGGAGCCCCCGCGGAGGTGCAGCTTCCCCGGAAGACCAGATGATCTACAGGTTAGAAGAATGCTTATGAATGTGGTCGAAAACGCAGATCTTCGGTTATGTGTGGAAGGGTTTTTTTTTAAAAACGATGTAATGTGGATGCAAATTTTTTTATAAACGGAGGGGGGAAATATTCGTTTTTAAAAATACCCGGCTACGTGTGGACGGGGTCTCAGAACGATCTTAAGAAATGTCTTAAGATCTAAAATTAAGAAGTTCTTAAGAAAGTTCTTAAGTGAAATTCTTCAATATTTTCTTAAGAACCGTCTTAAGAACTGTCATCTCTTACGAATTTCTTATTTTTCCTACTTAAGAACTTCTTAAAATATGTTATTGCATTGCACGCGCCAACAAACAACATTTATACAGGTAGTTTGCGTCTTAACCGTCAGTCACTCACTAAACATGGAGAAGGAGAAAAAGAAATGCAGGAACTTTTTAAGGTTATGGTGGATGAGATTAATGTGCAAAGAAAATTACTATTGGGGAAAATTAATAATAATTAACTACCACGCTAACTAACATGCTAACAAACAGTTAACAGGCTCTTTGTGTAATTAAAAAAGTATATCCTCAAACTATGACCTACTAGTCTAAACTTGTCTAAAATGTGTTGAAAAAGGTGATATTAGAGTCTTAACTTTTCACAGAAGAAATTTTAAGACAGGTCAAGGTTGTCTTAAAGTTAAGAAAAAAGTCAAGAACAAATTTGAGAACTTTTATTTCAAGAATACCATTTATTCTTAAGTTTTTTCTAAAGAAGAAACTTAAGAAGAAAGTTGAGAAAATACTTAAGAACTTTTTTGGAGAATATACCTTCTTCTCTTTTTTCTTCTTAAGACTTAACTTAAGAAAAAAATGACACTTAAGAAGATTTTTTTTCTTAAGAATGTTTTGTGAATCCGGCCCCTGGTCTGGATCCAGACCCTGGTGGTCAGTAGAGGAACTGCACATTTTGCAACTTCAGTGCTTGCGTATATATGGTGAGCCAGATGAAACTCGTTGGCTTCAGCTGCATAATTTGTCAGAGTGGAATCAATATCCTTATGCCACCGTCAGCAAAAACACATATTGTTTCCAACATCAAAATTTCCAGGAATGCAGGACAGGAAAAGGAAATGGAAAAGACAGCAGTCTGTTTTTACGTCCGTCTGTCACATGGCAACCTGAAGTCATCTCCCATCTACCGACTTTAGTTGTGTGAAGCGAATCTGGACCCCAACCAGCCTCCATCCCACCCAGGAATGTTGTGGGAATGTGACTGTGGTTGAAATGAGGCAAAATGGTGTGGTTGTAACACAAAGACGGCATTTTTCCTCTGCCCCCTGTTTTCTAAAAAAAGACAGAAGTGAGGAATTCCTTTTTGTGTAAAACAACAACACATATCCTGGGGGAAGGGGAACAGAACCAGCGCCGGGCTGGAGATGGAAACTATGTGCAGCCCCAGGAGCAGGAGGTGCTGGAGGTTACGTCTGGGTGACATCACTGAGGTGACTGGACTGATGGACTGGCGAACACTGAACAGACTGGCCCCTGAAACATGACTTCTAGAGTCTCCTGCATCTGCTCACGCTCAATCCTCCGGGGATCACTTCCTCAAAGCTCCCCTTGTTCTGCTTCTCAGAGATCCAACATCAAAAGCTCTGGCTGCTGATATCAGTTATTTATTTGGACCGGTTCAGGATCCTAATCTCTTTTGTCCCCACTGAGAAAAGAGCAGAGCCGGTGTGGATGAGTGGTGCTGATCAGGACCAGGAGGCTGTAGGTGGCCAGTAATCAATCCAGGGGATCAGCAACTTCCTTTATTGACCACTAGGCTCATAGACATACTGTATTTACAGTTTGGTAGAAAACCCAGTTCTGGGGCCGGATTCACAAAACATTCTTAAGAAAAAAAATCTTCTTAAGTGTCATTTTTTTCTTAAGTTCAGTCTTAAGAAGAAAAAAGAGAAGAAGTCATATTCTCCAAAAAAGTTCTTAAGTATTTTCTCAACTTTCTTCTTAAGTTTCTTCTTAAGAAAAAACTTAAGAATAAATGGTATTCTTGAAATAAAAGTTCTCAAATTTGTTCTTGACTTTTTTCTTAACTTTAAGACAACCTTGAGCTGACTTAAAATTTCTTCTGTGAAAAGGTAATAATAATAATAATAATAATAAGAATAATAATAATAAGAATAATAATAATAATAATAATAATAATAATAATAATAATAATAATAATAATAATAATAAGCCTCTAATATCACCTTTTTCAACACATTTTAGACAAATTTAGACTAGTAGGTCATAGTTTGAGGAAATACTTTGTAATTAATTACACAAAGAGCCTGTTAACTGTTTGTTAGCATGTTAGTTAGCGTGGTAGTTAATTATTATTAATTTTCCCCAATAGTAATTTTCTTCGCACATTAATCTCATCTACCATAACCTTAAAAAGTTCCTGCATTTCTTTTTCTCCTTCTCCATGTTTAGTGAGTGACTGACGGTTAAGACGCAAACTACCTGTATAAATGTTGTTTGTTGGCGCGTGCAATGAAATGACATATTTGAAGAAGTTCTTAAGTAGGAAAAATAAGAAATTCGTAAGAAATGACAGTTCTTAAGACGGTTCTTAAGAAAATATTGAGAAATTGCACTTAAGAACTTTCTTATGAACTTCTTAATTTTAGATCTTAAGACATTTCTTAAGATTGTTCTTAAGAACATATTGGTGAATTCGGCCCCTGGTCTCCAAAGCTCTGGCTGAAGCCTGGTTAGCAGGCTCCCGCTCCAGACCGAGCCACCGAGCGGGACCACTGCTAACCTCGGCATGGAGCGCATCATGAAATCACCAAATGTCAGTTCAGGATGGACAGATTTGATCAGAGCGAATGTACCGTAATGCCAGATCGCATCATTGGTTAGCATTAGCTAAGCTAAGCTGATATAGCTCACCAAGCTAAGGTAACGACAGGGCTAGTTCTGAACAGTCGCTTCTGTTTGGATTAACTATTGGCGCTTTTCCACTAGTACCTACTCAGCCAGACTCGACTCGCCTTCACTCGGTTTGGTTCTTTCCCACTAGGGGTCTAACGTGCCGAGTAGATACTTTTCTGTATCTATTCTGCCGAGGTTCTAAGTGGCTGAGTCGGCTGTATCTGACGTCATCACACTACAGGCCACCGATTGGTCGGGGGGTTGGAGTCAGACGTCTGAGTCAGGATGTGACATCAGTGAAAGAGCGACTTGCGGCTTCTTGTTCATTTTATTCAACAGGCAATGGCAGCACAAAAGTCTGTTTGGTGATCCAACTCTGAGGTGCAGATGTTCATGAACCTGGTGGCTGAGGAGAGAATTAAAAAAGGGATCTAGACGGGTGATAAGGAACGACCAGATCTACCAGGAGCTCTGTCACTTCATAGCTGCTCGTGGCTCCCAGCTGACTTTCCAGCAGCACCGAGACAAACTAAAAAAAATTAAAAAGCGTCGCCGCTTGAAGCTTCTCTCACTCTCATTTTTTAACTTGATATCAAACACAAGCCACAGACCCAGCAGCACATATATCATCTCCTCCAGGTTCTACATCTTTAGTGTTGTTGTCTTCTTCGTTTAGATCAAACAATCAAATACGTCACAGCAGCTTCACTCCAACCTCCTACTTCTGCTCCAGGTGCTGAATTGTTATGGAAAAGAAACCAGGCCGAGTTGAGATGAGTAGAGCCGAGTAGGTACTTGTGGAAAAGTGCCATATAATTTGGGGATTCATGACTAAAGATTGAATTGAACTGAGTTAAGTGGAGGTTGGCAGAGTCAGCTCCTTCCAAGATGGCGTCCGTTTGAGGTTCAGGTTCAGGCTTCAGGTCCGCTCATAGATGACGTCACAGAGGAGTGCTGAGGATCTGCGAGGCATTGGCTGAGCAGGACGCTTCTGACGTGAGATGAGCCTTTTCTTTTGGTTGACCGAGACAATTAGACATTGCCGACATCAATGTCCGGCATTTGTCCAGAGTCCAACTGACTCTGACTCTGCTGGTTAAAATGACTTAAATGTGGTGTAATGACACGAGGCCGCTGATTGGACCAGAGTCAACAGGAAGTTGGGCTGCAGCCTGTGATGGGCGGGGCCCTGCCACGCGTCGTAGCCTCCGTAGATCACGCCCAAACAACATCTTTGGTTTGGTTTTTTTTAGATTTCAGCTTGTTCTGTACTTGATTAAACATTTTTCTCAGTTGTTCACACCATAGATGTTCTTTTAAAATCGCAGATAAATCATTTCACTGCAAGTTTGTGTTCAAGGACAGAAAAAAGAAATAGAAAATCACATCTGCAGGTTTTTTTCTCTTTCATTTTAAATATAGTTTACAACATAAACTTATAAAGAATGTATGAGGTGTAACAGTTTATTTAAAAGCCTCCATTCCTGATTCTTATGTTTCACATTTATTTACACAGAACTTTTGAGTCATACTTTGCAAATTTTATAAAGTTTAAAAAGGCAGAATTTCAACTTTCTTTCACAATTTTGTTACAGACGTTTCTGACAGCTCAGTGGGTTGAGTTGGTGCAGCGTGTACAGAGGCCATCGCCCTCATGCAGGGACTGCCGGGTCGAACCCCGACTTCTCTGCACCCCAAGCTTCCTGTCTAGACACTTTAAATAAAAGGCCACTCGAGTTGAAAAATCCTTAAAGAAAAGAAAACTCCTTTATTAAAAATTGAAGAGCTAATAAAATAACTTTTTTTGCAAGTTAAGGGGTTTATAAAGGCAGCATTTCTGAGTTTTCTTTTGAATTACTGGGTTTATGATGTTGAAGGTGTTACGTTCTCTTTTTCTAAGTGGCAAATCTTTAAAGTGAAAAACTTAGTTTTGCCAGTTTTAAAGTCCCTTAAGAAATTAATTTCTAATGAAGAGTGTAATTCGTGTAATTCCACCTCTTTTGTCCATCAAATACAGAACCAGCTCAGAGCCACTTCAGCTAGTATCATGAATTCATGTTCAGGTCAACCGAGGAAGCTGGCTGAGGTTATTTAGATCAACTTTAATATGAACATATCTAGTTTTGTTCTTAAATGATACCAGGTGACTGCATCACCAGGGATCATCAGCCTCATCACCTGAAGTTTTACAAGCTGGCCCCCCAAACACTAAAATACAGAGGCCCCCGAACAGCTGGACACGGCCCTGCTGACAGGTTAGTGTTCTTGTATTTACTTGTTTGTTTGTTAATAAAGCACCTGGGCAGCAGCACGTGTCTCCAATTAACAGCATCAATCTTTGATTAAAAACATTAAAAACATGAACTTACCGGTGCTCGTGCACGCGCAGCCTCAGGAGACACCGGGACCCGCGCAGCGTGAACGCGCAGCGTGGCCGGACAGGATCGTCCTCCGTGGAGCTCCGGGATCAGACTGACGGAGCAGCTCCGTCCCTCCACCTCCACGGAGAGAGCAGGGCGGGGGCCCCGCCCCTTATACCGCTCTCCTCTTCCTCCTCCTCCTCTCCTCCCTTCTTACTATTCTTCCTCCTATTCCTCTTCCTCCTCCTCCTCCCCTTCCTTCTTTCTCTTCTTCCTCTTCTTCTTCCTCCTCCTCCGCCTCCTCTCCTCCTCCTCCTCTCATCCTTTTCCTCCTCCTCCTCTTCTCTCCCCTTCCTTCTCCTCTCCTCTTCTTCCTTCTCCCCCTCCTC
Source organism: Cololabis saira (assembly GCF_033807715.1). Taxonomy (NCBI): domain Eukaryota; kingdom Metazoa; phylum Chordata; class Actinopteri; order Beloniformes; family Belonidae; genus Cololabis; species Cololabis saira. The sequence continues at coordinate 23,269,510 of NC_084601.1, read as the reverse complement.
CCCCTCCTCATCCTCTCCTCCTCCTCCTCTTCCTTCTCTTCCTTCTCTTCCTCCTCCTCTTCTCTTCCTCCTCTTCCTCCTCTCCTCCTTCTCCTCTCATCATCTCCTCCTCCTCCTCTTCCTCCTCCTCCTCCTCTTCTCTTCCTCTTCCTCCTCCTCTTCTCTTCTCTTCCTCCTCTCCTCCTTCTCCTCTCATCATCTCCTCCTCATCTCCTCCCCTCCTCTTCTCTTCCTCCTACTCTTCCTCCTCCACCACCTCTTCCTCGTCCTCTTCTCTTCCTCTTCCTCCTCCTTCTCCTCCTCCTCTTCTCTTCCTCTTCCTCCTCCTCCTCCTCCTCCTCCTCTTCTCTTCCTCCTCTTCTTCCTCCTCCTCCTCTCCTTCCTTCTCCTCCTCCTCCTCATCCTCTTCTTCCTCCTCCTCCTCCTCTTCTTTCTCCTCCTCATCCTCACCTTCTCATCCCCCCTCTTCCTCCTCCTCCTCTCCTCTTCCTCCTCTCCTCCTCCTCTCCTTCTCTTCCTCCTCCTCCTCCTCTTCCTCCTCCTCTTCTTCCCCTCTTCCTCCTCCTCTCTTCCTCCTCCTCCTCCCCTTCCTCCTCCTCTTCTTCCCCTCTTCCTCCTCCTCCTCTTCCTCCTCTTCCTCCTCCTCCTCTTCTTCCTCCTCATCCTCCTCCTCTACTCCTCCTCCTCTCTTCCTCTTCCTCCTCCTCTTCCTCCTCCTCCTCTCCTTCTCTTCCTCCTCCTCCTCCTCTCCTCCTCCTCCTCTCTTCCTCTTCCTCCTCCTCTTCCTCCTCCTCCTCTCCTTCTCTTCCTCCTCCTCCTCCTCTCCTCCTCTTCTCCTCCTCCTCTCTCCTCCTGCTCTTCTCTTCCTCCTCTTCTTCCTCCTCCTCTCCTTCTCGTCCTCCTCTTCTTCCTCCTCATCTCCTCTTCTCCTCTTCCTCCTCCTCCTCATCTCCTTTCCTCCTCTTCCTCCTTTTCTCCTCTTCTTCCTCCACCACCACCTCCTCCTCTTCCTCCTCCTCTCCTCTTCCTCCTCTTCCCCCTCCTCCTCCTCCTCCTCCTCCTCATCCTCCTCTCCTCTCCCCCTGGCAGACCCTGGATGTAACCGTACACTTTAACCAGCAGTTTGACTCCACGAGCAGCTCTGGAGGAAACTCCCCACTGTTGTATTTATTTATGCTTTTTGTGGCTTAGGATCCAGATCAAATGTTAATGTCCAGAGCAGAGTGAGTCCATCCTGACCTTCGTCTGATCACTGATGTGGATGAAGACGCTGAGCTGAACCGTGAACTTACGTTCAGGTTGGAGACGCCACAACGGGACAACACCTTCAATTAAGTCTAAACTAGTGGTTTTAAGGTTATTTTACTCCACGAGGTGCACGAACTGAAATCTAACTACGGAAATAAAACTGGTTTTGTAAATACGTTTATTTCTGCTGTAAAAATTGACATTCTAACTTGAAGATCAAATGAGATTCACTCCCTGCTGGATCCAGACCTTAGTGGTCAGTGGGAACTGCAGGTCTGCACCGTCCTTAACAACAAAACCGTAGGTTGTCTCTTGGTTCAAAGTCACTGGATCAAATGGTTTGTAACCATTGAATTTTTCTCATGATAATATGAATATAAATCAGAGGAGACCCTCACATCTAATACAAAAACCTGCATCTCATTCCTTTCTTGTGGAAGTACCACTCATTTCAATACTTTTTTTAATTAAAACATTTAAATAAAACACAAAAACCTTGAATTCAAACATATGTATCTTATTTGTATCTTGAATCAAAGAAATGTGTCACCGGTTTTGAACTCGCAGAGTCATGTGGTCCAAAAGTCACTGATAAACACCAACCTCAAACGAACTTCCCTGCAGTCTCAGCTGCCTGTTCCTGCTGCAGCCTGTTTTCTTTGTGAGTCTTTACTGTTTTTATCAAATCAAATGTCATGTTGGAGGATAATCAGGAGTCTTGTACAGAGGTGAGGAAGATGGAGCCTTCATCCTTCCGACATGTGCAACTATAACTGGGACTATTCCGCCCTCTGCTGGTAAAACGACATATTACACTGTACTCCTAAATTAAGCCCTCAAATCAAATCCTATGTAAGTGAACTGCAATAATAAAAGATAAAGAAGAAAAATTCTTCAGTTTGTTATTTACAACTTCAAAGTTTTTCACACGTGAAAAGATAAAAACTGTCTTCTTCATTTTTAAAGCTACTCTTAAAGCTCTTAAAGCTTATTTAAAGCTACTAGCAAAACCACTTCCGAGGCTCGTATGGAAAGAAAATTGCTGCTTTGCCAAAAAATGCTCCCTTATGGTCCCTAATGGTTTTCTACCTTTGCAGAGCTACAATTTTACTGTTTTACTCCCTAAACCACTTCCTTTGCCCCCAAGCGGTCCTTGTCTCTTGCCAGGCCGTCATTGTAAATAAGAATGTGTTCTTAATGACCTGCCTGGTTAAATAAAGGCCAATGACTGAATGAATATCAAATAAAGCGATAGAATAGTTTCTTTTTTCCTCTTTATCGTATAATGTTCACAAAGTGTAATGTAATTCATGTCATGGGTAGTGTATTTTGAAGGATCAAATACTCAACATCCCATATTATCAATTTTACATCGTGCAAGAAATTATGGGCGTGGCAATCAAACTTTGACAATCGACTGTGCGCATGCGCAGAACCACAAAGTAGCAATTCTCGGCAGGGAGCAAGGATTGGCAGAACACCGGGCCGTCTCCACTCATCCGGACTGTATGGTCGCTGGCTCGTTGTCAACACAGCAGAAGGGTTCGCCCCCCAGTGGCCAGGAGAGGTAACGCTACACAGGGAAGCTTAGACGCCACAGGTCCACATCCCCACAGCAGAGTTCTTGGTCTTCAGACTGCAGTGGAGACTCCTGGTTCAGGTGGAACCAGTTCTCGAATCTGGTGGGACCAGATTCCAGTTTGATCGCTAACCAGCTAGCTAAAGCTTTATATATTTGAATACCTAGCTAGCTGTAAATTCTGAGATTTATTTAGTTAACCAGCTAACTAAAGAATGACATCTAAGTAACTGTCCAAACATTTTAACACCTGTACAGCTAGCGATAGAAATGTTGTAGTGAGCTAACCACGCGGTCCTTTGAGCTTCTGAGCTGACCGTCCGTCAGCTAACAGCGAGCTAGCATAAAAAAAAAGTTAAATCAGTGAAAAAAAAACATAAAATTTGATGACGTCACCGTCTCTCATGTGAAACTCTCATTAAAGTTTCTCAAACATGACTCAGCAAGTAAGAATCAGCGTTTATTAAGATTAACGCGTGACAATAAAAACACGTCCTGGTGGTTTCTGGGTCAACATTCATGTCCCACTGAGAAAAATCTGCAAACGTCTGAAGTCTGAGTCTGAAGACGACCCGGAGTTCTGATGGTGAACCTGATCCAGGAGATCGGAGCAGCGCCCGGTCACATGACTCTCCGTGGAGCTCGCGGGGATCGGGCTCAAAGGGGCTGCATACTGGCATTCTGCAACATGTACGTAAAAGTGGGGCAGGTTGTAGCTGAAGCGGGTTCCTGCAGCTCCTGGTGCCGGAGACCACCCGTCTGAGCGGACTGGGCTTCTGGGTTGGAGCAGCTTCCGGTTATCGACGGACAAAGTGTGTCTATGAGCAAATACATTTCTGAAGTTGTGCTTCAGGCGGCACTTCCGTTCAGCGCCGCGTACTTCAGGCCCCCCGGGTTGCTGCTGCAGGAACTGGCCGGCCTCCACGCGGCGCCGTCTGGCAAGCTGCCGACTTCAAACACCTCATGGATGGCTTTCCGGAAGCAGTGGAAGTTGTAGTCTATCAAACCTGCAGACGGAAAGAAATAGTGTCAAATGTGTGAAACCAGTGTTCTAACCAGAGGAACCAGCTCTACTGGCAGAACCTCTGATGGAGAGTACGGCCACTCAGGAAACTCATTTCAGCCGCGTATCCTCCATCTGGCTCTTTTTGGCCCTGTCCCAATACTCCCCCTACCCCTACTTTTCAGCCCTACCCCTAAATTTTGCACGTTCCCGTGAGGGTAGTGGTGTCCCAATTCCTCTTTTCACCTAGGGGTAGTGGAGAAAACGAGTGTAGTGGCTATGAACCCTACGGATCGAGGGTTTTCGGATGCACGCTAGGTGAACTAGGGCCAGAAAAATTTCCCAGAATGCTTTTCGTCGTCATTTGCGGACTGAATCCAAATTTAAAAAAAACATGGCGGACATTTATTTTTTAGTGAATAAAATCAATATTTTGAGTTAGTTTCTGCATAAAAATGCGTTTTGATTACATTTCTAGCGAGAAATATATATTTTACTTTCATAATATTCACTCAGTGAATGTACATAATCACTCGTTTGCCTGTTGTTGCGAAGTCTATTTCAAACCTCGCCAGAATAAAGGCTGATTTATGTTCCCGCGTTACACCAACGCAGAGCCTACAGCGTAGGTTACGCGGCGACGCGCACCGTACGCCTTACCCTACGCCGTAGGCGCTGCGTCGATTTAACGCAGAACCATAAATCAGCTCCGGAGCCGGCAGGCAGGCAGAAATCCCGAAATTTTTAGAGCAAATTTCTTAACAGGCGTAGCTACAACTGTTAGATTTCATCTATTAAACCAACATCTTCCTAAATGATTTATTTCAGCCAGCGGTAATTCTCCACAGAGCTGCAGGTTTCTCCCCGGGACGACGGCGCAGGTTGACCTGGCGATCACGTCTGTACTCCGGCTGCTTCTGCGCCCCGGACCGGCGGCTCTTATCATCGCCGAAAACATCAGATCAAATTTCTTAACAGGCGTTATTTGGATAAACTGAGCCCAGGTTGGGGATCATGACAGTTACTTTTACACCTGAAAAAATATTAAAACTTAATAAAGTGGCATATTAACAGCGCTACAGCTGAAATTAAAACAGCTTTTGGCTCTCAGATTCCTGATTTTAGGGGTGGTGCTGAAAGTAGGGGTAGGGGGAGTATTGGGACAGACCCCTGGGAACAAATTCAAGTGCCCTAAAATATGTGCCTTCTTTTTTAGGGGTAGTGATAGTGAGGGAGGGCTAGTGGTAGAAAGTAGGGGGTGTATTGGGATTGGCCCAAAGTCAAAGTTTTGTGCCTCGACTCAAACACTAGAGACCACCTAACCGGACCTCTTCACCTCATGGCTGCACCTAAAAGTTCTGTCCACAAACGTTCTGAATGGAATCCCAGTCCAACTCCCACAAACTCTCTCCAGGACTCTAGTGAGGGTGCAGGGGGGTCCAGTGTTTCAGGGTGGAACCTTCATAGTTCCACCATAGTCGGGTTTCTATGATCCATCAGACACTCTCCTCAAGCCCCGCTGCACAGACCTAACCAGGGAGGCTAATCCCCCCGTAACTGGACCACAGCGCCCCCCAGTGGTGGTTCCTCCCCTGAAGTCCCTGTGTTGCAGAAGCAGAAGCAGAAACCCACCCTTCCTCTCGAAGCTCTCCTCCCGGAGGATGCAGACCAGGGCCAGGAACCTGGTGACCTCCTTCAGGTAAAGCACGGTCGTGTTGTTGAGCCTGATGATGGCAGAAGACTCCTGGTCGTAGGCGGCGCTGCCGGCGTCCTCCATCAGCCTGTCAGAGGAAGGAAACCCCCCGTCAGCCCCCGGAGCTGCTAACCGGTGCTCTCTTTGAGAAAACCAAAACAAGCACAGGGAGAAAGGCCCAAACCAGGAGTCAGACCAGGAACCTTCTAGCTGTGAGGAAACAATGCTTAACCGCTCAAACTCAATTCAGTTCAGTTCAATTTGAATTATTATCATTTCTATGGAACACACAGATGAACGTTCTGGGATGGTTAGCATCTATTAGAGATGAATAATAAAGATCCAAAACAATACAACGGCTAAAAAGAAAGAGCAGAGATAAAACTATGGATTTCTTAAACCTTCTTTGTCAAACTAGCCGCCAAAATGCACACAAGTCTAGAATTGTATTTATTTTTTGAATTTTGCCACACTGCCCCCACGTTTTCGTAGAAAGTTTGTGGAAAATCTACATTCTGCTAATCTATAATTGTTTCATACAGCATACAGTAATTTTTAGGAAACGCCCTTAAACAGAATTTAACACATTGGAGTCCACATAAATACCTATGAATGTGTTTCATTGATATTATAGAGCTGTAAGTCAGCAAGCTGTGATCTTAATGCTGCTGTAGATTTTCTCTCCGTCCAGCCAAGAATAAGATTGGACCGTGTAAATGTGTTTGCAGTAAAGTTAGTCTCTTGCACTCCGCGGCGCCGCACACTTCCCACGCAACCCGTCTCACCCGTAAATGCAGGAGACATCTATGACGACGTCGATCATGTCGCAGCAGAGTTCGTAGGACTGCATGTCCACTGGAGAGCTGTCCGTGGCGATGTAGATCTTACTGACCACGTCGAACAGGAAGGCCTTCTCGATGCCAGAGTGCTGCGGGGCAGGAGGGACGTTAGTGACACACCACACACGCAAGGAGACTCCTTAGAGACGTGTCAGTGAAACGCACAGAGATGAAGATGTTGAGGAGGTTCTCCAACGTGGGCAGCTGAGGGATGAGCTTCTGCACAACTTTGCTGAAGGCCTCGAATATGGAGTGGTCGTAGATGCTGGTCAGGTAGAAGCTGAGACGAGAGGAGATGGTCAGCAGAGCACAAAGTGCAGTCAACAAGCTCATCTGCTGGACGTAATCAGAGACGTTCAAATGGTTTGCGGCTGATTATCAAGCATACCAGGACCAAGCTGATGATGGATCTGCACATTGTTCCTCTGAACTCCAGACCCAGACCAACCCAGTCCAAGTAGCAACATCTGGTTTCTGGCTTTCAACATGGAAGTAGGAAAAAGTCGCAGCTCCTCTACCGACCACCAGGGTCTGGATCCAACAGTGAGTTCATCTCCACTGACCATGTTAAAATGTCCAACTTTACAGCAGAAATAAACATATTTACAGTTTGGGTCTCCATGGTTAGATTTCACATCCATTGGCCCTTTTCCACTAGTACCACCTCAGCTCGGTTCTACCCGCCACGCCCCAGTCTTGCGCTTTTCCACTACGGGCCAAAGTGGGCCGAGCCGCGCCAAGCCGATACTTTTTCTGTAACCATTCTGCCGAGGTTCTAACCGGGCTGAGCCGGCACTATATCTGACGTCACCACCCTCAACACCACTGATTGGTCGGGGGCGGTGCCGTCAAACGTTTGAATCAGGAAGCGGGAGTCAGCGCGAGAGCGACTCGCGGCTCGCAGCGATTTTATTATAAAGCGCAAAACGTCTGTTTGGTGATCCAACTCTGAGGTGCAGATGTTCATAAACCTGGTGGCTGAGGAGAGAATTAAAAAAGGGATGTAGACGGGCTGTTTTACTCTCAGCCGCTCCCGGCTCCAGCTGATTTCTGATCAGCGCCGACATGAACAAAGCGGTTGCGCAATCGAGTACGTCACAGCAGCTTCACCCCAACCCCCCCACTTCTCCCCTGGCTGTGGAAAAACACACGGGGACAAAACGGGTAGAGGCGAGTCGGGCTGAGTAAGTACTAGTGGAAAAGCGCCACATGACAACCATATGGAGGAATTGTATACTGTATGTACCTCATCAGATAAAGATATGTTGAACCTCAAATGCATCCATAATTATAGGTCTGGTATTTTGATTGACAGCTGTCATGTTGGAAACTGCTGAGACTGGTTCTGGTTGGTCAGAAGGGTCCAGGGGGAGATGAAATCAAGCTAAGCTGATGAATCTGGGTCTTAACTGGGCCAAACATGACCCTGTGGACACTTCTCATGGTACCAACTAGTGGACAATCCCATACCAGCACCATGTTTCAGCCCATTTATGTCCCGAATGGGCCGACTTACAAATGCTGGCTGTGTGGGTGATAGTTTGGAGCAAAAATGTGAAAAAAAAAAATTTATAAAAGTTTATCCAGATCTAAAGAAAGATAGAAAGTTAAGAATAAAACCGTCTGTTTTTGGACAGTGGAAGCGCCCAAAGGACTAAGTTGACGTTGGAGCTTCAGCGAGGAGCTAAGCATGCTAACGTAACCTGATGCAGGAACCAGCGAGAAATCAGACAACTGGTGGAGGAAGCTCCTAGCACAACCAGCACAGGGCTGAGGGCAGATTTGTCTGTCATGAAGGAAAAGTCATGAATTACATGTATTTTTAATACATTTAAACATCCTAGAAGTTGCTCTAAAAGCAGCCCGTTGACCCTGATGCGACCCAGGATGAACGAGAGAGGACACTCTTGCTCAAGTCATCCATTTCTCATATGTTTCATATTTACGTTTGCTGACGAGGTTTTCTTCCCTGACAGGTGTTAAACACCCTCACAGGTTAGAACCGGCGGCTGCCATACTGAAGGCAGATGGCAGCCTTAAACACATGACTATCGTTTGTTCCTGAGCTTGAAGCTGATCTGAAATCAATACCGATAAACACCGCAATGTGGCTCCGATGAGCAGGTTGAGGAAGTCTCACCTGAGGTGCAGCTTGTCCAGGCCGGCGTCCGCCAGGTCGTCGTTGGCCCTCTGGTGAATGTCTCTTTGAGTCTCGATCTTATGGTCGTCCGACAACCCGTCAACTTTATGGATGAACACCTCGAAGTTGATGTCTGGATTCACCTTGAAGGCTCTGGATACCGTCAGATGCAGCCGCCCCAGAGCCTCCATGTAGTCGTCCTGGCAACGGAGAAACGTCACACATTCGCTCGCATGATACGAGAAGAAAAGGTACACTCTAGTGTTGTCCCGATCGATCGGGCAGCCGATCGATCAGGCCCGATCACAGCATTTTCAAAACATCGGTATCGGCCAAAAAAGTATCGGGAAATACCTAGTTTTAATGTTTTTAATATATATTAAATCGTTTTATATATCGTTGCATTTAACGTCACTTCCGGCCGGCAAAGTAAGCGAAACTAACATGGTTTACATGCTTGAATTGTGACATTTTATTATGTTCATGTTGCATTAAGCTGCTGCTATTCATTTCATGCCATTCAGAATGTTGCACCAAGGTTAAGCCAAAAAGTATTTTAATTTTCTTGTGTTTGTGAGTTTGACTGGATGTCATTCAACTACCTCTTTTGAAGTTAAATGTATTTATTTTTGTTATTGCACTATTCTGCACTTTTTTTTTTAGTTTACAATTTCATGTTTTTACATTTTGTGGCACCAGAGCTGATAAGCTTTGTTGAAATATATGTCCATGTTGTTCTCCAATGGACAATAAAAGAAACTTGGGATAATTTGAGTTTTAGTCCTTTTTTTAAAAAAAATTCATTGCCAAAATGTATCTGATCAGGAAAAAGTATCGGAAATGTATCGGGAGCCAAAAAAAGTGATCGGATCGGGAAAAATCGGGATCGGCAGATACTCAAACTCAAGTGATTGGGATCGGATCGGGAGCTAAAAAAATCCTGATCGGGAAAACCCTAGTACACTCACATCCCTCGACCTACCTGGGCATCGATGACAAAGATCAGAGCGCCGGTCCCCTTGAAGATCATCTCGCTGTCGAAGGTGGGGTCGAAGAAGTCCACTTGGCCGGGGAAGTCCCAGATCTGGAAGCTGACGAAGGAGCTGCTGGAGATGTCCTCCTTGTAGATTTTGTTGGTGCTTTCCAGGAACAAGGTCTCGTTGGGGGACATTTTATGGAAAACAACCTGGACGGGGGACAACATTGTTGTGTACCGTTTACTGAAGCGTACTCTTAAATTAAATACTTATGATTTTTGAAAACTGCGCAAAGTTACACTAGTGATGGATAAGCCCTGAATCCAGGCATTGTGGCGTAGAATTGTCAAATTGGTCTGATTCACTGCACGAATCGGCACAGATTACTTTTATAATACTGTGTTTGACCCATTCTTTGTATGTTTTGACCGTATAGAAACGTAAATCTTGCCATTGTAAGAATGAGATGTGTACCTGCTGTACTTTACTGCCCTTACTTTTTAACAACTTGTGCTTTTTATTATTTTACCTCTTTTCTTATCATTTTATTTGTTATTTACTGTTTAATTGTGACTCCTCGTCACATGACCTGACCCCTGTGATCACATGACCTGAAACCAACTGGGTTGTTGTGTGAGCAGGACAGAGCACCTGAGTTCACCTACAGCTAGCTCCTAAAACATACTTTAGGAGTTTGCAGAGGTGTACAGTAACAAAGTACATGGACTTCGTTACACTACTTAAGTAGTTTTGAGGATTTTTACTTTACTTGCGTTTTTTTTTTTTTTAAATCAGGACTTTTACTTTTACTTCACTACATTTGAAGTGGAAAACTTTTTGCACACCGGATTTGCAGAAAGGTGGGTCGGAGGAGGAAAGCAGCAGCCAAACTTAACAAGAAAACTCCCGCACACCTGCTTCTCTTACTTCGTTACCTTACTTAAGTAGAAATTTTGGTTATCTATACTTCACTGGAGTAATTTTTTCTCAGACGACTTTTTACTTTTACTCTTTACATTTTCACGCAATTATCTGTACTTTCAAACAAAAACTATCCAGTTAAATTGCGCCATCCGGATAGAGTGAATTTGGTTGTGGTTGTTTCAGATGTTCTTGTCCAGTTTTGTTCTTACATCCGTTCCCTCAGATTCCTGCAACTAAACTTGGATGTACATTCCAATAAAGGTTAGGATAAATGATAACATGCCTCTGAAGTTTGACTTTTTGCAACATTACAATACTTAGAGGCAACTAGTCATCATATCTTCTGCTCTCTGAAACACATGTTAATGCTCAATAGTACACCCACCCCCTTCATGAGACTGTCAGAGCCCTGGAGAGCTCCATCAGTGACCAGCTTCGTCACCCACGATGCACCACCGAGAGGCATCGCAGGTCCTTCCTCCCCGCTGCCATCAGACTGTATAACCAGGCCTGCTCTCAGTAGCCAGTGGACAATAATATGTGCAATAATATAACATGTGCAATAATAGAAGATGTGCAATATCTGTCAATCTGCCAGTCTACCTCACAACACTCCACCTGCTTTTCTGCACTGTTTCTTAACTTTATATACTGTTCATATCCTGTGTTTATACATATTTTATACGTATCTTTTTGTATTTTTTTATATATTTTTTATTCCTGACTTTTCAGTCTTTTTACCCCCCCCCCTGCATGTGTGTGCTAAGTGTACTGCTGACAAAAAAATAAGTTTCCCCACTGAGGGAGAAAATAAAGGATATCTTATCTTATCTTACACATATATGGTTCTTTAATATATTTGCATTATACTAAGATACATTCATTTTCAATGGCTTTTGTTCTTAATGACTTTTTTCCCCCTTACATTACTTTTACTTTTATACTTTAAGTAGTTTTGAAACCAGTACTTTTATACTTTTACTTGAGTAAATAACTTGAGTTGATACTTCTACAGGAGTATTTTTAAACTCTAGTATCTATACTTCTACTTAGTAATGAATGTGAATACTTTTGACACCTCTGTTGGTCCTGGTGTTCCAGGGGACAGACATGTACCTTCTGGATGGAGGACTTGCCGCTGCGCCGCAGCCCCATCAGCAGGATCCGGGGCCGGTCCCCGGGCCCGCTCCCGTCCAGCCCCGGCTCCTCCAGCCCGTAGCCGAAGCCCTTGGGGAACGAGCCCGCGGCGTCGTCCTCGTACTGCATGTTCATGCTGGACCCAGAACCGGGACCAGGGGGTCCACTGCGGTCAGAACCGGACTGATCCGACCTGAACTATGCCGTCTCCACCAGCTAACATGCGAACCTTCGGGCTGGGTACGCAGCGCTGGGAAAGCCGCCCGTCCTGTGAACGGAGCTGGGGCGACACCGAACCCGACACCTGCACGACCCCAGTCACCCAGCTGGAGTTAAAGGTTTAAATGTTTTGATGCAGGACAGGCCCGGTTACACAACCACGCCCCCCGGCACAGGCCCCGCCCCCTGCTCCTGATTGGTCGCTGCCTCTAAACAAGAAGGTCATGTGACACGGAACCAGGAAGTGGGTTGTTGAAGTCGGCTTTCGATTCGACAGTGATTTGTGCCTTATTTGATTTAGAATCAGAATCAGAATCAGAAATAAGTTTATTGACAAGTTTGTTAGAATCAGAGGTGTCAAAAGTATTCATATTCATTACTCAGGTAGAAGTATAGATACTAGAGTTTAAAAATACTCCTGTAGAAGTTGAAGTATCAACTCAAGTTTTTTACTCAAGTAAAAGTATAAAAGTACTGGTTTCAAAACTACTTAAAGGATAAAAGTAAAATTAATGTAAGGGGAAAAAAAGCCATTAAGGACAAAAGCCATTGAAAATGAATGCATATTAGTATAATGCAAATATATTAAAGAACCATATATGTGTACTATTGAGCATTAACATGTGTTTCAGAGAGCAGCAGATATGATGACTAGTTGCCTATAAGTATTGTAATGGTGCAAAAAGTCAAACTTCAGAGGCATGTTATCATTTATCCTAACCTTTATTGGAATGTACATCCAAGTTTAGTTGCAGGAATCTGAGGGAACGGATGTAAGAACAAAACTGGACAAGAACATCTGAAACAACCACAACCAAATTCACTCTATCCGGATGGAGCAATTTAACTGGAAAGTTTTTTTTAAAGGCCAAAATGAAATAGAGTAACGAGGCTGTTTTTAAAATGTAAGGAGTAAAAAATACAGATAATTGCGTGAAAATGTAAGGAGTAAAAGTAAAAAGTCGTCTGAAAAATAATTACTCCAGTGAAGTATAGATAACCAAAATGTCTACTTAAGTAAGGTAACAAAGTATTTGTACTTCGTTACTTGACACCTCTGCTTTATTGTCATTTGTACAGGTACAACAAAATTGGATGCTATCTTCTTTAAGGTGCATGGTTTAAAAAATAGATATATTAAAACAACAACAACTATAAAAATAAATAATCTCTAAAAGGACACAAACAGGAAGACAACATACAGGTATTACACGATTCTATGGCAGGTATTGCTCGGTTCGGTCAGTATTGCACATGGAAAAAGTCAGTTTGATTATTTAGCAGTATTGAGTGTAGTTATGGCTCTGGCATAGAAACTGTTCTTGAGTCTGTTTGTGCGTGATTTCCGTGTCCTGAAACGTCTGCCTGATGGCAACAGTTCAAAGAGTGAGTGTCCGGGGTGAGATGGGTCCTTGAGATGGGGGGGCGTTAACAGAATAGAAATAGAAAGCCTTTATTATCATTATACTGGTACAATGAGATTAGACAGCTGCACACATGCAAAAGTGCACACATGCAAAGACTATGTAAACAAAGACTGTGTAAACAACAAAATAAGAAACAGGAAACATATATATACACTATGAAAATGAGTGAATGAGAGAATAATATTGCACTTGAATGGATGGAAGAATATTGCACATAAATGAGTAAAGAATATTGCACATAATGGATGAAGAATATTGCACATAAATGAGTAAAGAATATTGCACATAATGGATGAAGAATATTGCACAGTATGAGGAGCTTATTGGTTTAGAAAGTTCCCAGCTTTGGGGAAGAAGTTGTCCCTGAGTCTGTTTGTTCTGGTCCGTATGGACCTGAAGCGCCTCAGAGGGCAACAGATCAAAGAAGTGGAAACCGGGGTGGGTGTTGTCCTTTAAGATGTTCCTTGCCCTGCTGAGGCAGCGGGAGCTGTAGATATCACACAGGGAGGGCAGAGGGCAGCCCATGATCTTCTGATAAAGGCAATATTGCTCTTTAAAAGTTTACAAGTAGAATAAAGGTTTCTTGGATGTTTTATATATCCTCTACTATATCCGAGATAGTTTGATCCAGATATAACTTTAGTAAGTGTGGTGATTTTTAAACTGGACCTGGTCTAAATTGGTTTAATCTAAAAACCGGGGAAATGGTCCTTTAGTTTTTTGGTCTTGAAGCGCATGCGCGGAAACTACGAACAGGAAGCGAACTTCTGCCCAGTCCAGTGGCGAGTGATGTTTCTGATGTTATAAAAGCTTTTCCGACTTATTTTAATCTGTTGTATTTAAAGTTTGTGGTTTTTTTGAAAGAAGTCGGGTTGGTTTAAACCTCATGAAGAGTGCAAACCTGCTCCTGCACAGTTAGGTCCATGTTTTGCAGCAAGTCGCTGATTTAAAGGCAGTTTGTTGTTGACGCAGATCGATTTGAATCTTTGTTTCGAGTGAGGACCGAGACTTCACATCTGAGTAGGTTTGATTTCACTATTTCTTTATTATTTCAAGACTCTGTCCATATGGCAACTTTGTTTATTTGTTTATTTATTAGGATCCCCATTAGCCATCACTTCCTTGTGGGAGTAATGGCTTTTCCTCCTGGGATCCTCACACAGGACACAATTATATACATAATAAAAACATACTGAATAGCAATAAAGTATAGAATTATACATGGCAGTAACACCGAAAAAAACAATATTAAAATAATTTACCACAGTGTCGACTACTAATTACAATTGGAAAAGATTGTAAAACCTGTTTTTACACCAACTCAATTCCTAGGCTTATGAAACCAAAAAACGACAAAAATAAAAAGCTTACCAAGAAACCAAGAAGTCAGATATTTGTCAGATATTATACACACACCTTTCTAAAATCATCTTTTTCAGTTTGTTTTTAAAACTACTTCTGTTTTCAAGTAATAAGAGCTCGGTGGAAGCTGTTCCACTTTGATTATTGTCTCCAATGGGAGTGACTGGTTGATACTTGTGTCCAGGTTGAGGATGGCAGCCGTCCTGCTCTGTCTCCTCCTGGCCGCCCTGCTGCTGCTGGCCGCCTCCGTCCCGCTCCATCAGGACCACCAGGACAACGGCACCGTCCCACTGGTGCTGTGGCACGGCATGGGTGAGTCACCTGATGTGTCTTATGTGGAAAAGATCCTTAAAATACTGTTTGTGAATGTGAGTAATCCCAGGATCATCCTGGGATTACTCACATAAAATAGGACTTGTTTTTGGGGAGTAATCCTGGCAGGATGACTCCCCAAAAACAAGTCTCCTATTTTATCTCTATTTTGAATCCCTGGAAGTGAGTGATTTGCAAGGAAAAGTTATAGGACTTAAGAGGGACAAGTTTTGGTCTTTGCTGACAGACCTGATGCACATCAGACTGCCTGAAGTGAAAACCAGCTCACCCTCAGCTTCTCTGTTGACTTGTAATGTCAGTGTCCTTTTATCTGAGGTGACTGCGGTTATCTTGGATCCCCTTCCTAATCAGCTCAGATCACCTTTCTGTCCGTGTCTGGAGTAAAGTGACGTGTCAGTGGCAAGAAAGTATGTGAACTATTTTGAATAAACATGTTTTCTGCAGTAATTTGCCATAAAACCTGACCTGATCTGATCAACCTCTAAGTCCCAGTTGTGGAGTACCTCAAGGTCCCGTGTCAGGGCCCCATGCTCTTTTTATTATATGAATTTTTTTATTTATTTTTTCACTGGGGTTTCTGTGTTAAATCCAGAAAACTACTGGTAAAGTGTTTTATCGACTGATCAAACAAAAGTTTAATTGTTTAGGAGGAATACTCAGCACTGGACACAATTTAGCAACATCAAAATATCATCCCAGTGGTGAAGCACGTTGGAGGGCTTTCATAGATCTCTTGCCATTATAAAGGAGAAAATGAATCAGCAGGTTGAGGAGACTGTCCTCGTGGATGATGTCGGGGCATCTGTCCACCAGCTGAAGCTAAAGGGATGCAGCAGGACAGTGATTCTATACGTGGAAGTAAATGCACCACAGAATGACTTGAGGAAACCAAAATCCACGTTCTGGACGGGTCCAGGGTCCAGACCAGGACCCTTTAGAGATGCTGTGGGATGAGCTCCAGAGAGCTGCTCGCACCAGACATCCTACACCAGTCTGAAGCAGCTCTGAGAAGAGGAATGGTCCAGAACTCCTCCTGAAATTAATCATTTCTTATTATGGCTCGTGTCGGACCGGCATTAACTCGGGACCGGTATTAACGCACACGCTCACCGGTCGTACCAGCTGTGAGAAAGTGGAACCTTGAGGTTCTTCACTGCTAAGAAATCTGCCCAGCTTCTATAATACACACTAGGATGCTTGTCTGTTATTTCTAACTTTACTACAGATTAGATCACACTTCATGTCAGATTAATGCAGAAACCAGTTAGTTCGAGGTCAAAATGCATCTTTTGTGCAGATGGACATCAAGTCCAGACTTGTAGGGAGACTCCAGCAGTTATTGTTCCCCATCACGGTTTCAGAATAGAAGTGAGCCGTTTTGAGGGTGTTGGTTACCATGACAACCCGGTACGACAGGGATGGAACTGGAAGCAGCTTCTGGTAAGCTGGAGCTTTTCCAGGCAGGTGCGGTCGGATCCAAACCGCAGCAGGGCTGAGAGGTGTTCACTGACTGAGCCTCTGCCCGGTTTACGTTACAGAGACCCGAGACCCGTCTGGGTCTGAATCTTTGACTTGATTGATTGTCTGACAGGTGACAGCTGCTGCAACCCGCTCAGCATGGGGGCCATGAAGAAGTTCATCCAGCAGGAAATCCCCGGCGTCTACGTCCTCTCGCTGATGATCGGGAAAAATGTGATCCAGGTAACTGGTGTTGAAGAATATTATCAAACCAGTTCAGAAGTCCGCTTTGTGATTTTTTTGAGGTTTTATTGAGCCGGCGGTGAGCACGTCTGCACAGACCAGAGGTCTGGTAGAAATGCTGACCTCGAGTGACGTTGTAATCAGATTTTTATACAAGAAGTTTCAGGAATACCAGCCCAGTGAGAGAGGTGGGACTTTTAGCTTTAGGACCACCCCTGAGGGATCAGGAAGTCTGTATATGTTCTTTGTCTCTGTGGGGGCTGGAAGTCTCGGCAGGGATGCAGAACGCCGGACCTTGCGTGACAATGTCCCGGCAGGGGTCCCCAGGAACTGGAACCCGCATGTCTATGAGCATAAGGGGGGCTTGAGCAATCTGCAAGGCGTCGTTGTGTCCCTGCAGGGGGGCAAAATGGTCAAAATGCTTCATCAATTCACAATTTTTTTTTTTTTTTTTTTTTTTTTTTTTTTTTACAGTGGAGTACATCATTTTAGTAATAGTTTGAGTGATACATATGTTTGCAAGTAAACCTTAGACATGTGGTCGGAAACCAAATAACAACAAGCCAACAAAGCAAATTCAAAAATCAAGTAACCAACGTGTCCTAACTGTTCTTTAAACCAATGAAACAAACTACTTATGACAGGTGTATGTAACATTTTGGCAATATCTTTCAAGTGATGCGTTATTTCTTGGACTGTGGCATTGTGGGTATAAATGTACAACATTCAGTTTTAATGACAGCACAAGTTCCCCCTTGAGAAGCTAATAAATCCATCATCCCTAAAGCAGTCATTTCTTGTGAGAGCATAGGCATGTCTTTTGCAGTGGTGTTGGCTAATCTTCAACTGCATGGGATAAATCTCTTATCTGTTCTAAAGCTGCCATGACTCCGTAATTTGGAACGAGGGCACCAAAAAATCTTGTCCATGGTGTTTGTGTGTGTGTGTACAATTCTCTTCTAACAATGTGAACGATTCTCATGGCTGGTACCGCATGGCCCAGACTACATATTCCAGACCAACCGTTTGGAAGATATTCACAAGCCTTCACGCCACAAATCCAGTAAACATCCTTTGGTAGAGGTATGGAACAGCGATTAACCATTGTAGCAAGGTAGCTATAATAGTGGATTTTGGCTTGTTTTAGGCTTAACAAGCGGTTCTTCAGAAGGAGAGCATGTGGAGTCACAGTTTGGCCTGTGCTGCTCCTTTGCTCCCCTGCTCCCCTGCTCCCCTGCTCCCCTGCTCCCCTGCTCCTCTGCAGAGGTCCCAGGTGCTGGAGCTCAGCTACTTCCGGGCAGGAAGAAGAAGGAATCGGCTGGTTTCCGCTGCATGGTCGAGGAGTTGTGTTCTTGCAGTGGGATGCGTGGAACCAGGTTAGACGCCCCTCACACTTGACGGCGGTGTTGGTGGTGAGCAGGACGTGTTGAGGTTTAGACCAGCGAGGTTTCAGGGCGTTTTTCCGTCGGAACTCCCTGACACAGACCCAGTTGCCGGGTTGGAGGTTATGGCACGGTTTGTCACTAGGAGGAGACTGGACAGCTTTTACTTTTCTGTGGATTGACTGAACAGCAGAAGTTAGTAGAACAGAATGATATCATGGATTCATCCATGGCATGGAAGTCCATCTTCTTCATATATACAGAACTGAATTGCTTGGTATGGTCATAGGTCTACCCATAATCCTTTCATGAAGCGTGAGTTTTGTGCTTCCTAATGGGTGTTAACAGGTGTCAACATTGTCCATTTAAGTCCAGTTTAAAATTCTCTGCACATACAAAAACATTTTCATACATGAACATTTTCATACAAGAATAATTTCATATCCCTCACATAATGTCTATTTGCAGAGCTTCAAAAAAAATCACGGTGGGGGGAAGTGTTGATAATGTTTGCAATATTTTTATAGGATGCAAATCTTGGAGCTTATCAGTCTTTCAACACTATCTGACACATTCCCCCTTTTGCTCATCAGCTATCACGGGTACAAGGATGTGGGTGCAACAACGCGGCCGTCGTTGCTGACCCACAAATTATTTACATTTTTACAACCATGGGAATGCTACAATCCGTTTTTCCTTCACCTCAGTAGTCTTCTTGTAGGAGAGCTACATCATTAGGAGAAACCAGGTCGTTAGTGGGTATAGAAGGGCAAAGTTTTACATAGACAGGTAAGCCAAATTTGGCAGTTTCTTTTGCTGCATGGTCAGCTGAAGCATTGCCTAGTGAAAACAGGGTTGGACTGGGTGTGGGCTTCACATTTAACAAAGCAATAGATGAAGGTAGTTGACAGGCTTGTAACAGTTCACCAATCAATTAACCACATTTATCTCCGAGGATGAAATAAATCCTTGGTTCGCCCACAAAATATAAAATCTATAAAATACAATATACACAACCAAAAGCATATCTGGAATCTGTATAGATTGTAACAGTTTTACCTTTTGATCAGTATATAGTTTCATCTACTTGGGTGGAGCTGGAGATGGAGGGCGCTTTCAACAATTAAGAATTATCACAAATTGTATAACCTGCGTATGGTATTCCATTTTTATAAGCAGAGCCGTCAGTGAGGAAAACAGGAAAGGTCAGGACGAGTGTTAAAGACAGAGGTGTCAAAAGTATTCACATTCATTACTCAGGTAGAAGTATAGATTTTAGAGTTCAAAAATACTCCTGTAGAAGTTGAAGTATCAACTCAAAATTTATTTATTTTATTTTATTTTTTTTTTTCTCAAGTAAAAGTATAAAGTACTGGTTTCAAAAGTACTTAAAGTATAAAAGTAAAAGTAATATAAGTGGGGAAAAACCATTAAGGCTAAAAGCCATTGAAAATGAATGCATCTTAGTATAATGCAAATATATTAAAGAACCATATATGTGCATTATTGAGCATTAACATGTGTTTCAGAGACCAGACACGTACAAACCAAATATGTTTATACTTCTCATCCAACCACAACCAAATCCACTCTATCCGGATGGCACAATTTAACTGGATAGTTTTTTTTTTTTAAAAAGCCGAAATGAAATAGAGTAAGGCTGTTTTTAAAACGTAAGGAGTAAAAAGTAAAGATATTTGCGTGAAAATGTAAGGAGTAAAAGTAAAAACCGTCTGAAAAATAATTACTCCAGTGAAGCATACACAACCAAAAGTTCTACTTAAGTAAGGTAATGAGGTATTTGTACTTTGTTACTTGACACCTCTAGTTAGAGATTAGTTATACATGCATTCAGAGACGTTATAGTAGGCCACAGACAGATTTCCATGCACTTACATGATGAATTTTACCATAGGCAGGATAAGATTATGTAAATTGGGATGTTCTGATTTGGCTCACCCCAATGGGAGCCGATCATTGGCTGTTTCCTCTGCGCCTCCTCTCAGCGCTCAACCTGTGTAGGAAACACTTTTGAAAAAGACATTAGTATTTTCATACATTTCAGATTCTTTTTTTTTGCGTTATCCAGGCCTACCCTTTGTGGAGGGCAATTAGCAAATATATATTTTGCATGTACCCTGGAGGGAATCCATCAATCTGATCTCGTGACAGACCACAATTCTCTTTTGCTGTCAAAATTGTTTTAGCATAAAGTTCCCTGGGATTATCAATTTTCCCTTTGAACTGTTAAGGCAATAAATACTGTGAAAAAAAGGTCTGAGCTTGCTCTTGTGTGATTTTGGCAACAGCTGTGGGATTAAAAGGGAATTCTACAAGCATCAAGTACTTTGCGCATCAAGTACTTTACTTTTCAAATCATGTGGCAAAGTTAGTTTAACCGCTGTTTCCTCTAGCCATTTTGTTTATTAATTTAAAATCTCTTACCATTATTTGGCTCCAAATTTTGTAGGCAACAGATCTTGGATTTTTGTAAAATCCAGTCGTAATCAGAAGTGTCATCGTCATTTGATTCTTTAATCAGTTTCACCGGATAAAGGTTTTGATTTTATCATTTAACTGGTTCTCTAATTTCTTTTTCGTCTGCGTTGTGTTTTTAAATCCTTCTAGCCATCAGCTTTTTATTTTGATCAGTAAGCGAAGCTATTTGAGATTCTGCATTACGGCGTCTACCTTCATCCCTCCAAAAATCTGAGGGAGTTTGAAGTGCTTTTTAGTTATTTTAACAATATTTAATACTAACTAAGTAACAAACAAAACTAACAAATAAAACTATCGGTACCGTGATTACCATACATGTATTTAAAGAACTGAAAAACTTCCCAAAAACTTTCCAACTATCAGTCTACCTGAGCATATAAATCATTCCTGTTGATGCAAAGAAGAGCGAGTCGATTCTTGCAGAAATGAAATATACTCCATTTTGGGGAGAGCGTGTCATCCCCACTTATAAAATAAAAAAAGGCAGTTTCTCTACATACAGTATGTCTATTTCTCACAAATATATCAGTGTTCCAACACTTATTTTTTTTGACCTCAAGTCCTGCATATGCTATAAGTCCCACTGGACTACTCAGACCAACATGGCATTCTGGCCATTATTTCCTTAATGTTACCAGAGATATTAAACCTTTTTAGAAGAGCGAGTCAGATTCTTAAGGCAGGAGAAGCAGAACATTCTCACAACACAATCAAATTCAAGTGTTATGAAATTGCCAGCGTTCCTAAAAACATCTCTACAATAACGTTCCCAATAACACAAAATAATAAAAAATAACCCTCACAAACACACAGCGGACTTACCTAAATTTCAGGATGACGTCAACCTTTTTTCTGGTACTCCAGTCCACAGACTTTCGACAACAACTCAGCAACAATAATTTGGGATTTTGGAAGTGAATCCTTTACCTTTTGAAAATTTAGATCGAAGTCACTGATTGTGTCGTTGGTCTGCAAAGAGGAGTTTCCATCAAAGGTCTATTGTCAATCCGGGTCACGGCACCAAATTGTTGAAGAATATTATCAAACCAGTTCAGAAGTCCGCTTTGTGATTTTTTTGAGGTTTTATTGAGCCGGCGGTGAGCACGTCTGCACAGACCAGAGGTCTGGTAGAAATGCTGACCTCGAGTGACGTTGTAATCAGATTTTTATACAAGAAGTTTCAGGAATACCAGCCCAGTGAGAGAGGTGGGACTTTTAGCTTTAGGACCACCCCTGAGGGATCAGGAAGTCCGTATATGTTCTTTGTCTCTGTGGGGGCTGGAAGTCTCGGCAGGGATGCAGAACGCCGGACCTTGCGTGACAATGTCCCGGCAGGGGTCCCCAGGAACTGGAACCCGCATGTCTATGAGCATAAGGGGGGCTTGAGCAATCTGCAAGGCGTCGTTGTGTCCCTGCAGGGGGGCCAAATGGTCAAAATGCTTCATCACTGGGAGGGGGGGGCGTGGCTTCGGTTTCGCTGTGGGCTACATCTCACCAGCAGCTTCTGTTTTGTATAACTCTGCTGGGAGACGAGGTCCTGCAGGATCACTAATAACCGCTGGGATCAAGGGGTTTTTACTGAGAAACCAGCAAGCTTTCGGGCGTTGCTGCTCCTCCACCAAAACGAAGCTCAAAGTCACCGAAACGATCATTTCTGAAAACTCCGGCCAAAGTGGAGATTTGCAAAAACCCTGTCTTCACGTTTGTTTGTAAACAGAGGGAAACGGACATTTAGGCTTCAGAACGTCACATTATGCGACAGAAACGTCACCAGCGTCATGTTTGCGACCTGTATTTACAATTTGTTTGACCAAAGTCAATATTTTCTTGTATTTTACCCGTTTTATATTCTAAAGTCACACTTAAAAATAACTCCACTTCTCTGTCACTCGAAAGACTCTCATGTCATCTTGGAAGTAACTAGAAGTTACTCGTGTCATTTGTTGATGTTTTTTTCCAGGATTCTGATTGGCTAGCATGACTTTATGCTTCTCGTTACACTGCCCCCCTGTAGGTTTGGCTACAGGGGGGGAAATATCCGTTTTTGTAAATACTATGTGTAAACGTGGCCTCAGAGGAACCCGACTAGTTCTGGGTATCTAAGAGGGAAAAAAAAAACCCAAATCAAATCCTCCGTATCATTATCCAGAAAACTAACTTCATAAACTCACTGAGAGAAACACCACCTGGTTTTCCTCATGTTCTGCTCCAGAAGTCATGAGAGAGTTTGTAAGAGACGGACGGGTTCATCAGGGAACTTGTCAGCAGCTTTGGTTGGTTCTGCTGCAGGTTTGGTTGGTCGTCCTCAAACTCTCAGCTCCAGTTGTTTTTGTTTTTCTCTCCTGATCGGTCAGCTTTAACCGTCCACGTCTCTCGTCCCGCAGGACACAGAAAACGGCTTCTTCCTGGACGTGAATGAGCAGGTGTCCATGGCGTGCAGCCAGCTGGCCCAGGACCCCAAGCTGCAGGGAGGTTACAACGCCATGGGCTTCTCGCAGGGGTCCCAGTTTCTGTACGTCTGTGTTTTCACCATGACTGAGCACGGCCCGGTAGCCACGGCAACCATGTAACACTGTAGCTAAACGTCTGTTGACAACGATCAAAACAAACAAAATGCTGTTATTTACATCAGAATGCACATTCGGCAACCTGCAGGTCCTCTACTGACCACTAGGGGTCCAATAGATTTCATCTCCACTAAGCTCTGTGTTAAAATGTCCAACTTGACAGCAGAAATAAACATATTTACAGTCCGGTACAAGAACAGTTTTATTACAAACACATTATTGAGGCAGTATTTGGTGTCCGGAGTGTCTCCTCGTCAGAGGTGTCAAAAGTATTCACATTCATTACTCAGGTAGAAGTATAGATACTAGAGTTTAAAAATACTCCTGTAGAAGTTGAAGTATCAACTCAAGTTTTTTACTCAAGTAAAAGTATAAAAGTACTGGTTTCAAAACTACTTAAAGTATAAAAGTAAAAGTAATGTAAGGGGGAAAAAAGTAATTAAGGACAAAAGCCATTGAAAATGAATGCATCTTAGTATAATGCAAATATATTAAAGAACCATATATGTGTACTATTGAGCATTAACATGTGTTTCAGAGAGCAGGAGATATGATATGATGATAATGGTGCAAAAAGTCAAACTTCAGAGGCATATTATCTTTTATCCTAACATTTATTGGTATGTACATCCAAGTTTAGTTGCAGGAATCTGAGGGAACGGATGTAAGAACAAAACTGGACAAGAACATCTGAAACAACCACAACCAAATTCACTCTATCCGGATGGAGCAATTTAACTGGATAGTTTTTATTTAAAGGCCGAAATGAAATAGAGTAACGAGGCTGTTTTTAAAATGTAAGGAGTAAAAAGTACAGATAATTGCGTGAAAATGTAAGGAGTAAAAGTAAAAAATCGTCTGAAAAATAATTACTCCAGTGAAGTATAGATAACCAAGATTTCTACTTAAGTAAGGTAACAAAGTATTTGTACTTTGTTACTTGACACCTCTGCTCCCCGTAGCTGTGTTCATGTGCCGCCTTGTTTCCCTCCAGGAGAGCTGTGGCTCAGCGCTGCCCGTCTCCACCAATGAAAACCCTGGTCTCGGTGGGCGGCCAGCACCAAGGTGAGAACCAGAACCGTCCGGCTCCTGCGTGTGAGCGTGGATCAGCGCTGACGTCTGCTTGTGTGTCTCAGGGGTCTACGGGCTTCCCAGGTGTCCCGGGGAGAGTTCCCACATCTGCGACATGATCCGAGCAGCTCTGAACAAGGGCGCCTACTCGGACCTGGTCCAGAAACAGTGAGTTCACGGGTCGCCGCAGCACCGCTGGCCGAGCCTCTCCGGTGTGTCCTGACTGTGTGTGTTTCAGCCTGGTGCAGGCCCAGTACTGGCACGACCCGCTCCACGAAGACCTGTACCAGCAGCACAGCCTGTTCCTCGCCGACATCAACCAGGAGAGGGTGAGTACGCCGAGCGGAGGGGCACGGGGACCTGGGGACCCGGTGACTGGGCCCAGAAGGGCCCGCCTGGACCCAAACACCCCGGTCCATCAGTGGCTTCTATTCTATTCTATTCTATTCACGTCTATTCAATTCACGTCTATTACAGAACATGACCCCCAAGCAATAATTACATAAACATAAAATAAACACTGGCAGGTAAAAACTCCCCTAGTGGGAGAAAAACCTTAAGCCAAACCGTGGCTAGAAAAACTCCCCTTTTAGGAGGAAGAAACCTGGACCAGGACCTGGATCATAAGGGGGGGCCCTCCGGAGCCAGCTGGACAGAGCAGGAAAAGAGAAAGCAGACAGAGAGAATGAAGAACAGAGAAAGGAGAGACACAGACACAACGGCTAACTGGTGCAGTACAGGGATGACTATAATAACCATAAAATATTATAACCAATGGGTTACAAGGATGGTCCAGCCTTGGTCCCACCGGTTCTCGTACCCAACCCGTTCAGTCCCATGTGGGTGCCACATGTGAGGCCTGAGGCCACCTGCTAGAACATGATAAAGCTGTCGCAGTTGTTTAAAAAAACAATCTTTATTGAAACATTTTGAGCAAAAACCAAGCATCAGCCATCTAACTGTCTGATTGGAAACTAAGATTAGCTGCAGTTCCTCGACTGACCACTAGAGGCTCCAAAAGTGAGTCGGTCTCCACTGACCTCCAGGTTAAAATGTCCAACATCAGAGCAGAAATAAACATATTTACAGCCTGGTTCATAAAACTGTTTTGGTCTCAATCGTTAATTTCACATCTTTGGCAACTCTGATGGATGGATTTGTTTTTGTACCATGCCAGGAGAATTTATATAAAGCATTGAATTTTATTTATAATATGACTGACAGGCGACGCAGCCAATGACCAGCCGGTATCACTTCCTCGCCCGTAATCGTTCTGCCAGGCTTAGAAAAGCAACCAGCCGTCTGTATTAACCAGCGTCATTTTTGCTTTCACCGTCAAATAAACATGTTAAACGGTTTATCCTGATGTAAACATCTGTCAGCAGCTCTGCAGATATCTTGGCGTGGTTTGGCTGAAGGAGCTGGGAGCAAAGCTAACTTTGATTGACTTATGGTGGGCGTGTCCCCGTTGGCTCCCCCCGTATGAGGAGAATGGGCTTCAAACCCGGTCTTCAGAAACTAATATATAGTCTAATAGTCTTATATATGTGGGTGAAACATAAGTATAGAAATTTAAAAAATAGATCAAAAATTGACGCAAGAGACATTCATTTTGAATAAAAATGTAGGAGATCGTTTTTATTGCTTATACTTACTTTAAAGTTTAAAGTATCAAATTATGTCTTTGTGTCTGAAAATAAACACAAATAGATCTAGAATTTGGCTAACGAGTAGCAGAACAATAAGAGTATGAACTTTTATTCTGAAAGAAAGCCACAAGAACATGTTTAGCTACTGTACGTCCAAACGAGTGGGAAAAGGGCGCCAGACCGGAAAAACTTTTTTCGGTCGCCTAGCAACTTGCAACAAACATGTACGTGATTTGCGCATGCGCGCCCTGCTCTGCACCGACTCTGTGCCCACCCCACGGTGTGCACGGCGCAAACCGCGTTCTATGTGAAAGTAGCTTAAAGATGTAGAACCTGGAGGAGATGATAGATGTGCTGCTGGGTCTGTAGCTTGTGTTTGATATCAAGTTAAAAAATGAGAGTGAGAGAAGCTTCAAGCTGTGACGCTTTTTAATTTTTTTTAGTTTGTCTCAGCGCTGCTGAAAAGTCAGCGCCGGAGCAGCTATGAAGGGACAGAGCTCCTGGTGGATCTGGTCGTTCCTTATCACCCGTCTAGATCCCTTTTTTATTCTCTCCTCAGCCACCAGGTTTATGAACATCTGCACCTCAGAGTTGGATCACCAAACAGACTTTTGCTGCCGTTGCCTGTTGAATAAAATGAACAAGAAGCCGCAAGTCGTTCTTTCACTGATGTCACATCCTGACTCAGACGTCTGACTCCAACCCCCCGACCAATCGGTGGCCTGTAGTGTGATGACGTCAGATACAGCCGACTCAGAGGACAGAGGAGTTACAGAGGTTTCATCCAAACATGGTTCTGGACCTTTAGATCAAACATTCAGACCTACTTTAGTCTCACCTGTCTGTTGGACGTTGTCCCAGAAGTCTGCTGGTTTGATGGCTGCTGAAATCTCTCAAACCTCTTTGCACTGGGTAAACACCCGCCTTAATGTTCTGGACCAGAAGTCTGTCGGAGCTGCTCTTATACAGGTCTGCAAACCTGGTGATGAGTCCACCAGAGACCACAGTATGCGGGTTGTTTGAGTAACTAAACCAGTATGACGTGTTGAGGAGCATGTGGTCGCAGGATGGGTGTTCAGTTGTTGTCGTCTCCTGCTGCAGGGCATCAACGAGACGTACAGGAAGAACCTGCAGCAGCTGGAGAAGTTTGTCATGGTGAAGTTCCTGAACGACACCATGGTGGATCCTGTAGCGTCAGAGGTGAGTGCCCTCCCCGATCCGCCGTGAGCACGGGAAGCTGCTGCTCCACTCACCCGCCTGTCCTTCTCCCAGTGGTTCGGCTTCCTGAAAGCAGGCCAGGCCAAGGAGACGGAGACGCTGCAGGAGAGCCAGCTCTACAAGCAGGTAACCCCCACCCCCCTAGCTAGTCGTCTTCAGAGCACTTCCAGCCATAAGAAAGCAAAAGCTTCTTCATCCAAACTGCAGCAGACAGTCAGAAATCTGTGAAGCTGATGTTCACAATGACTTAATTTGACCTAATCATTGGCCGCATTAATAAAAATAAACCCTTCCGTGATGTCACTGAGGTGAACAGCGCCGTGTCGGCAGGAAGTAACTCTGCCCAACACTGGTGAGTCTCCAGCAGGGCTGGAAGCTAAAGGGATCACATCCACCACCAGAGCTACTATAGCTCAGTCATTCTGATCAAACCCATCACACCTCCTCTCCGGTACTGAAACCCCGGGACCTGCAGTCTCCTCCCGGTCGGTGCTGGAGGACGTCTTAACTACCGGGTCTCCAGCAGCTGGGACCTGGAACAGTCTTGGTTGGTCTGCAGGTCTGTCCAGCTGGATGTTCCTGGGTTTCCCTCGTCAGCTCCGTGCAGCTGCTGAACTGAGCTGCACCAGAAATGGAGAATTATTCATCAGCCGTGATCCTCAGACCTTCTGGGTCCAACTGGGCCGAGCATCAAAACATCCTATACGTTGTTCCTTCCAGAAGTTTAGGTTGAAATGTTGAAATCCATGACTTAAAGAAACTGTTAGAGTAAATGGCTTTATGTGAGAAACAGCCGTCATGGTGCAGGTGGAGACGTCTCGATGCATCGTGGGACACGTCCCTACGGTCCAGTATAAACCGTGAGAGATCTGTTGGACTAGTAAAGCCCAGACTGTTTGTCAGGGTCCTGTCCGATCAGAGCTCGGGCCGTACTTGGCAGCGGGCCAGTCTACTTAGGGTTGCCACCTTTCAGACATAGAAATAAAGGACAACCCGATTTCAGCAACGCAGGCGCCAAAAAAAAGGGACATCCCCAAAACTTCTAAACTGAATAGAAATGTATTTATTTTATATATTAAAAAAACTAAATGCTTTGATTTCAAGTTTAAAGTGCTTTAATAGCATTGAACTTGCATGACTGTACAGCCAACCATAGCCTATGCTGTGTATGTCCACATCAGCCAAGATGTAGAATATAGCTACGGAGAATTAGAACATGGTGTAAAAGGTAATTTATTTAAATAATTCAACCAATGAAATTAATACATTACATAGTCTCATTACATGCAAAGCAAGATATGTTAAACCTTTTGTTATAATTTTGATGATTGAATTGTTTATTGATTTCATAAAATATTCAAATTTGAGATTTTTTATTTGGGGTTTTCATAAACTGTGATCCATAATCACCAAAATTATAACAAAGGCTTGAAAAATCTCACTTTGAATGTAATGGGAAATAATATGTTTCACCTTTAGTTGAATTTACTATGAATTAAGTTTTGCAATATATTCACATTTTCCGACCTTCACCTGTATATTATGATATCAATAAATAAGAGCACAATATATGTCCGTATTGGTTCAATATGGAACGCAACTTTTAATTCCCAATTACGTAACAATTCCGTATTTCAAGGGACTGGTGGCAACCCTAGTCCTGGTCCTGAACCTCCTGACTCTCGTGTCTGCAGGATCGTCTGGGTCTGGCTGCCATGGACGCGGCGGGGAAGCTGGTTTTCCTGGCCACCGAGGGCGACCACCTGCAGTTCTCCAGAGCCTGGTTCGTCGCCAACCTGGTGCCGTTCCTGAGGTAGAGCGAGCAGCAGCCGCCGCCGCGCCGCCGTCTGCCTGCACTGATCACCGACAGCCCCCCCGATCACCTGCAGCAATCTGTCGTCTTAAATCTGAGCCGCTCCGACAAGGTCCAACTTTTAAATCTGAAAATGCTTCTTAACTGTGGAAATCTGCTTGTGTACAAACTTTTAATCCAATAAAGACAAACCAGAGAGACATTATTGCAACAGTTTAATGATGTCTCAGTACTGATGAGCACATTTGATTCTGGAGCCAAAAAAAATAAAATAAAAATGTGAAAGAAAAGGAGACGAATGAAAGAAGTCAGTAGCCGGCGGTGTTTCCCCTGCAGGCTCCGGGGATGAAGGTGCAGCCTTCAGCCTCCTACAGACGTCTACCTGTCTGACTTGGAATGTTTCTAACACTCGGGAATGTCCAGCGTGTGGAATGGGAGAGAAAACCGGGAGTTTTATTTGTTCGAGCCGAGTTGGAACCGTCAGAAGTTGATGTTGGACTCCTCAGTGGAGGTGATATGACGTTCTGAAGACTTTAAGTGCATGTAAACAAGGGGGAAGGGGGGCTGAATGGGGTCTAATCTACCGTTTATTTCTGATTTTTTCTGACAAACAATATGAAACTGCTTCGAGCTGCTGCGTTGACGCTCGTGAAAAGTGCCCATGATTACATGACGAGCTGCTGGCTGCTGATTGGCTGGAGGAGCTGCTGCCGACGGTGAGCAGCCCTCTCATTGGCTGATGAAGGGAACAGCTGCAGCGTGATTGGCTGAGGAGGGGTTAAGTCATGAGCTCTCAGTCTACAGTGTGGCTGTTAGCTGGGGGGGGTCAGGGCGGGGGGTGGGTGGCGGTGGCGTGTCGGAGTAGAGGATCTACCCAGCGATCTCTGTCGCCGTGGTAACCAGCTTGTGACCATTCCAGACGGTCTTGAACTGCTCCGGAACAGGAAGCTCCGTCTGTAGAGAACAACACATCCATCAGATCGATTGATCAGAGCGATCGATCGGCTCGGGGCGACTGCCGGAAACATGTCTGCGTCTACTCACAAACTCTCCGTCCTTGTTGGGGACCAGGATGTTCATCTCGGAGCTCTTGGCGCTGATGATCTCGCATTTCAGGGAGTCGTTGCTCAGGTAGACGTGGCAGCCGTCCGTCTTGTTGATGGAGATGGTGGGGACCTTCCCCATGACCTGCACACAGAGGAGAGGGTTCAGGGGGGGAAACCCGGGGGGGGAACCCGGACCGGGTCTAGGGCAGAGCCGGGGCAGGACCTGCTGGACTCACCTGGACCTTGACGTCCCTGCAGTTGATGACCTCCACGATCCCCACCACGTCGTCAAACACCAGGCCCATCTTCTTACAGTTGTCTGTGGGACACAGTTTACACTCGGTTGGCTGTTTCATGGCAATACAGTAATCCCTCACCATAACACGGTTCACCTTTCACGTCTCGCTAATACGGATTTGCATTGTGCATCGTGTTCTGCATTCTGATTGGCTAAACAGGGGGGGTGGGCTGATCTCCGCAAAAAAAAAAAACAAAGGTTGCTACTTCACGGATTTCACTTATCACGGGTTCTTTTTGGAACCTAACCCTCGCGAAAAACCAGGGATTTCTGTCTTTCAGATTGTTTCCTAACATCACATTTGTCTCCCAGCTCTGAAGTCATTGGTTAGATTCATTTACACCCAAGGATGGCTGTGATGACCTCTGACCCTGAGGAGGATCAAAATCATCCAATAGAGGGTCTGCATTGACGTCACTTCTCCACTGGACCAGCCCCCTTACTCGCACTGAGTGGCAAAACATCAGCAAAAACAGCTGCAACTAGTGGAGAAGACGGGATAACAGCCGATTATGGGCTTAAATTAAAGGCAGTTGGACTTGACAGTGACCCGTACAGTTACCCCAAGAACCAGTTTTCCATGGACATTAATATTTGGCCACGAATCCAGTTTCCTGATATTTATATGTACTTAATTTCTACGCCGGGGAAATACACAAAGCAAAGGTTGAAGGCATGAAAAAGTCTTGACGCTTGGTCCTACTTCTAGGCAGGATTTGTTGTAGAAATTAAAGTGATGAGGACGCCGAACTTTATGATTTGACCATTTAACGTTAGCTACCCAAAAATCCAACATTACCTGATATGATACAAAATGAGAACCGCAAATCCACGTTTCGGTGCCTGGAATCTAGTTGTTTCTGTGAATTGCAGCGATCCATTTGTCTCTCTTAAGCTTATTTTTCGTCAGTCTGTAAAACGATAACTCCGATTTCTTGCTAAATCTATGAGTGCAGTCGATCGCACAACAGCTCTTTTCCATTTTAGATGTTTTCCAGTTGATCAAACTGAAAGTTTAGCTGCCACTCAGTCTTTCTGCCACTCAGTGGGCGTAACCCGCTGTGAAGTCGTATCTGTGACGTCATGCGCATTCCCTCTATTCCCCTCCCTGAGCTGTGACAGACCCAGTCAGGACCTGAGAGCAGGCGTGTTCTTACCCAGGGTGATGGAGTTGATCTTCCCCTTCACCTGCAACGTGCTTTTGTTGCACTTGTAGGCGTAAACCACCTGCTTCAGCTCCGTGTCGCTGATCACCAGGTCCTGCGCCCCCTCATGGTTCTCCTGCCGAGACAGAACCCAACAGAGACAAAAGTCAGAGGAAGGAGGGAAACCACGAACCTCCACACCAGAGCCAGAGTCTGATATCGACCTAGACCGGTCTCTACTCCTGCGGCTGCAACACTCTGAGTTACAGCGACTTTGTTCTTTATTTCTCACGTTTGCACCTCGACAATTCCGTTGGCACAACTTGTCTTTATTTCCGCAGCAGAGGAATCAGATCGTGACGTTTCATGTTTTAAATATAAGTTTATATTCAGGGCTGCACATAAGTGGGCCGCCAGAGCGCATGCGCCGTCAAAATCCTCAGTGCGCTGTCAATCTTGTGCTGCGAAGCGCTTTTGCGTACCAACAGCTGGGGCTCATATTATTGGTTGTGGCCAGACCAGAATACTAATATTAAAAAATCTATTGGGAGAGCTTTTCCCCAGAACTGCCACTCAAAGTTGGTACTGGCCAATCACAGCGCGTCCTTACTCCCCCTCCATGCTCGTTGCGGCGGTGAGGAAGAGAGGTAAGGATCAGCTTTACTGAACAAACCCCGACACGTCTCGTCAAAATGTCCAAGAAGCAAGCGCCATTAAGTAATTATTTTGGCGTTCCACCACCACCAACTACAAAGAGACGCCAAACTGAACCACTACCCGAATCGAACAGAAAACGTGTGTTCGCCGAGAAGTGGCTGCATGATGTTACGCGGCGACGCGCACCGTACGTTCACGGTCCCGCGTATCCTACCCCGTAAGCTCTGCGTTGGTGCAACGCAGAACCATAAATCAGCGTCCGTGTCCGTGTCCGTGTCCGTCACTGCATGCAGCAGTTTCCTGCAGCAGCAAGACGCTGCTCTCTGATTATGGCTCACAGTTTATGAAAACCCCAAATAAAAAATAAATTAATTTATGAAATCAATAAACAATTCCATCATCAAAATTATAACAAGTAAAGGTTCAACATATCTTGCTTTGCATGTAATAAGACTGGGTAATATATTAGTTTCACCTTTTAAGTTGAATTATTGAAATAGATTAACTTTTACACCATATTCTAGTTGAATTATTGAAATAAATTAACTTTTACACCATATTCTAGTTGAATTATTGAAATAAGTTAACTTTTACACCATATTCTAGTTGAATTATTGAAATAAGTTAACTTTTACACCATATTCTAGTTGAATTATTGAAATAAGTTAACTTTTACACCATATTCTTCACCTGTAGCAATATTCTACACCTTGGCTGATGTGGACATACAGAGCATAGGCGGCTATTTCAGCTGCTATATAGTTGGCTGTCTGTACAGTCATGCAAGTTCAATGCTATTAAAGAACACGTTTTTTCATATAAAATAAACACATTTTTATGCAGTTTAGAAGTTTTGGGGCTTTTTTTTGGCTCCTGCGCTGCTGAAATCGGGGCGTCCTTTATTTCTATTTCTGAAAGTTGGCAACCCTAGGTACAAAATATGCCATGAGCATCCCAATCTGGCCGATAAAAACTGTAACTTTTATACTGACTCTACAGACTAACACGCACCATAATTTGTTAATTCATCTTTATAAGTGAATAAATATCGTTTCGCCTATAACTTATTCCTGCATCCCTCTTTTATCGATCCGGCGAGACGGGTCACCACGTTTTTGGAGCCCCAAGTCACATATCCAGGGGCTCCTCTGAGCACCAGACCAAAATAGTTATGTGCAGCCCTGTTTATATTGTTCATATTGTTATACTTATGAGAGAGATGATCGCGGACATCCACAATGCGTAAGACTCAAACGTGTACATTGGGTTTAATCCGTCAGTATATAATACGTCTGACAATAAAGCGGAACGAGGAGCCGTTTTTCATCCACCAACTTAAGTTCTGGTGTCGGTTCTTGAAATACAAACAAGAAAAGGAGAGGATAATGATGCACCAACGCTGCCCATAAACATTCACAAACCCCTACGATCATAATAAAACCACAACTCTTCACGGAACGCAACACAAAGCAAAGAACAACATTACCCATAATGCAATGCAGCTGAAATTGGAAGAAATGCCCCAAATGAATTATAATTTTCCAGGCCTCAACTTCTGACAGGAGTGTCTCCAGTTCACAGCCGATGTTTTTTTTTTAAATTTGTTTTACTTGTTTTTGCAAGTTCCTTGTAAGGGTGAACTGTTTTTAATAGATAATTATCCTCATTATCATATTCAAATATATGTATTTGAGGGAGGAGACAGGGTGGAGTGTTGTGCTCCCGCATGTGCGCTCAAATCCACGCTGATTGTGAAAGAAGAAAGAAACCTGCGTGGATTTGGGCGTACGCACACTTTTGAACATCTGAATTTTTTTTTGCGTACGCAAGAATTCCACACACGGATTCATGTTGAAATCCACGCACTCTTTGTACATGAGGCCCCAGAACTGGACCACCATACCAGAACCAGGCTCTGGAGTCCATGTTTTCCTTTCCCCACCACCAACTCACCACTTTCCACTTCTTCCCGTCCAGCTCCAGCACCGGGGGCAGCATGCGGGTCGGGGTGGCTGAGGCGGCGGGTCGGGGGGCCGAGGAGGAGAAGGGTTTGGGTCCAGTACGCACTCCACTTCCCTGAGTCCTCAGATTTGGGTTCTTGTGGGTCTTCTGGTCGTCGCTGACGTGCTTCAGGACTGAAGGGGGGAAAGAGACGTCCGTGAATGCAACTTAAAGGGAAAAGGTACAAAAGCGAGGAGAGAAACAGACGTTAGAGACGTGGCCCCGCCCACCTTTGGTGATGTCAGCGCCCTTGTTGATGGAGGCGAACAGGGCGTTCCTGGTGTCGGGGCCAGAATCTCCCCCGCTGCCGGCGCTCAGGTCCATGGGTGGAGGAGGAGGTCCTGGGGGAGGGGGGGCGGGGGGGCCGACAGGACCGCTGGACGGGGCTGCAGAGGCCGACGCAATGGGACCCTGACGAGGACGGGAAACAGAGAAAAATATGATCAATACCGTATTGGCCCGAATATAAGACGACCCCCTCTTTTTCAAGACTCAAGTATGAAAAAATACTTTTTGAACAGCGAATTCAATTTTTGTACAGAAAATAATTAGAGTATATCTGAAACAAATGATTATAACAATATATTCGAGAGAAAAAGCCTGTTATTTTGCCTCATTCAAATCATCATCTTGAAGTTTGCATCATAACTTCTCCTAAGCTGCCGGTTAACCTGCCGATCCTCCACCCACTTTTCTCCAGATTGTCGCTACATTTCTCCATTTTCTGTTATCTCTTCTTTGAGTTTCTTCTCTTTTCTTTCTTACTGCTATTTTTATTTTTCTTCTTTGTGACAGGGGTTCGCTTCGGCAAGTTCAGCACTTGCTTTAAAGATATCTGGCGCCATCTAGCGTTGTGAATGGGTAAACTTAAACTTAAACTTTATTTATTTGTATAGCGCCAAATCATACAATATAAAATGCAACACATGGTGCTTTACATGCAGAATAAAATAACAATAAAAAAAAAACACAATTTAAAACATTCCATACGACCCCACCCCCCACGCGTACACACACACTCACTCACACTCATATACCTGTGCACACACTCACACGCCCACACCCACACACACACACACACAATAAGTGGACTGGTGACATGGCTTAGCACTAACGATCCAGGTGAGGAAAACACTACCTATGGGTGGCCGTCCACACCGAGAGGCATCACCGACCACGACCACCAGAAGCATCCCCACAGAGACCCCCCCAACCCGGACAGACCGGGGCAGACCCCACACAGAAGGTGGAGCCCCCCCCCAGCTACCCAGGCCTGAGGGATCCCCATGACGACACCCCCATGGGCGGAGCAGGCACACCTCCCAGTGTGAACGACCCCCCTGAGGAAACACTGGAGCTAAAAACTAAAAGATTAAAAGAAAGTAAAAAAATGCCTAAAAGTGTAAAATTTTAGAGAAATATATATAAAACTTAAGATGAATAATAAATAACATAAAGTAAAAAGTCATTAAAATGGATTAAAGTTTTAGAGATGATAAAAGAGCTAAAGAAGTACACACAATACATAGCTAAAAACACTAGGTAAATGAGATCAGATAAAAGCCAAACTAAAAAGGTGTGTCTTGAGCCTCCTTTTAAAAATATCAACATTCTCTGCGGCCCTGAGGTTCTCTGGCAGGCTGTTCCATAAAGAGGGGCCATAATGGCTGAATGCAGCCTCACCGTGGGTTTTGGTCGCGGTTCGGGGAATGGTTAAAAGGCCGGTACCAGAGGACCTCAGGGTCCGTGAGGGTTGATACAGTAAAAGCAGATCAGATAAATAAGATGGCCCAAGACCGTTAAGACACTTAAAAACCAGTAAAAGAACCTTAAAATCAATCCTGAAACGGACGGGGAGCCAATGCAGCGATTTTAAAACAGGTGTAATGTGCTCCCGCCCTCTGGTCCTCGTCAGCACGCGAGCGGCTGAGTTCTGTAATAGCTGTAAGTTCTTAATACTCTTTTTAGGAAGACCAGAGAGCAGGGCATTACAATAATCTAAACGACTAGAGATAAAAGCATGCATCAGCACCTCCGTGCTGGCCTGAGAGAGAAACGGGCGGACTCTGGCTATGTTCTTAAGATGGTAAAAACCTATATAATGTCTAGACCCCGAATGGAAGACGATCCCCACTTTTTCAGTCTTATTTTAAAGCAAAAAACACCGTCTTATATTCGGGCCAATACGGTAAAACTGACATGAAGATCACAATGTAACTGATGGAGGTTCAACTAAAGGTTCATGTTCTGGCCTCTGGAAAGATCCTAGAGACAACTTCTGTTGTAACAGACGCTATATAAATGAAATTGAAGTTATCAACTCCATCCTGGTTGCTGCCCCCCCCCCCCTCCTAACAGACTCGTGTAGCCTACAGGTAGAAACACTTATTTGATCAACTTTACATGATTCAGCTCCTTAGGAGTGACACCCTCCACCCCAGCAGCACCTCTGGCCCCCGACTACTTCCTTCTGGCTCCTGTCTCTTTAAGTCCCGCCTCTTCCAGTCAGCTCTGATCCACTATGTTTTATGTCTTAAGTGTCCATATTTTCAGTTTCCTGCCAACCATTGTTTTTACCTCCTGGACTTCATCAGGCCAGACTGGCGTAGCAGTCGTAGCGGCCAGGCTGCTGTCACAACGCTATGCTCACATCTACACCGTGGGTCTTGATCGTGTCTTACGCCATGACTAACATTGGCAGTACAAACATTCACCGGTGGCGTCACCGCTCCGGACCGTAAACATGCTCCCCGTTCGGGGACCCTCCCGTCTAGGCCTGTGTTGAAAAAATATTGATTTTCCGATTCTAAAATCGATTCTCATATTAATTCCTAAAAATGGATTTGTATGTCTAAAGATCGATTTTTTTTCCATCATTACAACTTTTGGTATTTTTTTGTTTATGCCCAAAAAAGGAATGTTTTGTTGGACACACTGTTTTTGCATTTAAATATCTTTAAAAAAAAAGGTATGAAACATTAAAGTTTTCAGTTATAATTGCATACATTGGCTATATTTCATTACTTTATATACTTTCTTGGGGTTACATTTGCATAAAATGCTAAAAACCAAATTCTCAAAAATTAAAAACCGAAAAATACAGAAAAGGGAAGAAATTAAAACGGAATGTGGGTAAAACTAAAAGCGATTTCATACGTTCTCTGATTGCTGCCTTGGATATGTTTGATAATTCTGACCCACGATGTTTCTGAAAGCAGTTATATAATTCATGCAACACCTCAAAAAACTGTTTTAATAACACCACCCCAAATGTTATCGGAATCAAATCGGATCAAATCTTGATAATCGATTCTGAATCTTAATCTGAGTCGATTCTTGACATTTGAATCGATCTCCAGCCCTGCTCCCGTGGAGACGTTGCTGCAGGATGAGGGAGACTCACAGACTGTGTGGAAACTCACAGATTTGCTCCAGGTCAGGCCGGTGGTGTGGTGCTTCTTGATGTAGTCCTGCAGCCCGGTCCAGATGGAGACGTAGGCCCTCACCCAGTCCACGTGCATCTTGTCCCTGTGAGGACCAAACCAGGTTCATCAGTTACAGACGTTCTACTCTGAGTCGCCGCCATCCTGCACGGAAACTTCCTCAGAGTCACATTGAGTCACCGCTCTTTCAAAAAAGGAAGTCTGCTGCTCCAACGCCACAAACGGAAGATGTTACAACATTTTTAAAGCAATATGAAGAGTGAGGAGCAGAAACAGGAAGTGAAGCAGTACTAACTTCTCCTTGTAGTCCTTGAGCACGCGGTTGGTGTAGAACATGGCGGCATCCTGCATCTCTTTGACGTAGGGACCCGGCTTCGGCGCCTGGACACACATCGTTTATGTTTGAGACATTTCTGGGCAGCCTCCAAACGTTTCATCTCATGTTTCAAATCAAACTTTATTTGTATAGCGCTTTTCATACATTTATAAAAATGTAAAACACAAAGTGCTTTACATAAAGCGTTTAAACAAACATAAAATGTATTAATGCCCTCAGCTCAGAGTCAAAAATAACACCCAGGTTCTTTACACAATGTGATGGTTTAAAATCTTGTAGTTTTGGTAAAAGTTTCTCTCTTGGCTTCAGGACCAATAATTAAAACTTCTGTTTTGTCCTGGTTGAGCTGTAGAAAGTTCTCTGTCATCCATGACTTTATATCTAAAATACAGTTAAGAAGGGCATCAATTGGTTTCGTGTCTTCAGGAGACACGGCGATATACAGCTGTGTATCGTCAGCATAACTATGAAAATTGATGCCGTGCCTCCTGATGACGTCCCCAAGTGAAAGAATATATAAATTAAAAAGTATTGGGCCTAAAATCGAACCTTGGGGTACCCCACACTGTATTTTATAAGTTTTTGAGGAACATGTATCCATACTTACAAGAAATTGTCAGTCTTTGAGGTAGGAGCTGAACCAGTTTAAACAGTACCAGAGAGGTCCGCCAGGTTTCTGAGTCTATTTATCAAAGTGAGGTGATCTACTGTATCGAAAGCAGCACTTAGTCCAGTAGCACCAGGACTGAGAGTTTCTGTGAGTCCATGTTACACCTGATATCATTAACAATCTTTAACAGGGCTGTCTCGGTGCTGTGGTTCATCCTAAAACCAGACTGATATTTCTCTAAAACATTATTACTGTTTAAAAATTCAGTTGGATAAAACAATTTTTCTAAAATTGTACTTAAAAATGGTAAGTTGGATACAGGTCGGTATTTATTAGGAACATTGGGATCTAGATTACTCTTCTTCTTGTTTGCTACGAAGGAGCACAAACAGAACCACAGCAGAGTCCGTCTCCTTCAGAGACCCTGGAGCTCTGTGGACCGACGCCACAGCCCCACCCGGTCTCACCATGGCAACCCATCCCAGGGCGGGGACGCTCTCGCTGACGGCAGACAGGTGGTTGAAGAGCGGGGAGGTCCGGTTCTGCTCGCGGAAGGCCTGGACCTGCTGGATGGCCCTGGAGACGGGCTGCATCAGAGTCGTCAGAACCGCCTGGAGGACCAGAACAAACGGTCAACAAGAGCGTTGCAGTTCCTACAAATAAATCTGCCTTGGAGACGTTGCTGGACCAGAACCACATGTCCCACTTGTCTGTTCATGTCCTTCCAATATTTGAACGCATGGTCTATCAAAACGGCTCCATATGGGATTGATTACATGACTGGATCAGCGGGTCATCAGGGTCCACACAAGTCTGTTCATGTACCAGTAACTTATGTCATACCTGTTTCACATTAGGTCTGAACAGTTTCACAATTTGTCCTCAAATCCTTTTCTAAAACTAATTTCTGCTTCTAAAAACCTCCCAGAAGCGAAGCCTGAGGTTCTCTGGTGTGCTGGACCGGCCCTGCTCATGAGCAGTACTTTTGTCAACACAGCAGGTCTATACGCCCCCATGTGGTCAGAGGTGGGATTACTACATACAGTGGCTTTAGAGTTCCTCTAGTGAGTAAAAACAATCCTGCTCACGAGGTTAACAAAGCTGCAGGAAGTTGCAGTTCCTCTACTGACCACTAGGGGTCTTATCAAGAGCCGCTCACAGCTAATGTCCTGCCGTTGTGACTTACAGGCTTCCATCTTTAGTCAGACGGTGCTAACAGACCACTTTTGTTATTTTTTATCCGCTATAAAGTAAGCCAGAGCGGGGGCGGAGCCTAGTTCTTTCAAAGTTTAGGACCAGGTATTCCTCTGTGTGTGTGTGTGTGTGTGTGTGTGTGTGTGTGTGTGTGCGCTCACGTCAGAGGGCTTCTGGGAGGTGGAGGCCGTGACCAACAGCTGCCTCTGACTGGTCACCGCCTGCTGCATCATCATTGCCTGAAGATGACAAGTTCAGAACATTTAAGACAAATTTAAAACATTCAAAACAACAAACATTCAAAAATATCTTGTTCTGTTCAACACTTGTCTTCAGGTTTGCAGCTAACAAGTGTTTATCGTGAATAAAGAGGGAAGTATTCAGAGTCATCATCAGCCTCATGTGGATGCTAAAAGGTCCACCTCAAAAGAAGAAAACTAATCTTCTAGCAGCTTAAAAGTGAGCTCAGAAGTGCAGGTGTGATGCCTCATGTGATCAGCAGCATTGTGATCCTAAAGTTCATTCAACAAGTTGTGACTTTATTTCTGATGTTTTGTACATTTGGATTCATACAACAAACAGAAACCTGCTGGACCGGCCCCCGACGTACCTAGAACACCCACGATGCCTTACGTTTGCACCTGGAAGTCAAAGTTCCTAGTCGGAGGTTTATGCAGGTACAGCGTCGTGATCTAACATCACCAACAATACCAGCAGCACTGGTGCCAACGCTGGAAGACGCTCATCTGTTGACTTTGTAAGTGGAGCGCGGCCCACTTGGGTGGGACTTTTCAGAGAAACGGACCGCAACTAGGAACCATGTTCATGTGCAGCGACGACATTCTGAACAGTTCTGATCACACAAGACAGCCAACGATACGCCTGCTATGAAAACCCAAACTAAGTGCAGAGATTCTCTCAGGAACTAAATTAACATTTAAACACAATCACTGATCCTCCATTCGGACAGGAGGCCTCACTACCAGCAGCTCCTGAGCTCCACCATCCGTTCATCTTGGATGGGTCGACATCCACTGATTTGTGGGTTCCAGCTGTTTGTACGACGCCAGCGAACCGCGACAGCCATTTATGAGTTCACTGCTGAGAACATGTAAAACTGTTTTCTGCTAAACATCTGAAGCTACATGGCGGCGCCCCGTACGGAGGGAAGCAATGCAAACCAAACATTACATTTAAAAGCATAATAAAAGCCAGTTTGATGAAGAAATATCGGGATAACTGTTAAGTTAGGTGGGTTCTCTTTTTTTTCTCTCCCCCTTTTTGCACCATCGTCATATTTTTTTTCTTTGAATCAAAAAAGAATACGACTATCTGTGTTTGATGACAGCTATTTTGTGTTATTTTTTTGTTGTAGTTTTGGTCTTGTTTTTTGTTTGTTTTTTGTTTTTTAAATTTATTGGAAAGTGTTTGTTTTTGTAATTGCATAATTTGTTTTATTATTATTACATTAATTGAAATTTGAGTTCTTAGGAAAAAGGGACGGATAAAACAAGCTTAGTTTTCTTTTGTGCTCCCTTTCATTCAAGGAAAGAGATTTGTTGTAATTATATTTAACTGTTTTGTTTTTCTTTTAATGAATAAAATAAAGAATAAAAAAAAAAGTGAGCTTCAATCTCGCTCTTCACAAGTCAATGGGTCATACTTCATCCATTGTTGTTTTGTTTGTTTTTTAAACGGTCTATGGTTTATGGTTGCAGAGGGCGCAAGTAACTTCTAACACGTCAACGTGAGCATCAGCCAATCAAACTGCAGCTAGACAACTGGTGCTCGCCCACGAGATGGTATTGGGGGGGGGGGGGGGGGGGGGGGTGGCACATACATGTTTCTGGACATCACCGCCGATCTTCTGGCTGAGTGAGAGGTACTGAGCCACGGGACCACGGACGATCTCGTCGAAGGCCTCAACAAATGCAGAAACAGCTGCGGGGAGAAAGAGAAACAAGTACATGAGGCTAGAATCAGAAACATCTGACTCAGAATCTTGAACATGCCGTCATTTAGCGTCCAAGAGAGGAATAGAAATGTGTTTTTACCTCCCGCCGGTCCAGAGCTGCCACTCGGGCCGGACATGCCCTCCAGACGGCCCACTGCCACCTCCAACCGCTGCACCAGATTTGCCAAATCTGCCATACCTGTGGGGACCAGGGAGAGAATAAACAATAACTATGGATGCTCAGTTGTTTTTTAATTTCTTGTGTGATGTCACAGGGTGGGAGGAGTCTGGGACTAGAACTTTAACTCCAACAAATAAGATGGGTCCCAGTGTGTGTTTGTAAAAAGCTTGTAATCTGCAGCAGTCACATCTGGCAGATCTGCACCGCTGGAAGGTTTCACATCTTGTGCCGTTTAAATGTTCAGAAACACACAGACCAACCCGGGACACAGACTCCCCCCCTCCGCCTGACCCGGTGCTCTGCTACCGGACCAGACCGCGTTGGACCGGTCGTGCGTGTCCGCGGCTGCTCGTTAGCATTGAGCTCTTAACGAGCTGCAGCTCATTACCGGCTCAGCTGCACAACGCTTACAGGAATTACGTAATGGCATCCAGACTCCGCCGCGGCTCAAACCACGGACCTTCCAATGTCTCGTCTTCTGATTGGATTAACCGTGACGATCAAAATGAACCTTCTGGAGGAGGACGGCTGCTCGCTTCTGAACAACTTCTGAACCGGTGGCCCAACAGGTTGTGTGATTGATGCCTAATCAATTTGGCATAAAACTAAAGGTGACCTGAGAAACTACAGCTGATCTCTTCAGCGTGTGCCAGATCTTCACAACCGCCTGAACTCACAGCTCAGACCCGAGAGCCCAGAACCTCAGATACTTCTGACACGGCAGCTTTGAAAACCAGATGTCTGGATATTTCAGGTCGCCAGCTTTTTAATTCCTCTCCTCTTCAATACTATGATTCTGGTTCCTCTGGCTTCTCAATCGTAACAACATGACTCGTCTGTGTTAGAGAAAACATTCTTCATGGGAATGTAGTATTAATCCTCTGGAGCCCTGCGAGCGTCCTGCTGCCAGCTGGGTAGTGGGAATCTGTTTTTGGAGCTGGGTCCAGTTTGCAGTTGCAAAACCACTCGCTTCTCACACAAACAGATTACACTGAATGAAGTCAGGGAAGTCCCCGTTTTAGAGACCCTGCTCCTGCAGAGAGGCTGCGTGAACACGCCTGGACGTGCTGAGGAAGGTATGAAGGCCTCGTGCTTTCAGACATGTACACACAACTGAAGAA
This sequence comes from Cololabis saira, assembly GCF_033807715.1. NCBI lineage: Eukaryota > Metazoa > Chordata > Actinopteri > Beloniformes > Belonidae > Cololabis > Cololabis saira. The sequence continues at coordinate 23,226,742 of NC_084601.1, read as the reverse complement.
TGCTCAGGTGTTTCTCCTCGTCGCCCAGAATCACCTCAAAACCGACCTGGGAACTCATTTAAAACAAACGTGTTTGTACAACCGAGGATCCTCACCTAAGAGCACTAATTGGCTCTGTTGTCTGCGTTTATCAATCTGGTTAACCTGATTAAGTCCAGCTGACTCCTTCAGACGTGGCTGCAGACTTACAGAACACCTGAAGGCCGTCTGAGGACATGACTGAACCACATCTCAGGAATCTCCACTCGTACCTGTGAAGCTCGGGTATTGCTCTACCGATCCTCAGTCTGGTCTACAAGTATCTGAACCGCTAGGATTGTGACTGTAAACGCCACCAACATGTGATCAGAGCATAGACTTTTATCATCAGGAGGTTTCCAGAGCCGGACCAGCGGAGGCCACCGATTGGTCGGGGGGTTGGAGTCAGACGTCTGAGTCAGGATGTGACATCAGAGAAAGAGCGACTCTGACGGCGGCTTCTTGTTCATTTTATTCTACAGGCAATGGCAGCTCAAAAGTCTGTTTCATGATCCAACTCTGAGGTGCAGATGTTCATAAACCTGGTGAGGAGAGAATTAAAAAGGGATCTAGACGGGCGATAAGAAACGACCAGATCTACCAGGAGCTCTGTCACTTCATAGCTGCTCGTGGCTCAGCAGTGCCGAGACATATAAAAAAAAAAAAAAAAAAAAAAAAGCGTTGCCGCTTGAAGCTTCTCTCACTCTCATTTTTTAACTTGATATCGAACACAAGCCACAGACCCAGTAGCACATATATCATCTCCTCCAGGTTCTACATCTTTAGTGTTGTCTTCTTCGTTTAGATCAAACAATCAAATAAGTCACAGCAGCTTCACTCCAACCTCCTACTTCTGCTCCAGGTGCTGAACTGTTGTGGAAAAGAAACTTGGCCAAGTTGAGATGAGTAGAGCCGAGTAGGTGCTAGTGAAAACTTTGGAGCAGGGTGTTTCAGTAAACTCCAGCTCTGCTGTCAGACCTGGATCTTTTCTTACTGAAGTAAGAGTGTAAAACCCTGAAGCAGGTTATGAAGTCAGACTTTGATCCCATCGTCCAGGTGTTGCAGCAGTATAACACACCTTTAGGCGGGAGGACCTTCAGTATTGCATCACTTCCACAAGCATTAAAGTGCTTGTGAACGTCTTACATTCATCCTGGAGATACAGAAACCACTTCCTGCTCCTGCACAGACCTGTCATGCATCTGCACTGCAGATTCTGCAGGAACCAGACCACAGCAGGACACGCCCAAACCTGCCTCCAGCAGCCGATCTCAGCCCTTCCTGGTTCCAGCTGTGTGACTCACCTGCAGCACAGGGAGGGAGGGGTCCACAGAGCCGAGAGACACCAGGAAACGAGCACCTGAACTCCTGCAGACAGCCCACTCTGCTGTTTAGGACACAAGCTTCCCGTGCTGTGGAAAACTAGCAATCCCAGAGAGACAAACCGGACTTCCTGAACATTCTGTGGCTCCACTTTAAATACTCTTCTCCCTCAAGAGTGTTGAAGTTAACTAGCGTGTATAAGTGCTGACTGTCAGGGAAACTCCGTCTATAAACAACTTCCAGAAACAACAGTATGGGAGAGAAAAACAGCAGGAACATTTTGGTCAGAGTGAAGCGGCAGAAACTGAAGCGGCAGAATCTGCAGGAGGTTCAGATGTCTTCAAAAGTGTCCGCTGGTTAAAAGGAGGACACAGGTGATGCATGCTGCTAAACACTTTTCTAGCTCTTAAAAAGCTACGACACAATCAGCCTCAGTTCTGGTATAGACCTGCTACAGTCCACCTCCACACAGGCAGGAATGCTTCACAGATACAAAAACAACAGGCAACTTCTGGTTTACACGGCCGAGTTCGATGCAGAAGTAACAAGACCTGCTCAACTGAACCCAAGTTCTGCCCCAGCTGTGCTTTAAGACACCCTGGTACCAATGACTGTCGTCATCAGACTTACACAGACCTCGGCAAGCTGATTATGATAGTAAATGTGAATCAGGTGTGTTGAAGCAGTGAAACATCCAAAACAATTTGCATTAATCAGTTTTTTATCACCAGTTGAAAATAAATCAAGCACCGATTTAAACGCTGCACCTGCAAGGCATCCTGGGATACAGTTACTCCCATTCCTCTCTTTCATAAAGATGCTCCACTATTTAAATTAAGGACATTAGAAAGGAAACACCGAAGTCGCTTTTCTTCAGGAGACTTGTTCAGGTTTTATCACGGTGGTCAGATTCCAGGTTGTTTATTCCCTCAGAAACCTTCCTGACACAAACCATTTCATACTCGACTTTCTGCATCAGTTACAAGCAGATTATCATAACTGTTAATCAGCATACGACTATCATATCAATTCAGCCTGCACTGACCAAACAAAAGCTCCAGACGTGCTCCGAAAACCATTTCACATCTGTCTTAAATTCAGACATTCCTGCATTTATTTTCATTTATCAGCTCTGTTCATTCTGATAGATAATTGACCTTATTGATTGATCCAGCCATATAAACAAACCCCATACCTGACATTAACGTCACACTGGTGCCCTGTCAACGGTTCAAGTGAGGAATGTCTAAACCAGGGGGTCCCGAGGACGTGGATGGAGAAACAGTTTGCGTTGCTTCTTCATATGATGCAGTTCAAAACAATCAGGTTCTTGAAGTGCATAACTATCAGATGGCTGAATCCAGACCCTCCTACATAAAATATATGGATCCATAAAGTATGGGATCTCTATCAAATGGAGCAAATCACTTACTCATTAAGGCTCCAAAAATCCACCTTTATTAAGCGGTGGAGCCCTGTCATAGCTTTATTAATACAATGAGGTCTATCACCCAATGTTGCCTGCCTAATTCTTACTGTATTCCCTCTATACACATATTCTATACACATGCCAATTTTTCCTAGAGTAAATATGGTGCCTGCATTTTTGTACACACCGTTGTACCTTGGAGTGGACAATTATTATTATTGATTTTACAATTTAAATTTTTTTTATTTATGCGTTTGTTATTATATACTTATATTTTGGAGTTATTATGTTGTTTTCTCTAGTTTTATTTGCTTAATACTTAAGTATAATGTGTACAAATGTTGTATGCAGCTAAAAAAGGCAAAAGAAAGAAGAAAATGTATATGGGTCCAATGACGTGACACCTATATTTTCTGAAAAACAGATTTTTTTTTTCAATTCAAAAAAAGGTTTAAATGGATAACAAAAATACCATATGAACTACTTGTCCCGCATATGGACTCACTTGAATTTTACAAAAAATACTAGTTATTTGGGATTTTGTTGTCGTTTTAAGCGTCAAAATGTCATGTGGTGCGACCGTCCGACCATGACTCTTGTTTTGAAAACTCTTTTTTGAAATCACTCTAAATGTTTTTAAATCAATCTTCTGCCCTATCTGGCATGATTTCTGAACTGTCTTGTAGTGTGTAAGATTGCAACACATTTGTATTTATATTTCCATTTCCATCATAATATACAAACAAAGTTTGACTGATGTTCATTTTATGAAATATCCTGTGGCGCGACCATTAAAAAACAACCATTTTTCTATAATACTGAAAACTTGTAAAATAAAGATGTCAAGATGTTAAGGAAATTAATTTATTTTAATATGAATCATGGTTGCACCACATATCCTCTTTTAAGGCTAGTGCCAATTCATCTTGACAAAAAACTCAATTTTTTTTATATGAATTTATGTGTACACAACATTCTTAATGTTTGAACTACTGCAATAGATATTCTTTTTTTTATTATTTTAAAATTGACCTGTTGAAAATCCTTATTCGTCATTGACCCATATGGTGTATTGTTGTTGAAAACTAAATAAAAATTAAGTTCCCAAAAAAAACAACCAATCAGTTTCCGTCAGAAGCCAGGTCTGTGATGGTAATCTGCACCTACTGTCCTGATGTCGGACATCTATCTGCGTGTTTACATCCGTCCGTGCGGCCAGCTCTGATCACGTGACTCTGATCAATGAGTTCCTCTTCTAGTGATCGGGGGTTGAGAGAGCAGAATCATTTGTTTTCGTGTGCAGAACACAAGCAGGAGGCTGATTACCGCGGAAGTAGGTTAGGCCTGCGTGGGGAGGGAGGGCGCGTCCACGGCGCACGTCTTTATTGCCCCCTTTCAGTGAATCTAGCGATATTTCCAACACGTCTTCACACTGGGCTCAAGCCGCTGCTTCAGCGGCGGGCGGAGGGGGGGGCGTTTCAACAGGGGTACAAATCCTACCGCTACACCTGGGAGGACCGGGGGCCGAGGGCCGGGGACAGGGAGCCGGGGGCCGGCCTCTGCGGGTGACAGCCGGCTGGATGAGCCCCAGCAGCCCGGAGAGGGGGGCTCTGACAGCCCGGGGACGGCCGCAGGCTGTCCCCAGGCTGTCAGAGCCCCCCTCTCCGGGCTGCCGGTGTTGTGACCAAATAAGTTCCCTTAGCCAAGCGAGTCCTCCTCCCAGGGGAACCCGCGGCAGCAGCATAGAAACACATTAACACCGCTAAAGTCTCATTATGTCAGCCAGCGCTGCTACCTCAGTAAACACACATTACGGTACCGGGAACCAGACCTCCACACCCCCCTGGAGTTGCTTACCTGCTGCGGTTTGGTCCGGGTTCTGTCTCCGTGCGTGTTTTTGTAGCGGGGTTCAGGCTCGCAGCAGCAGCAGCAGCCTCTTCCTGGATGTGCTGGTTTTTACCCAGCGGCCCCCGCGCGCAGCGCCCTGCGCGGCCCCGCCCTGGCCGAGGCTGATTCTGCCCTTATAAGGAGCGAGGCGCGGAGACGCGCCTGCGGAGAAACAGAGAAACACGCGCTCCTTCTTCCTCCGGTGGTGGTGATGATGCAGCGGGGCTTCGCTGTCAAAACAAGATGGAGCGGAGTGAAACATCCCTCTGCGGGCAACACAGGGCCCTCTCTCGGCTTTGTGGGGACACTTTGCAGGAGCATGTTAGGGGCAGAGGTGTCAAGTAACGAAGTACAAATACTTGTTACCTTACTTAAGTAGAAATTTAGGTTATCTTCACTGGAGTTATTATTTTTCAGACCACTTTTTACTTTTACTCCTTACATTTTCACGCAATTATCTGTACTTTTTACTCCTTACATTTTAAAAACAGCCTCGTTACTCTATTTCATTTCGGCCTTTAAAAAAAACTATCCAGTTAAATTGCTCCATCCAGATAGAGTGAATTTTGTTGTGGTTGTTTCAGATGTTCTTGTCCAGTTTTGTTCTTACATCCGTTCCCTCAGATTCCTGCAACTAAACTTGGATGTACATTCCAATAAAGGTTAGGATAAATGATAACATGCCTCTGAAGTTTGACTTTTTGCACCATTACAATACTTATAGGCAACTAGTCATCATATCTCCTGCTCTCTGAAACACATGTTAATGCTCAATAGTACACATATATGGTTCTTTAATATATTTGCATTATACTAAGATGCATTCATTTTCAATGGCTTTTTCCCCCCTTACATTACTTTTACTTTTATACTTTATGTAGTTTTGAAACCAGTACTTTTATACTTTTACTTGAGTAAAAAACTTGAGTTGATACTTCAACTTCTACAGGAGTATTTTTAAACTTTAGTATATATACTTCTACCTGAGTAATGAATGTGAATACTTTTGACACCTCTGGTTATCGGGCCCCCGTTTTATAAAAGTCAACCCCTTCCTGCCCGAATATATCTACGCAATTATGTAAAAAAAATATATGGCTTGTGTTTTTGATGTCAGATGACACCTCAGCTGCTTTCAGACCGGAAGTGGCTTGAGGCAAACAGACAATCATGAAGAAGGTTAACGGGACCAACAGTGATGCAATCATCTGTAGAGCTGGCGCAATAAGTAACAATACCCAATAAGGAGATGACATAACATGAAGCAATAAACTTGCACACGTGGGTGGAAAAAGTGTGCAAGTTGAAATTATGATAAAAACATTCTTACTTAGAAGACTACAAGGCTGACCCAAGATTAACATCTGATTCCTGGAGTTGAAGTCAATGCACAAGTAAGAAAAGGTGCAGTTCCTCTACTGACCACCAGGGTCTGGATCCAGACCTGCAGTTCCTCTACTGACCACCAGGGTCTGGATCCAGACCTGCAGTTCCTCTACTGACCACCAGGGTCTGGATCCAGACCTGCAGTTCCTCTACCGACCACCAGGGTCTGGATCCAGATCTGAAGTTCTTCCACCGACCACCCAGATCTGGATCCAGACCTGCAGTTCCTCTACTGACCACTGACCACCAGGGTCTGGATCCAGATCTGAAGTTCTTCCACCGACCACCCAGATCTGGATCCAGACCTGCAGTTCCTCTACTGACCACTGACCACCAGGGTCTGGATCCAGACCTGAAGTTCCTCCACCAACCACCCAGATCTGGATCCAGACCTGCAGTTCCTCTCCTACTTTACATCGAAATCAACAAAAATGACATGTGGGGTTCCCCAAGGTTCTATCCTCGGACCCCTCCTTTTTAACATCTACATGTTTTCCGCGTGCTCAAATAATACTAAACAAGATAAGTTACCATAACTACGCATATGACACACCTGTGTTACACCTACAAATCACTGATAAGGCCTGAAATCTGGGTGTAGTCATGGACTCTAGTTCAATGACTTGTTTTTTCTTTATTCACTTTTCACGTTTTTATTATGCAAAGCACGTTGAATTGCCTTGTTGCTGAAATGCTTTTGAAGTTGCTTTGTTGCCTTGCCTTTCTGACCCCCAGGATACGGATCCAGATCTGCAGTTCCTCTACTGACCACCAGGGTCTGGATCCAGACCTGCAGTTCCTCTACCGACCACCAGGGTCTGGATCCAGACCTGCAGTTCCTCTCCTACTTTACATCGAAATCAACAAAAATGACATGAGGGGTTCCCCAAGGTTCTATCCTCGGACCCCTCCTTTTTAACATCTATGCTTCCGCGTGCTCAAATAATACTAAACAAGATAAGTTACCATAACTACGCATATGACACACCTGTGTTACACCTACAAATCACTGATAAGGCCTGACATCTGGGTGTAGTCATGGACTCAGAGCTGACCTTTTAAAGACACATTAAGACAATTACAAAGTCGGCCTTATATCACCTGGAGAACATCTCCTGCTGAGGACTAATGTCTCAGCAGGATCTTGAAGAACTCCTCCATGCGTTTATCTTCAGTAGATTTGATTACTGCAACAGTGTCTTCACCGGTCTGCATAACAAGTCACTCAGATAGCTGACCCAGAATGCTGCTGCTCGGGTTCTTACCAGAACTAAGAAAGTGGACCACATCAACTTAGTTCTGAGACCTTTACACTGGCTCCATGTACCTCAGATAATAGACGTTAAAATACTTCTGTTAGTTTATAAATCATTGAATGGTTTAGGACCAAAATACATCAGACTTTTTGCTGCCATAGCAACCATCCAGACCTCTCAGGTGTTCTGGTTTAGGTCTGCTCCGTGTCCCCAGAACCAGAACCAAACATGGAGAAGCAGCATTCAGCTTCTATGCTCCACAGATCTGGAACAAACTTCTGAAAACTGCAGGAATGCTGAAACCTCAGTTCCTTTAAATCAAGATTAAAAACTTGTTTGTTTCCAGATGCCTTTGAATTATTTAAACTGTTCTGAATTGAGATTTAAACAATGTTAATTTTAGTTCTCAGTTGTAACTCTAGTTAAAGTCTAACTTTTAACTCTTCATTATTCTTTTACACTGCACTCAATTTTTTTTTCTCTATTCACTTTTCACATTTTTATTATGTAAAGCACCTTGAATTGCCTTGTTGCTGAAATGTTTTTTTTTTAAATTGCTTTGCCTTGCCTTTCTGACCCCCAGGATCCGGATCCAGACCTGCAGTTCCTCTACTGACCACCAGGATCAAACAGCAAGTTAATCTTCATGTTAAAATGTTCAACTGTGTAGCAGAAACAAACATTAACAGAGTTCTCATCAATGACAACTTTGACGAGGTAAATTACTTTGTACCATGTCAGGTGAATCTGTATTAAATGACCACCGGATCACATTGTTTTTGTTAATTTTAAAAACAAAAATGAAAGACTGAGAGTCACTGCTCCTCCTTGTCAAAAGAAGCCAGTTGAGGTGTGTTGGGTATCTTGTTAGGATTCCTCCCTGGGGAGGTGTTGTGGGCATGTCTAACCAGGCAGACCCTGAGGCAGACCCGTGACACACTGGAGAGATTGATCATTGCCTCGGTATTCCCCTGGAAGAGTTGGAGGAGATGGCTGGGGAAAGCAAGTAATGATCCCTCTGCTTGGACTGCTGACTGCGACTTGGATCAGTGGAAGTTAATGGATGGATCAATAACAGCTCGTACTCCCTGTCCTGGTGGGGCGGTGATGCTCTGGGGCCTGGACAGCTTCCAGCAGTGGCAGTCCCGGCTTGTTTCATCCCCCAGGTGAATGTGAACGTACCTCCGCCCCCTCCTCCTGGTCTTACCTCACATCTGTACGAGTCTTTTTAGAGATGGATTACTTTTTTTTTAAATAAATGTTCTTATAAAAGCAAAACTAAACTGGTTATGTCAGATGCTCGCACTTTACAAACTTTGCACCTCCAGCTCATCAAAAATGCTGCAGCCAGATTCTGACAAGAACCAGCATGAAGATATATTTCCCCAGTTTTAGCTTCACTTCATTGGCTACCTTTAAAAACCATGAAGATAATTTAAAACTCTTCTCACAGATAACGTTCTTAGCTCCATCATATCTTAAAGCGCTCATAGTTTCCAGCTAAAGATGGGGTCATGTGACTGAATTATGGAGTAATAAAGGGCTGGGCTGAATAGAGCCTTGTGTATCATGAAAGGAAAGAGGCACCAGCATGAGCCCTGATGTACTCCAGCTGGGAGGAGATGCAACATGGATCTCTGTCCTTCATCCACGTCGTTAAACAAAAAAACTTGGTGGTTTATGGAGTAAAATGCTGTAGAGAACAACTTCAGAGAGAAAGAAAGAGAAGTTTCAGCGACCGACTGCATGAGAGAAGTGAAGATAAACCCCTTCAACATGAAAAGCAAAAACATTTTATTTTCATTTTACAGATGATCCAGTTGCATCAGGTCTGATCACAGAAAGAAAGGAACGGCATCCTTCATTAAAATCAAATTCAGAACAAAAAGCACATGTCATTCAGCAGTTTGTCTTCACAGTTAAGTCCATGATCCCAAATCTAACATAAGAATGCAGTTCATGGTGTCATTAAATACACATCCAGACCTTTGGGGAGATTTGGGAAACAAATGAAGACTTGATGGCTGTTGTTCCAGAAACATCCATGTCAAAAAGAGAAAAAAAAAAGGAGAGAATGATATTCTTTCTCCAAGTGTTTGAGGGTTGGACAGTGTCGGCACTTCGGTGCACTTGACTTCCATTTCCCTCATGAGGACGTCTGACGGGGGCGAACAGAAGAAAGACAAGAATCGCAGCGAACATTCAACACAGACGGCGGTCGTCAGCGCCAGGAAACGGCCTCACACGGGTTTGTGTGTACGTTTATGCAAATCAGACGGGGGAACAGGATCAAAGTCCTGATTTGGTTTTGTTTGTGGAAAGAAAAGGCTCAGTTTTTGTAATGTTGACTGCTGTTTAATCTTCAGTCTCATCGAGATCATCTCCTCATAATTATGTCAGTTTGGCAGTTTAAACGGACAGATTCACACATTTTCAAATACATTTTAGATTCCTTCTTAATGACCTTTTATTATAATGGACAAACTCTCCCCTCCCTCCAACCAAAAATCCCACCCCAAAATGTAGGTGTTTGACCTTAAAACAACTTCTAGTTATCTCCTTCTAATACCAGATCCAGTTAAAACCACACTAGGTAGTAATACCTCCTCTGACCACATGGGGGCTTACAGCAGGAAAAGAGGTACAATTCAGCAAATTCAAGTTCACGTGTCCGTCGCTGACACGACCGGGAGGGAACCATCACGACCACCCCCCCTTCTCATTAGTGCAGTACTGTCAGTGGCTCTATGTGCCCTCGTGTGGTCAGAAATGGTTTTGCAGTTAGAGAGGATTTACTGCGGCAAAAAGGGGAAAAAGTGTGCACAAAATGAGAATATTGTGCAGATACGTGGTGTTTCCTGCACATTTTGTAATACCACTTTGAACTTTCTTGTGATGTTCTGCTCACATGTGGTCATGAATGGTTATGCAATAATCTTGGCTTTAAAGTCAAATTTTGTGAATCACTCCTGTAACAGTTTTAAATCATGACCGAAGATAAATAAACTCAGGAAAAAGCTCCTGAACGTAAAATAAATTGCCTCAAATTTAAAACGTGTTCAGAAATAAAACTTCCACCTGTAAGTTCTACATGTCATGAAGATTTTCTGATTAAAACATATTCATGTCAAACTTCAGCAGACCTCTGACGTTTAAACTTTAACAGTCAAACTTCTCCCTTTTAAAGCAACAGCAGCAACAAAAAGAGACATCGTATCAAAGTGCATCAACGTCTAACCACCGACGGGTCTGACAGCCAACAAACCCGGGGAGCCCCGCGGTGAAGGAGCAGGAAGCAGACCTGCATCATCTCCTCCGCCGAGACCCAACCGGTCGGTCCTCCAGTGTGGGTCGCAGCACTGACGGCCCTTCAAAATAAAAGCGCGGAGGCTGCAGATGTTGTGACGGCTCAGTTAGCTCATAACAGACATGAAAACACAGCAACACACACAAACTCACGCACATGCAGCCGATGCTCGGGCATCGGCCTGTCACTCCTCATGCAGGGGCCTTTACTCGGGTTCTGTCCGGTTCTGCTGAGAACCGTCCTCAGACGTGGCAGTGTTTGCTAGCTTCTGGGTCAAACACACGTGTGTGTCGAGCATGCGTGTCCACAGGCAGGGGGGCGTGAGTGTGCTCAGTGGCTGGTTGTTGTGTCATTAAAGCGTCTGTAGGCCGCCATCGGAGGGGGCGGAGTCTCCGTGCGACAGCCCCGCCCTCAGCTCAGTGAGGGGGCGGGACTTCAGTACAGTGGTACTCCCGTGGTTCCCTCCTCAGCGTCTTCAGGGATGAGGAGAGGAGGAGGACCCCCCCCCTCCCTAGCTATAGGTGCTCCTCTCTCTGCTTCTTGGCTCTGACGGGCCCCTGGCCGTTCCTCAGGGAGCCGTTCTGGGGCCCCAGCAGATGGCCGCGCTCCTGCTCCGTCCACGGGGCGCCGCCCTGCCCGTCCTCGCTGTCCAGGGAGGAGTCGGAGTGCATGAGGGCCGAGGAGGTGGGGGGGGGTACGGGCTTCAGGCGGACTGGAGGAGGAAACACAGGTGTGTCAGAACCCCAACGCCTCCTCGGAAACAAGATACGTGATATTATCACATGAAAACACTCAACAAGATAAACTAAATAAATCTTAGCTGGTGTGTCACCATGATAACAGACCATCAGCTCATTTAAAGGAGCATGAGGCAGGATTGAGGCAGGATTTATGAAAAGAAAGCGTGTACGTTTTAAGTTTTCTAGTAATAATGTCAGATGAAGCGTTCCAAACCCAAAAGAATGAGCCCTCTAGTGCAGAGCCGCCTGGGAGATTTGCGAGGCCCTGTGCGAAATGGCCCGGGGGGGCCCTCGCGCGTGAGCGTAGCGAGCGAGCGCGCGCTAAATTTTTGGGTTTTTTGGGTCGGATCGGGTGTCTATATGCGCAATTTTAACTCTCCAATTAGCAAAATACTGGATACCTTCCCCTGCCTCATCATCATCTGGGCTTGCCTCGACGTGGGGCCCCACGGCTGCTTGAGACCTGGTCGGATTGGTGATTTTTGTAACAAATTTATCAAACAAGCCTTTCAGAGAGACATTAAACTCTTCCATTTTCTTTAGTTTTTTTTTTTCATCCCCTGATGGAAATTTCCTGAATCTGTCTCGTTCTCTCGACATTGTGTGACAGTTTGTTCCAACTCCACAGTCTGGATCAGAGCAGCTTGTGTCTGCGCTTGGTCTGATCAGTTGTTTTGAACAACAGACACGCGCATCATTGCACATATATTTATTGATATGCACAGACTAGTACATATTTAGGTCTGTAATGGAATGTGACTGTTGATATTTATAAGGGAAAAAACGAAAAAAAAAAAAAAAAATTTTTTTTTTTTTTTTTTTTTTTTTTTCCCCAAAAACGGCCCATAGCGCGAGGCCCCTTGGGGCGCGAGGCCCCGTGCGGTCGCACGGTTCGCACACCCCTTGCGGCGGCTCTGCTCTAGTGTATCTCTCCGTTGCCTTGAACAGGCTGTGTGCTGTAAAATGCAATGCAATTCTGGGCACGAATTTCCTGCGCTGTCCTGCGGATGTGACGTCAAATGACGCTGCATGCGCGTTCTCCCCGTTCTCCAGTGCCGGCTTCGCTGTTGGCTGCAGTACCCCGACGGTCGTTGTGGCGCTAATGAGTCTCATTTCTTATTCTTGCCTCAAGCTCCTTTAATCACTGAATAAAGGAATAGCCATTTACTCACACCATCGTGGTTCCTAAGATGTCCAGTCACCAAAACTACAGTTGTGTTCAAAATAATAATAATTGTGTTTTTGGGTATAAATCATATTATCACTTGGTAAATACTTTACCAGCAGGTGTAGTCGAGTCAGAGGAACCAACGGACCCAACATTCATGAGATGAATGCTCCTGAGGCTGTGTAAGTGAATAATTAGGTGAAAGGCGCGTGTTCAAAGCTCAATCAGGGAGGTCATTGATCATGTGACAGGTGTCATTCAAGGGGAGTTTTTCTTGCCACTGTTTGGCTTAAGGTTTTTCTCCCACAAGCAGAGTTTTTACTTGCCATTGTTTATGTTATGTTTATGTACTAATTGCTCGGAAAGATCCTAGCTAACATGACTCCACAGCTTTAAACTGGAGAGATGACCATTCCAATGGAAGGAACAACAGCCAGAATGGCAAAGACTCAGGCAGCGATCAGCTCCAGGGACGTCAGACGGTCTGAAGTTACCTGTGAGCACTGAGACCGTTAGAAGACGCTCATGTGGGGCAGATCTACCGGCAAGAAGCCCCGCAAAGTGCTGCAGAAGATGGTCCACTCCATGCAGCACTCATGTGAAGTCCTCAAAAACAGCTGTTATACGGCCAAATATTAATCTAGTGATTCAGGAATGCTAAACCTTAAAGTTTATTCAGTTTATTGAGTAAATATTTGAGTTTGTAATGAAAAATGTTTTTTTTTGAACGGCCCAATATCTTTTTTCCTTAATTTTCTGTAAAGTAATTAAAATATTGATACTTTTGTTTTCACATTTTGATGTAAAATATAATGTGCAGCGTTCCCAATGAATGGGAATAAAAAATCTTATAAGGATTTTGAGCTTTTCTCACGTTTTAAAAGACACTGCTATTATTCTGAACAAACCTGCATAAACAATAAGCATAAAAACTAACAGGCCGCCACAAGCGGCTCTGAGCTGGCTTGTAGCAGCTACGTCTGACCCGATCAAGGGACGCTAGTAAAAGCTAACTGGAGAATGCCGGACTCGACGGTGTCCAGCAGCAGCCAGGACTGATCCAAGCGGGACCCAGGATCTTTCCAGGCTGACTAATGGCGCTTTTCCACTAGTACCTACTCAGCCCGACTTGCCTTGCCTTGGTTTTGCGCTTTTCCACTAGGGGTCTAACGTGCCGAGTAGATACTTTTCTGTAACTATTCTGCCGAGGTTCTAAGCGGCTGAGTCGGGCTGTATCTGACATCATCACACTACAGGCCACCGATTGGTCGGGGGGTTGGAGTCAGACGTCTGAGTCAGGAGGTGGAAATCAGTGAAAGAGCGACTCACGGCTTCTTGTTCATTTTATTCAACAGGCAATGGCAGCGCAAAAGTCTGTTTGGTGATCCAACTCTGAGGGGCAGATGTTCATAAACCTGGTGGCTGAGGAGAGAATTAAAAAGGGATCTAGACGGGCGATAAGGAACGATCAGATCTACCAGGAGCTCTGTCACTTCATAGCTGCTCGCGGCTCCCAGCTGACTTTTCAGCAGCGCCGAGACAAACTAACAAAAATGAAAAAGCGTCGCCGCTTGAAGCTTCTTTCACTCTCATTTTTTTACTTTTTTAACCCAGCAGCACATCTATCATCTCCTCCAGGTTCTACATCTTTAGTGTTGTTGTCTTCTTCGTTTAGATCACACAATCAATACGTCACAGCAGCTTCACTCCAACCTCCTACTTCTGCTCCAGGTGCTGAATTGTTATGGAGAAGAAACCAGGCCAAGTTGAGTCGAGCCGAGTAGGTGCTAGTGGAAAAGTGCCATAACAGGACCACCAGCTCCTTCAGTGGGGATCAGCTGAAGAAGCTGGAGGCTACAGCTTTGATTGACATTTGGTGAACGGGCTGCGGTTTGATTCCCGGGAAGGAACACAACCCAGACAGGACCCGGTCTTCATTTTGACTGTTTCAGGCCTCGGTGCTGATCTTACTAGCTCTCGGCAGCTGAAGCTCCAGACTGTCTTGCTCCTCAGCTTCCAGCATCTTGTATCGACTTTTGCTCCGGCGAGCTTTGTTCTTTCGCCTTCTGGGAGACAGAAACATCATCATCGGAGCTTCAGAGTCCCTTCAGAGAAGGACAGAAATGCTTTTGTTGACATGAGACATCCTCCACCCACCTGCTGCAGCAGCACACCACTCCCCAGACAAGCGTTGCCATAGCAACCAGAATCATAAAAGAGGCTATGGTCACATAGAGGACGCTCCACTCTGTGAAGAAAACAGAATGGAAGTGTGTTACAGGTTATGATGAAGATGTACCAGTTGCTTCATCATTATGCTCCTCATCCTCATACCACAGTTGCTCTCTGCATCTCCAAGCTGAGCTCTGATGAAGTTCTCCATCCAGAAGGGATGACACACACAGCGCCGGGTGAAGGAGTCACACTCGCCGTGGCTGGAGCAGTTCAGCTGGCAGACTGAGGAAGAAGAGGAGGAATTAGTGAGTATTGTGCAAAAATCCAACTCCTTTTCACCATTTCATTACACATCAAATCAATCAATCATCATCAATAATTATTATCATTAATCACATGAGAAATCCCAAGTATCTCCTTACTGATTTCAGGGGATGTAAGAGCTGCCGTCAGGAGCTGCTGATCATCATTGATAAACTGATCAGCAGCAGGTGAAAAGACCTCCAGAAAAACAGATGTTTCTGGTCTGGATCATTCAGGTGTGGTAATACCAAAATAAATGTAATGTCAGCTAGTGAGCTTAAACTGGGATTCTGTTCATAAACATCCCATTGTGGTGGTGCATAGACATAAATATCACCAATACCCTTGACCCCACTGAGTTTATTACTTTTTCTTTTTTTAATAAACCTTTGCGCTCAGGAAGCCTGTCAGTATGAGCCACAAAACCCAGTTCATTAAGAGTCTGGCTTCAGTTTCTGTGGGGATTAAACTATTATCAGCTCTGGTAGTGTTTCGTGGGCAGAATCCTGGACTTTTGACATTAAAAATTCACATCGACGGGATGATATTTGTCAGCCGTTGACGATATTGGATAAATGCTGCCAGGGAAAAGGGAAAGACATCAGAGTCTGAGTCTGGGAAAGGATTACATATGAACAAACATGGGTCCTGAGAGTGCATCAGATCCAGCAGCCTGTAGATCTTCCTCCAGCAGCAGGAACCCTCGGTAGACGTTTCCTGTCCGACTTCATCCGTCTCTCGTGGTTGCGGAGGAGTTCTGGTCCGTCCTTCTTTCCAGCGTTGCTTCAGGTCATTGAGGTTTGGCGACGGTCTTTTCTGCACAGCTCTCTGAAGTCCCACCCTAATCTTTCAGTCAGGTTCAGGTCTGGACCAGGTCACTCCAAAACCTTGAATCTTATTTTTCATCATTCTGATGTAGATTTCTTTCCTTGTTGGATCATTTCCTGTTACATGACCTGATTTCAGCCAGGCTGTGGCTCTCAGACAGACGTCCTCACATCTGTCTCCAGCAGCACTTAACTGAAGTGGTAAGGAGGTAATTAGGGAGGTTCTTCCTGTGAAGAAACCTCTCAGATACTCACTGACGGTGTCGACCCGCCGGGCTTTGTAGATCAGAAAGTCGCTCTTCTGTTTGCGCAGTTTGTTCCGAAGGCTGAGAGCGACGCTGCGACCGGACAGAGGGGGGCGCCCCGGACCGCCCGACACCAGGAAGACCAGACGGGTGCTGAGGAGGAGGAGGAGAGGGAAAGTCTGCATGATTACGTTCATGAATGAGTGGAGACTGGTGGGCGGGGGGCGGGGGACTCACCTGTGCTCGTTGTAGGCGCTGATCTCTCTGACGATGATGTCACTGTCGAGCACGCCCAGCAGGACTCCCACCTGACGGAGCAGCATGTCGCGCTGGCGCTGGAAGACCTGCGACACCAACACTTCCAGCACCATCTCCACCAGGTCGCGCTCCCAGACGTCTGGCGGGGAACGAGTGGGTGACGACTCAGGGCGCGATGGAGCAGGTGGTGGTGTATGTGAGGGTGTGGGAGGGTCGCCTACCTGCTCTGACCTCCACCGTGCCTCTGGCCAAGTTGGTCTGGCCTTTACTGTCCGTCACCGCCAGCTTGAAGCTGTACTTCCCCTCCACCAGGTTTCCCAGGAACAGAACCGCCTGGTGGTCCGAGTTGTTCAGGACCTCCTGTAACAACAGACAGCATGAAGATCCCGCGAGACACACGCAGTCACTAGTTTATAAAAGCTAACTTTTATAAACTTTTTATAAACTTAAGCTTAAAAGTGTATGTATATATATATATATGTATATGTATATATATATATACCAATAAACTAAAACAGTCAACACACATCTGGAATTGTCCCAATAGAGACAGATTATATCTAGATAAAAACAGTCCATCATCTACCACGACTTACAAATCTTAGAGACCCAGATACACAAAAGAAAACGTCATTCTGAATTATTTCCAGAGGAGACCATATATTGGAGCTTTGAGAGAGGAATGTCGTCCCAGTCTTGGTCCCACTTTCTCCCAAGATTCCCCAGATGGTTCTAGACCACAGGCAGGCCGTTCAGAATCAGGACTCTTCTACTCTGGAACCATGCCTTTATAGTGTATCCAGTACTGGGTTCAGCATGGTCTTGCTGGAATATGCAAGGCCTTCCCTGACAGAGACATCGTCGGGATGGCAGCATGGACCAGAATATACAATTCAGAATTGATGTTTCCCTCCAGATGCGTCAGACATGAATGGGTAGTCAGAGGTCAAGGCTGCTGAACTGAGCCGGGTGTTCCCTCTCCTCTCTGGAGTCACTTTTTCACTGCAGGACCGTTTTCTTGAAGCACAAACGAGGTTCTTGGTTGGAATCCCCGCCGGGGTCTTCCTGGATGCAGTCTGGATGTTCCCTGGTGCTTGTGTGGGCTTTTTCCAGGCGTCAACATTCCAGCTTTAGGTTGAAGCCAGTGTAAGTAAGACAACCTGCAGTTCCTCTACTGACCACCAGGGTCCAGGTCCAACAGTGAGTTCATCTCCACTGACCTCCACATTAAAACTTTACACATTTACAGTCTGGTATAAGAACAGTTTTATTCTCCGTAGTTAGATTTCACCTCCATGACAACTTCATGGGGGATTTCATGAATGTCATCAGGTGAAGTTATATATTATAAAGGACATAATTATGTATAGTGAGGGGTGTGCTCTTTCCATTGATGGCCGTTAAAGTCACAAACTGTCATCACTTTAGCTACTTGGCACTGTTCGGAGTCGTGAATAAAGACCTAACAGTTACTCTTATTTTTAAGACCATGTGACAGGTTGTGGGTTGGTCTGGAAGGGTCTAAGAGCAGCTTGTGCTAACTGAGCGTCAGCTGAATGCAGCTGATCTCACCACCAAGGAGACGTTTGGAACAAGAGCTGCACTCGTCCTCATTGTCAGATTTTGTTTCAGTAGCGACACTTGAAATGAGAATGTTGGGACGGTTTGATCAGAATGAATGTGAAGTGATGCTAATTAGCATCATAGGTTAGCATAAGCTACGTGCTTCCAGGTGCTCCGCCCATTTACAAGGTGGTGTGTAGTACGAGAGTACAGGCATTGAAAGCATCTACAGAAAGCTGTGGCTGATGTCAGGGCACGAATGTCCAGGTCTTCAACAGAATGTGTTTTTTTCATCCCACAGGCTTAAAAACATACACATCATGCTACTTGTAAGTGTTAGCATGGACTCTGATCACAGATGCTGAACATCAGATTTAGACCAGCAGGGCTAAAATAACCGCTGGGATTTCCAGATCACTGCCGAGTTCGTGCAGTGACTTTCATCACAGCATCATGTCAGTTTCTCCTCGAGGGCCAAAAGATAGCATGGATTCAGGCGAGATTCTTTGGTGATGGGTTGTTTTTAGGGACAAGCTGATATCTGTCATTCTATTGTAGGTTTGTACGTCATTATTTGGGACTGAGTGGCCTCACCCCAGCGGCAGGGCTGGTGTCCTCCCTGGTCCACAGGTAACTGATGCCACCTTTGTCGTCAGTGGAGCGGGACCCGTCCAAGATAGCCGTCCTGACCGGCAGAGAGATGGGTGGACTCGACACCACGTGTGCCACCGGCGGCTGGTCCTTTTCTGGTGGAAGAAAATTAACAAAACTCAGGGGCAAATCTCTGTCTGGCTTCACAGACAAAAAGAGCTGCGTATCATCAGCATAGCAATGAAAATGTATGCCGTGATTCTGGATTATACTTGCAAAGGGCTGCATGTATAAACTAAACAAGATTGGTCCTAGCACTGAGCCCTGCGGGACACCATAGCAGACCCTCGACTGTTCTGAAGAAACCTCATGTACATGGAACAAACTGGAATCTGTCAGATAGATAAGATTTAAACTAGGGCTGTCAATTTAACGCATTAATTAGATTAATTAATTACACTGCTAATTAACGTGGTATGAAAATTAACGCAATTAATTATGAGTGGCAAAATGTGCAAGCATTTGAAATTTGGCCCATTGAGGGACCCGTAGGCCACTTGGCAGTGGCAGTGTCACTTCCCACTTGCTGCTAGTCAAACAAACAAAGCAGGGTGACAGACCTGGACGACTCAGGGGAGCGAGGCGAGCAAATCTTTGCTAGGACCTTTGGACACAAGTTTATGTATAAAAAGAAAGAAGACGGGACTATCAACAAGAACGCGGTGTTTGTACATTTTGTAAAAAAGAATTTTCCCATCACCGGAGCTGCTCCAGCCTGAATTATCATTTAAACGCTAAACATGTTCAGACAAGTTCCACTGTAAACGTTACAGCTACTAGTGCTTGAATCGCTGTATTGAGTCAGCTTTAGTTTTAATTTTGAATTGAGAGTCTGCTTAAGTGCCTATTTGAGACTCAGCAGTGTTTTATTTCTGAATTTTATTTATTTAACTGTATTTGTATTGAATTTTTGAATAATGCACCTGGCCTAATTGGTTTGCTGATGTGCTTGAGCTTTTTCTTTTGAATTTCATTTATGAAACACACTTCACCAATAAAAATGTGGATTTCAAATCTTCTCTTCTTAGTGTATTCAATTGATTAGTCATGCACTGCAATTTTGCAATGTCCTAGAATTAAAATTCTTTATTTGGAGAACTTTAGCAGATATGAGATTAAAATGCGATTAATTATAAATCCTGTAATTAGATAAAAAAAAATTAAATCGCCTGACAGCACTAATTTAAACCAACGTAGAGCTGTCCCTTTAATCCCAACAACATGCTCTAACCTGTGCAGTAAGATGCTGATCTACAGTGTCAAAAGCAGCACTGAGGTCCAGTAGAACCAATATGGACACTAATCCCTTATCTGAGGCCATGAGGTCATTAGTGACTCAAACCAGTGCTGAACCGCCATTTCTGGATCAAGTGATGTTGGAAGGAGTGTGAGTTCTCACCAACATGGTGAGAACTCACCAACATGGTGAGAACTCACCCCTCTTAAGAAACATAAGAATGTGTCAGATGGTTTGTCTTTTTTTGTACTATCACCCTCACAGACACACACGTCTACAGACCTTCCCTAACGATGACCGTCACAGTGTCGCTGCTCTTCAGATTCCTCTCATCAGTTACAGTCAGGGTGAACTCGTATGCACCGACCTCGAGACCCATCACTGTGGCAACAGCATTGTCAGCATTTTCAATCTTCACACCATCAGGACCACTGGAGGAGGATGAGACGGTCAGAGACAAAGGCTGGAGGATGCAAAGGGGTTAACCAGACCAGTGTTGAGAAACTGGATTAGTAAAGAAGCCCCCAGACCTGGTCTTGGTCCAGTGGTACGTAGCTATTTTCTGGTCGTCGCTGCTCTTGCTGCCGTCCAGTGTGGTCCTGTCCACCGGCAGCGTCAGCTCCTTCTCTGGTCCGGCGTCTGCCACTGGCGGTTTGTTGTTCTCTGCAGGACGTAAACGAGTGATGTTATCTCACAAAGAGCATGCTAAAATTACTTGAGGGGTCATCAAATATGGACATCTGAAACCACAACCAGAGCAAACATCATCTGAATGGAGTAATGTGTGGTGGGACAGTTAGCTTGGACACAGGAAATTAACTTAATAAAAATCCAGAGAGACTCTTAGATTTACTGTGAATTGAAATGTAGATATTCCATATTTTTTGTTAATAAACATCTTTTCTTTTATTGCATGTCAGACCTGCAACACATTCCAAAAAGCCTGCGGCAGTATAAGTGAAGAGTGAACTGATGAAAGACTTTCAGGTGTTATTTTGTCCCATTCTTCCAGAAAATATATCTTAAGATGCTCATTTGTCATAGTTTTGGTTCAGTGCTGGCTCCATCTCTGAAGGCAGCACTGATATAACCCCGGATCATCACAGAACCTGGCTTTGACTGGAGCACACAGACACCCTAAAAGAGATCTGGAACAACAACTGGGAACATAAACCATCTGCGTATAAAAAGGGACATCTGCGTTAACCAACACCAGTTGACGCGGAGTAAGAGCATTTTTAATTCGAGAAGCAGAGGTCCTCATACAGAGCCTTGTGGTACCTCATTTGGTACAACCCATGTTTCCATGGTGATGGACCGTCCCAGATCCCTCCGGGTCCAGAGATATCTCTTGAGGACAAGGTTAACAACATCAGGGTTATTTTTGCAAAGTTAAGTGTCGTTTGTGAATGTATCCTTGTACTGTAGTGTTGACTAAGGTTTCCACGGTAACCCTTGTCCATGTGGTTCTATCAGCTGTTGACGAATAATTGTTCCTGATGCAGGTCCTTCCTCCAGATTCCTGGGATGGTTTAATGATGAACCCTCAGAGGCCTAGACGGAGCATCGACTTTGTCCAGGTGGTCTAAATGTGTTTCTAGAGCGGGTTACTCCAGGAGTAGGTAATACTGGGTCCATAGCTAGAGATCATCCAGTCCCAATACAAGCAGAACTGGTCCAGTTACAGAGTCTGGTCCACGTTAAGGCTGAATTATGGTTCTGCGTCAAAACGACGCCGTGCCTACGGCGTGTGGTTTTTGTACACGCAGAGGACACGCCGTCACATGCGCCGTCAGTGACGTGCACCTCCCGAAAATTGTAACTACGCGTCAAGGAGACGCCGACCACACGCAGACCGAGAGGGCTGTGATTGGTTCGTTTGAAAGCGAAGCATTTCCGGTTTCCGGTTTGAATCAGTAGTGAACTTCCAGGGCTTTTTTCTTCGTTTATATGTGATTTTTTTTGTTTTTGTTTTTTGCACAATAGTTGTCCTTATTTCTTTGATTTACTGTGACCGGAAAAAGTCGGATAAACCATTCAGAAAAAGATCGCTAACTAGTGGCCGCGGGAGGTACTGCACCGCGACCAAATGGAGAGACGGAGAACTCTGAACGATTCGTGACGGCGTCACGGGTGCGCCGTGTGCTCTGCGTGTGTGTGACGCAGAACCATACCCGCACCTTTACTGGTAAAGAGTCTGATTCAGTCCAGGTGAGAGTTGGACTCCAAAGGTACTGATGTTCATCCCAAATCTGTTCATGACTTGTGGAGTGGAGGTGGTCTGGTTCAGTGGTGTTAGGGTTTCATCTCTGATTTTGGTGAAAGTTTTGGTCCTGTTGGCTTCATTGAACTGTAGTTTTCATCTCTATCTGTGAAGCGGTGGGGATGAGACTAAGCACGTCCAGATTACACTTGCGAGACTGATTCGTCACATTTATGTAGATAAAAAGAAAGCTACAGTCAGACTTCTGTGGATATCTGGACCTCCATTGTGTTCAGAAGTCAAAATATAGACGTCATTTTATCTTGCACATTTGTGTTCATCTAATACATTTTCTTCATTTTATGTTTATTAAAAAAAACAAAATGAATAAATTAAAATAAGTAAATGAAAACACTGGTATTGGATCATTACTGAGTACTGATTGATCTTAAGTCCAGGTATCTGGTTGAAGGTGTCAGTAAGCCCCATCCCCCTTAGTTACTGTTGCCAACTCAGTTTCATAATGGTGTCTGCGTGAAAACCTCGTCCCAAGACGTATTAGACTAATTTAGGACACAAAAAGGACCATCTTTGATCAAGGAACATTCAGGAGATAACATCAGTATGTTTATCCTTTCACCTCTTGGCCAGCACTAACGTCTCTTCGTACCTTTTAAGTTGTTGCAGCTTAATATGCAAAACAGGATGTATATTACCAAATAATATGACTGCAAAGAAGTAAAAGTTGAAGTTGTTGTAAGCTAGCCTCTGTTCTGGGCCTGGATGACAAAAGAAATGACGAAACCGCTCAAGCAACTCCTTCTACTGTGTGTGGACAGAACTCCTCGATAACATGGTTCTGGAAGCTGAGTTTATGCTTCACGTCCTGTTCAAACACTCTCCGTCAGGATGTGTCTGCAGCTGCCCAGGAGCTTATCAGCTATAGCACACATGGCAGTGTTCAGTGCTGTTGTTTACCTGGCTGCACGATGACGGTCACCTCGGAGGTGGCCTGCTGCCCCGCTGAGTCAGTCACGGTCAGCTTGAAGGTGTAGTCGCCCTCCTGCATGGCCGACAGCTGCAGGATGGGGGTCCGAACTCCCTGAACGCCACAAAAACACGACGCTGTGAGCAGTGTTGTGTATGAACAAGTTCAAATGAACGTGTTCATTTCTGTGAGAACGTTGAACTGAATGCAACATATTTGAAAATAAAGAACTTGAACTTGTTCATTCTGCAGATCACAAACTGGAATTTGAACTGTTCAGATTATGTGAGTTTCAGCTTCAATGTTTAGGTCCAATTATTATGGAATACATTTCACCAGGGGGCGGCGCACCCATTTAAAATACTCGACAAGACGACGACTTCACACTACATTAGTCCATGGCAACGGCGGCCTGAGCCCGGTGCAGTCTTTACTAGACCAGTGAAGAGAGAGACGTTACGGACGCAGATGATGATCCGCTTATTATTATCCGCGGGAATTTTATACATCGTCTCCCAAAGAGTCCGACGGTAAAAATCTAACCTTTCTGTGCAAATTATGTCCACCTGCGCTGAGAAAACAAGTCCGGGCATCTGCCTCGTCAACTTCAAATTTGAAATGTCATGTGGAGTTAAAGCATCAGTGTGAGAAAAATATCTGCAAGTCCTTGACAATCAAAAAAAGTCATCAGGAAAGACCAAGAAGACCCAACACCCCCAAACGACCCCAGTCCCACTGCTGCACCTTCAGGGGTTTGATTTCCCAGCAACAGGTGGACAAACTGATAATGGACTACATTGTTGGAGATTTACAGCCTCTGAGTAAAGTTGAAAAGCCACTAGAACAATACATGATTGTATACAGTTAACAGTTTTAGGATAGGGGCCGTTTCATTCGTACTTCTCACCTAAAAATAGTGAAATAAACTGAATTTGAACTAGTTCAAAGTGAAAATGGTGAACTGTGAATGTGAACTGTTCATTTTTAAACTATGTGAACTGAACTTTGAACTAGTTCATGAGAAGTATGAACTTGCACGACACTGGCCATGAGTTTCAGCGCTCTGAATCCTGGGAACACGAGCTGAACCGCACCCACCTGCATCTCCACCACCTTGTCCTTGCTCTCCATGCTCAGCGACCACTCATAGGACAGGAAATCGTGGTCGTCAGTGCTCTGGTTGCCGTAGAGAGTGATGGAGTTGCGCGGCAGCTGGATGACCTGAGGGAAGCCAGATGTCAGAGCTGGTTTAGTCCGAACAGCTAAACGCTGGTGCACGAGCAGACAGAGACGGTGGAAGCCGCTCAGACCTGGTTCGCGCCGGCAATGGCCGTAGGCTTGTAGTCCTTGGCTTTGTATACGGAGAGCGAGGCCTGGGTCGAGTTTGTAGCTCCGTCTGAGTCTGTTACTGTCAAACTGGTGAAGAACAAAAACAAAGGCAAAACTGACGTTCTTCTTTCATGTTTTTCACACTTTATTAATTCATTCAACAAAAATGAAGCCAAGAGGAGAAGAAACACCACCCATCCACCCTCAGCAGATGTTTCCTTCAGCAGCAGTAACCCTCAGTAAATCTTCCCTGTTTGATTTCATCCATGACTCATGGTTGTGGAGGGGAATTCTGGTTCATTATTCTTTCTAACGTTGCTTCAGTTTGAGGTTTTAGAATATTCAGTTTGACACAGCTATCTATCTATCTATATCTAATTTTTATTTGTGGGCTTTATTTTATTTTCTGGTCAAAAAAGGATTCTGGCTTCAAAACAAACCCAGAGCATCGTGCTGTTTGGTTTCCCCTAAAACATGATTCTGGACATTAAGACCAAACACCTCCACTTTGGTCTCATGTGTCCAGAGGACATTGATCGATGCTGTCATGGACTTTAACATCCAACATCCTCAGTGAGGCCCGGAGGCTCTGAGGTGGAGATCTTGTTTTTTTTTTTGAGCAATTCATCATCTTATTTTGAGTTGAATTTGCTGGAAACTACTCCTGAGTAGACCGACAACAGACTAGTGAATAATCTCTCTCACTGCAGAATGTTTGGAAGAGCCTTTGTAACTCTTTCCAGATGTATAGAGGGAATGCGCATGACGTCACAGATGCGACTTCACAGCGGGTTACGCCCGCTGAGTGGCAGAAAGACAGTGGCAGCGTAAACTTTCAGTTTGAGCATTTGAAACCATCTAAAATGGAAAAGAGCTGTTGCGCGATTGACTGTACTCATAGATTAAGCAAGAAATCAGAGTTATTGTTTTACAGACTGCCGAAAAATAAGCTTAAGAGAGACAAATGGATTGCTGCAATTCGCAGAAACAGCTGGATTCCAGACACCGAAACGTGGATTTGAGGTTCCCATTTTGTATCAGGTAATGTTGGATTTTTGGGTAGCTAACGTTAAAGTGTCAAATCATAAAGTTCGGTGTCCTCATCACTTTAATTTCTCCAACAAATCCTGCCTTGAAGTAGGACCAAGCATCAAGACTTTTGTATGCCTTCAAGCTTTGCTTCGTGTATTTCCCCGGCGTAGAAATTAAGTACATATAAATATCAGGAAACTGGATTCGTGGCCAAATATTAATGTCCATGGACCACTGGTTCTTGGTAACTGTACGGGTCACTGTCAAGTCCAACTGCCTTTAATTTAAAGGGGACCTATTATGGCATCTAATACCTATTTTAAAACAGGCCTTGAATGTCTTAAAAACAAGCTTTTGATTGTTTTTGCTAAATTAGAAATTCAGCCTCTGAGCCATGTCTTTATCTTCCCATTCTCTAACCTCATTATCTATGCAGGATTCTGAGTGGGTGGGGCTATGATAATGAGGCTCTGTGCTGATTGGCTGCCTGAATGACGCGATACACCGCTACGAAAAAATGGCGGAAGTTCCGGCCGGCGGAGTTAGTTGTGGGCGTGGTTTCACGCATCGGAGGCCAACCTATGTAAATCACTCCCGTTGTTACGTAACGACGGGAGCAGAATCTGAACGGCTCGTAGAAGCCACATCACACTGGACAGCTCATCCGGGCGGCTGTACAGACACTGCAGAATTTGGTTGCTTTCCTCCTTCTCTGAGTTGGCAGGCTGAGGGGAGACCACTTTATATATGTTAAAGCAAGAGAAACCGTGTTTTCCATAATAGGTCCCCTTTAAGCCGATAATCGGCTGTAATCCTGTCTTCTCCACTAGTTCCAGCCATTTTTGATAATGTTTTGCCACTCAGTGCGAGTAATGGGGCGTGGTTCAGTGGGGAAGTGACGTCAATGCAGACCCTCTATTTCCAAGAGCCTTTACTTATGTCTTTCCCTCTTGGCATTGTGTTCCCACACACTTGAATGTTCCAGACAAATAAACTACCAAAACACCTGCCTTTCTAGAGGTCTGCACACCTGCTGCTGATCTGGTCAATGATTGGTACCTGGTAAAAACTTTTTCAATTCATTTTTGTTGGATAAATAATGAATTACGATCAGATGATCTTCATGTCTTTATACACCAAAAGGCATCACTGCTCACCCGTGATACCATATCATATAATTTTTTTCTTTGTTTTGAGACTGAAATGAAGCTCTGCAGAAACACAGAGGAGGAAACAGACTCCTGCAGACGGTGTCTGAACATCTCTCAGGACTGCAGACATGCTGGACACCCGACCCGGTCAAGGCTCCACACGTACCTGAAGGTGTAGTTTCCCGGCACCAGGCTGGTAAGGGTGAGGATAGGGGTGTCGGCGGAAACCTTCTCGGCCCTCAGGGGGCCCTTGACCTCCTCCCAGTGCCACGCCACCACCTTGTCGTCGTCAGTGCTCTCTGAGCAGAGGAGGACAGGAAGTCCTGGTTAACCAGGTCTCTTTGGTTTGGTGTCACATGTGCTTGTGCGGAAGCCAGACTCACGGTTTCCGTCTATCAGCGTGGAGCTGGTCGGCAGGGAGATCTCCTGGAACTCGGGGGAAACTACAGCAACTGGAGGCTTGTTTACCCGTGGCTCTGTCAGGTGGAAAACATGGCGTTAACGAGCTGCAGCGGGGCACAGGTCTCACCCAGCTCAACGAGCCTCGCTGTTCAGGTGGAACACCCTTTCAGAGCATCTTCTACATATTTGTTCTTTTGTTTTTACAAAAGTTTAATTGCTTGTTGCAAAAAGCTACATCTGTAGTGCTGAAGGGATGCAAACCTGGAACTGAAGACAACCGCAGTTCCTCTACTGACCACCGGGGTCTGGATCCACTGACCTCCACGTTTAAATGTAGAGTTTAACAGCAGAAATAAACTAATTTACAGTCTGGTACAAAAATAGTTCTGGTCTCCAGAGTTTACATCCATCACTAGTGTGCGGGGCATCAGGTCAAATTAAATGAAGCCACAAATGGATGCATGATTAGGGGTGTGGTCCTTGGATTGACAGCTAGCTGTCATCCCTTTATCGTTTTAAACTGGAATAAAACCCCAACAACAACTGAAAGGTAACATGTCTTCTAGGACAGGGGTTTTCAACTCCAGTACTCGGGACCCCCTGTCCTGCAATTTTTAGATGTTTCCCTGCACCAACATACTTGATTCTAATTAATGGTCCTCATTAGCTTGTCACCAAGGTCTGCACAGCTCTGTTGATGACACAGGTACTTGTATCACGGTGTGTTGAAAGCAGGGTAGCATCTAAAACATGCAGGACAGGGGGGGTTTGAGGACTGGAGACCCTCAGCGAGCGTAAACGTCAGGCAGCAGCTACCTTTACCCATGAACAAGGGCCCTCTAGCTTGTTGCTGCACTGGCAGCAGCGGAACCAGCTGGCAGGAACTTTGCTTGACCTCGAGTGGGACCCCGAAAGGTCCCGAAGACCAAACAGCAGCCCTGCTGGTGCTCGACGAGTTCTCAGGCTAGTTCTTTGGGCTGATCCCAAATAGGCTCCACTGGTGAAGCTCCCGGACAAGCCCCGCCCCCAGACAGCCTGACGGCACCCTCTGCTGGAATCAACAAAAATCCAGGATGCAGATTTTGTTTCTCATTTCTTTGAATCACGTTGATTTCAGCTGAGAAGACCGAGCGCCAGGTTGAGAGGATCTTCATGCTGGTTCTGGTTCACGGGTTGTATTCACCCGTCGGTGTGATAAAACTCCTGAAACTACCCGTCCCAGCTCCGGGACGGTCTACTCGTCCCAAGACGACAGTCACAGACGATGCTTTCAGGAGTTTCTGGAACACACTCTCACCTGGTTTAACCGTGACGTTGACGTACGACTCTCCGCGCGAGCCTTCGCCCTCCACCGTCACGCCGAACTCATACAGGCCCACGGTCAGCTGACCCGGAGGGGAGACACAGACAGGAAGTGAGGCGGACCGAAGCTTTCACACAGAAACTTCCCTGCCGACATCCCATCATGAAAACTCCTGCGCACCTTGCTGAGTTTCAGCGTGGCGCTCTTCTGGCCCTCCGTCTCCCCGCTGTAATCTTTGGGATGCGTTATCAGCTGCCAGTCGAAGGTGTAGTGGGTCCCTGCGGAGAACAAATCCCCAGATTAAAGCCTGTTAAACGACAGTAGAGACAGGCGGGGCAGCGGGAGGACGGACGCAGCCCAGCCGGCGCTCTGAGCTCAGACCAACCCTCTGGGACCTCCATGGGTTTTCCATTTTTCCATTTTCGAGTGTGGACCTATCATGCCATTCATTCACCAATATCATCTAACAATTAATAATAATTCAGCTAAATAAAATTACATGATGAACATCTCCCTCCCTGGCAGGCCCTCATCACATGCCTTAAGTTTTGATTAGTGGGTATCCAAAGTTATTATAGTTTTGTATTTTTCCATTAGTTTCAGTATTAGCTTTAGTTTGTTATGATAATACGAGGTATTTGTCGTGGCCAAGGTTTAAGTTCAGAGCAGGTATTACAATACAACACACAACAGTGTCTTGTATTGTAATATAACAAAGTAACAAATGTAATAAAGTTATTGTCAGAAAGTGTTAAAAAGTCATGTTCCATTATGTGTCCCTTTTTAAATTTCAGCACCTGCCTCCAAAGGTCTCTGCACGTCCCTGTTGCTCGGGGTTCTCACCTGGTGGCGGCGTCGGCACAACAAAGGCGTTGAGCTCCACCTCGTTGCGGGGGAGAGTCACCTCCACGTTCTCTCCTGCAGACACCACCAGCTCCCGCACTGTGGGGGGCACAGAGAGGTCAGACTGGAGACCTCCACCTGGAAAAGCCTTGAGAGGCTGCAGTGAAACCTTCTGGGCTGATGCTGAAGAGTTCTCTCTCTTCACTGAAACCTGGATGTGGTGATCTCTACTCAGGCAAGTCCAGTTTATTTGTATAGCACAATTCAACACAAAGTAATTCAAAGTGCTTTACATCAACATTAAAAGCAGCAATACACAATTAAACAGTAAATAACAAATAAAATGAAATAACATGATAAGAAAAGAGGTAAAATAATAAAAATCAGAAGTTGTTCAAAAGTAAGGGCAGTAGAGTACAGCAGGTACACATATCATTCTTAAAATGGCAAGAATTACGTTTCTATATATCAAAACGTACAAAGACCGGGTTAAATACAGTATTACAAAAGTAATCTAACAATTCGTGCAGTGAATCAAACCAATTCGACAATTCCACGTCACAATGCCTGCATTCGGGGCTTTTCCATAACTTTGCACGGTTTTCAAAAAGTATTTAATTTAAGAGTATGCTTAAATAACAAATAAAATGATAAGAAAAGAGGTAAAATAATAAAAAGCACAAGTTGCACAAAGAAACCTTTAAGAGCCATATTGACCATTACTGTCCTGTCATCTGCTGTCTCGCCCGTACAAACTGTTCTGTAAGAGTCCTACAGAAGAGGGACTCATACTTTCTCATGAAGAAAATATGAGCCGAAATCCAGCCCAGAGTGTGTGTGAGTCTGTCTGTGTGTGTGTGTGTGTGTGTGTGTGTGTGTGTGTGTGTGTGTGTGTGTGTGTGTGTGTGTGTGTGTGTGTGTGTGTGTGTGTGTGTAAACATTAAAATCATACCATGGTTGCTCTCAGGATCATCAAGGCACAGATGAATAAGTACCACATGACGGCTCACACAACATCACAGGCCTGTTCAGACTGCAGGCAAATTGGGCCCACATCTGATTTCTATTCCATCAGATCTGGGCCACTTCCACATGTGGTCCTGAATCAGACCCAGGGCTGATGCTTTTCAATGTGGCCACAGTGTGAACAGCCAAGGAGGATTTGATGCGACTTTTACCCCAATCTACGTGGACATTTGTCACCGTTCATCCCTGCCATAGTTCCAGTCCGTTGTCCTCCTTGTTATTGTTCTTGTGCACATGCTGGTCAGCTATAAACCGCAAACAGTTCACACTGGAATCTGACTTAGGCCACCTTTTAAAAGGTTATGTGAACAGCCAAACAAAAGTTGGATCCGAGGAAAATATCCGAATTGAGCGACTTGCAGTGTGAACGGGGATCCAGGTGCTGCCAATCACCAATCTGTCGGTTCACTTTGATTTATAGCACGTTTATTACAATATAAACTGTCTAGGTGCTTTTAAGAGGTCCAGAACAGGACCGCCGAACAAATATTACATTTTTCAATTCAATTTTATTTGTATAGCGTCTATTACAACAGAAGTTGTCTCTAGGATCTTTCCAGAGACCCAGAACTTGACCCCCGAGCAATCATTACATAAACATAACAAACAATGGCAGGTAAAAACTCCCGTAGTGGGACAAAAACCTTAAACCAAACAGTGGCAGGTAAAAAAGCCCCTTTAGGAGGGAAGAAACCTTGAGCAGGACCTTAAACACTAGTAATTTCATTAAAGCATTGATTAAAAATACAATGACAAGTAAAAGACTCATTGATGAAGTGATGATCTGCAGACCTGACCCCCGATCATTGGTCAGGAGCATGACTGACGTGGAGATGTTTGATCTGCATGTCCAGAACCATGTTTGGAGAAAACCGAACAGTAATTCAGCAGCACGCTGGGGGAGGGGCCATGGTTTGGGTTACAGCCAGAATGGCCAGAAAACAACAGGATCAAGATATTGGATGACCTGGTCAATGTCCAGACCTGAACCTGACTGAAAGGTTGGGGTGGGACCGGCAGAGATCTGACTCTACAGACTACAAACTACAATGGAAGGACGGACCAGAATTCCTCCAGAACCATGAGAAGCGGATGAAGTCAGACAGGAAACGTCTACTGAGGGTTCCCGCTGAAATCCCTGGCCAGGATGGATCAAATCTCAGCAGGAAAAACAGGCTGAGTCAGTCCTTAAGGAAGGCAGCTCGGCGGGGCGTTTGCGCCGCTGAATCCGCTGCAGGTTGAAGCGGAGGAGGCGATCACACTGGTTCTTCCTGTTTGGAGAAGCTCAGCGTGTCTCAGCACATTCCTGTGAGTTAGTTTCAGCCCCGTCATGATTAGTCTGGGAAAACACCATGCGAGCGGCGGCAGGAATCACCAGGACAAAGTACAACCTCCACGAGCAATCAAACGTCTCCATCAGCAGTCAAGGAGTTCGGACTTTTTACTCATGTAGATTCATGAATCAAACTCAGCTCACGAGGAACCTGAGAGTCATGTGATTGTCCCTGACTTTAGAGTAGAAATAAGAGCAATGACTCTACCGACCACCAGGGTCTTGATCCAACACAGTTCATCTCCACTGACCTCCATGTTAAAAGGTCCAACTTTACAGCGGAAATCAACATTTACAGTCCGGTAAAAATCTCCATATCTGGACTTAGCAGCCATCTTCTTTTCCAGTTGAAGGCAGCTAGCCAGGGCTAACGGGAGGATGACCGACTGATAAAAGACCTCTACCAGACTTCCGGTATGGCGGTGAGCTGAGTGGACGCGTGCTGACCTGCTCTGCTACCCTGTTGGCTAAATCCTTCTTAAATATTGCATTTGAATTATCGAAATACCTCCATTTCGATAAATAAAGTTACGGTAATGCCGGCGTCACAGAAAAAAATCAGTCAAGGGCGAAGCCAAACTCTTCAGGCTAAATTGTCGGACTTTAAGGCGTCGAGTTCTAGCAATAAAGCCTCATCTAGCATCAAAACCATGGACTCCCCAGCAGGTGCTGGCCCGACTCCGAGGGAAGAACCAACGGATGGAGGCAGCGATGAGACGGCGGGCGAGGCCGGTCCCATGTCGGCTGCCATTCTGACTGCTATCAAAGACATGAAAACTGAGTTTTCCACCAGGTTTGATGGCGTTTTGTCCGCTATTGAAAGCGTCAGGAAAGACGTCACTGACTGTACGGAGCGGGTCACGGAGGCAGAAACGAGGATTTCAACAACTGAAGATAATGTTGCCTCGCTCCAAACAAAAGTAAAAGTCCTAGAAAACAAAAATAAAGACTTGGAAGAAAAACTACTGGACCTGGAGATGAGATCAAGGCGCTCCAATTTGAGGCTGGTCAATTTACCGGAGGGAGCGGAGGGGGAGGACGCGTGCGCCTTCTTGGAGAATTGGCTGCCGGACGCGCTGGAGCTCCCGCTGGGGCGCACCAAGCTGACGGTGGAGAGAGCGCACAGGATCGGACCGAGCGCACGCAACAATCCTTCACCCCGCACGCTGATTATGAAGTTTTTGGACTTCAGGGATAAAGAACTGGTGACAAGAGCAGCCAGAACAAAAAGAGAAGTGCGATACAAGAACCAGACAGTGAGGTTTTACCAGGATGTGGCGGCAGGTGTTCACAAGAAGCAGAAGGAGTTTGACGAGGCGAGGCGGCAGCTCCGCGCAATGGGACTGCGTTACGGCATCATCCCCCCCGCCCGACTGATTGTGACTTATAAGGAACGGTCCCACATCTTTAACAACCACGTTGAAGCGGAAGACTTCATCAAACGGATCAGGTCAGAAGTGAGACCAGGCTGAATTATTAAGAAAAGACCTGTCTCACGCTTTACTAAGTAGAAGGTAACAGCTGATGAGAAGAAAATAATGCGCAAGATTGAGGCGAGCTTGCAATAAGTTTAATGTTAAATATATACTTCTGTTATATGATGTTTATTAGCCTAAAGTATGCTTAAGGATAATACTCAGGGCTTATAATTATGACGTAACTGTTAGTGCTATAGTTTTGCTTCTTTTTTTCCTTCTCTCTTTATAAGCAACAGTTGAGAGGCAGAATGCATCTTTGGCAACTGTCATCTTGTTAACTTTAATATAACTGATGGGGTTAAATTAACCCACTTGTTCATATCTGTTCAGATTCTCCTTAGTGAGTCCAGAGAGTGAAATTTGACTTAATAAATAATAATAAAAGGAGGATGTCTATGAAAGAAAATGTTTAAAGGTTTATGGTAGCATAAGAGTGTACGGTTAATGTAATATCACTTGTTTGTTTTTTTAGCTCAGTAATTCTGTCTTACCCTTGTGGTGGAACAGTTTTAGGCTATCTGGAAGCTTAAGAATTTAGGGGGAAGATATTCAGGCTAAGTTGCCTGGATATGGGTGAGGGTTTGGGTTCAGTCTTTGTTTGTAGTATTATTTATGTTGGTCTTTTGGTTTTTTCTTTTTTTTCTTTTTACAAACCTCTTAAAATGTTTGGGGAGTACTATTATACAATCTACACAAATGTCTAGTGAGATAAAAATTAAAATCACATCATGGAACTGCAGGGGGTTGAGAAAACTTAAGAAAGTCAAACAAGTCATGAACAGAATAAAATCAATGCAGTCTAATATTGTGCTTCTTCAAGAAACACACTTGATGGACAATGATGATCTGAAAGTTAGGAGGAGGTGGAAAGGCAAGGTCTTTTCGGCATTGTTTAACTCTCAAGCAAGAGGCGTCACTACGTTAGTGCATGATTCCATACCATTTCAAGTAAATAAGGTTATCAAGGACAAATTGGGACGTTACCTTATCTTACAAGGTAACTTACTAAAAGAGCAGATTGTCTTGGCGAACATCTATGCACCGAATACAGATGACCCTGATTTTTTTCACAATGTATTCCTCATTTTGTCTACTCTTCCGGGTAAAATTGTGGTGGCAGGCGATTTTAACTGTGTGTTAGATCCAGCGAAGGATAGGAGCTCTGGAACTATAGAGTCTCACACTCGTAGTAGGGCAAGTATACAACACTTCATGAAAGAATTAAACTTGATAGATATCTGGAGGGAAGAAAACCCTGACGATTTAAAATTTTCGTGTTACTCAGGTGTACACAAGTCCTATTCAAGAATTGACTTCTTTTTGATATCTGCAGAGCTAAGGCACAAAGTGAAGGGATGCTCCTATGATGCTATCCTAATTTCAGATCATGCTCCTAACTCATTGGTATATCAGGACTCAAAGCTGGTTAAAGATGCTAGGGTTTGGCGTTGCAAACAAAAATGGTTGGCCGACCCCGGCTTTGTGTCTTTTCTGGATGAACAAATCGCTTTCTATTTTGAAACTAATACGACAGAAACTTCAGCAAGTACGAGATGGGAGGCCTTTAAGGCTTTTATTAGAGGCCAGATAATCAGCATTACAAGTTCTAAAGCAAAATTAACTTTTCAAAAGGCGAAAAACTTAGAGACAAAAATAAAAAGAATAGAAAATGAGTATTTTCGAACAAAGTCATCAGAATCTCATCAAGAACTACTGCTGCTTAGAGCACAATACAATGAATTATCCGCAGCAAAAGCGATGGCCAGTTTGTTGCGACTTAAGCAGTCATTCTATGATCAGGGGGAAAAACCTGGGAAAGTCCTTGCATGGCGTCTTAAGCAGCTACAGAGCGAAAGGGCTATCACCTCACTGCAGAGTGGTCAAGGAGAAACCATTGTAGATCCAACAGAAATAAATGAATCTTTTCGGGAATTTTATGAAGGTCTTTATAGTTCAGAAATTATGAATGAAGATCCAGAACTAAAAGTGTTTTTAGATAGTATAAATATACCCAGTATGCCAGAAATATTTAGAACAAATTTGGATAAAGATATTACACTAGAGGAATTATCAGCTGCAATTGATAGCATTAAAGCAGGGAAAACTCCCGGACCCGATGGTCTCCCAATTGAAATTTATAAAAAATTTAAGAATAAATTGCTGACTCCAATTTTAGAAATGTTTACAGAGTCCTTTCAAAATGGCACTTTGCCAACATCTCTAAGAGGAGCATTAATTACTCTGCTCCCGAAGGCTGGTAAACCAAAAAATAAATGTGAAAACTGGAGACCTATCAGTCTGCTAAATGCAGATTTGAAAATACTTTGTAAAATTTTAGCGAAAAGAATCGAAGGAATAATAACTAAGATAATTGGGAGGGATCAGAACGGGTTCATTCGTGGCAGACATGGTTTCCATAATGTCAGAAGGATTTTGAATATTCTTTACCATCAAAAGGGGGCGCCAGACACCGCTTTACTGTCCCTCGATGCTCAAAAAGCGTTTGACAGAGTGGAATGGTCTTATTTGTTCGAGATTCTGGCACGCTTTGGGTTGGGAGAGAATTTTTGTAATTGGATTAAATTACTCTATACGGAGCCATATGCTCAGATTTTGACTAACAGTAATATCTCCAAAACTATAAAAATAAATCGCGGGTGTAGACAAGGGGACCCTTTGTCCCCATTGTTGTTCATTATGGCAATCGAGCCTTTGGCAATTGCAGTGAGGGCACATGATAGCATCTCCGGAATAGCCATAGGACAGACAGAGCACCGTTTAGCTCTATATGCTGACGACGTAATAGTTTTTCTCAAAAACACCAACAAATCCATTCCAGCCCTGCTAGACTTGATTAGGGAGTTTGGTAAAATTTCAGGTTATAAAATTAATAAATCTAAAACATCAATTATGTTATTAAACAATATAGACAGGGAAAATCCAACAAATGTAGTTTCACAATTTAAAGTCGTCAATTGCTTTTCTTATTTAGGCATTCAAATTGTCCCATTGCTTAACAATATTATAGAAACTAACTATAGACCAGTTATGCAAGATATCTCAAATTCTTTAGATAGATGGGCTGCTTTACCAATGTCGTTAATAGGGAAAATAAATACTCTCAAAATGAATGTACTTCCCAAACTGTTGTATTTGTTTCAAAATTTACCACTGCCACCACCAAGCAATTTATTTTCTCAGCTGAAGACACTTTTCATTAAGTTTCTATGGAGCAATAGACGCCCCAGACTGCTCCTATCATTGTTGTACTTGCCTTATGATAGAGGAGGGCTTAAATGCCCAAATCCACGCTGGTACTACTGGGCAGCGCAACTGAGAACACTGATGTTTTACTACTCTGAGGAAAATGTGCCACTGTGGAGAGAAATGGAAGGTGACTCATTGAAGCTGCCTCTGCCCATTCACCTGTATTCAGCGAAGTTTAAGAAACTTAAAAAATCCACCAAAAATCCTATGGCTAAAAATATGATTAGTGTGTGGCAACAAGCTAAGAAATATTTCGAAATAGTTGACTCACTCTCACTATTTAGTCCGATATGGGGAAATGATCTCTTTCCCCCAGGAAGAGATGGGGGGGGGTTTAAAATTTGGGCTGAACATGGGTTACGAAAAATAGGAGATCTTTATAGTCCTGATGATAAACATCTGTTGTCCTTTGATGACATTGTTATCAAGCATGGCATAGCTCGCAGCCAGTTCTTTAAATTTTTACAACTGAGAGATTTTATTAGAACTCAACAAAATCAGTCCTTGTCCATTCCTAAGTTATCATCACTTGAAGAAATAATGGTAAAAGACTGCCAGGGAAGGGGCTGGATTTCCAAAATATATAACCAATTGGTTAGTGAATCTTCAGAATCCTCGGTAAATCAGCTTGAGTCCTGGAGAGAGGACCTACAGGAGAATATCTCCATGGAGGAATGGGAGAGGGCTTGTACCAAAGCACAATTACAGACAGTGAACACTCGTCTAAGATTGCTGCAGTACAACTGGTTAATGCGTACTTATTTGACTCCAGTTAAGCTTAACAAATTCAATGGTGCTATACCGGATGTTTGTATAAAATGTGACAAAGAAAAGGGCACGATCTTCCATTGTTTGTGGCAGTGTTCTCAAATAAAGAAATTCTGGGAAGAAGTGAAACGGTGTATTGAGGAAATATTAGAGATACGTTTGCATTTAGAGCCAAAATTATTCCTATTGGGTATTTACCCAGCTAATTGTAACATGAGAAAGAAACACCAACTATTTTTAGATATAGGCTTGCTGTTGGCCAAGAGAGTCATTGCATTGGCGTGGAAAGAGGTGGATAGACCAAGAATAGGTAAATGGCTTTCCGAACTAACTGCAACTCTGCCCTTAGAAAAGATCACGTATACGATCAAGGGTAAGCAATCTGTCTTTAATGACATCTGGGGCCCATTTACAAACTTTCTTTCTAATAAAGACTTGTCTGGTTTGGTGGAAACACCTGGGGATGATCCATGAACAACCCTCTGCAGCTTCAAAAAGGTTTTAGCGTCTTGTGTTGAGTGATTGTTGTCAATTTATGTGCAGTGCAAACTTGTATGAGAAGTGTATGATTGGTTTTATTTCTACTCTCCCCATTTTCCTTTTATTTTTTTATTTTTTATTTTTTTAATCTTACTAACTACTTTATTGCTATAGATTTCACTTACTCAAGCAATGTATAATTATTTCATTACATATTGAATTCCTGTCTTTCGTTAGGTATTCATATTTATTATTTGTATTATTTGTTGTTTTGTTGTCACGATTTGGTTGTGAATTGAGGGCATGGGTTCTGCACAGTTTGGGGCAGATGTTTTGAGTCCCATGGGTTATATAGTGTGTATGTACTTTTATGTTTTGAAATGAATAAATATATTGTTGGAAAAAAAGACCTCTACCAACCCCCTACCACGGTGGAATCAGAGAATGCTCAAGGTTCAATGGCTGACCTTTTAAACATTCAGCGTTCTGGGGCCCTGGAGAGCCAAAGTCACAGTCTACTTTGTGGTGAATTAACTAAGTAACAAGCATTTCACCAGACACCAAAGGTGCAATTTAAACTAAAACATGCACTGACACACACCAGCAAAATACAGTGAATAATACACAAATGTAAATCAACGTTAAAGCAGCACAATGTAACTGTCAGCTTTTGTTGAGTTTGGCAGCTCCTTTCTGTCTGAGGAACATCGTCTGTTTGTGAATCGGACACCTGTACGTATACATGCATACACGCATACACACACACTATATATATATATATATATATATATATATATATATATATATATATATGTATATATATATATATATATATATATATATATATATATATATATATATATATATATAGTGCTAAGGGTCGCTGTATATGCCCTGGGACGTCAACTTATGTTACTTTTCCTTCCTTTCTACCAATTTCACTCCCGCTCCACATTTCTGTCGTTGTTACTGAAACAACCTTTGACATTAGAATAGTGATGCACCGAAATGAAAATTTGTGGCCGAAACCGAAACTAATAATAAACACTTGGCCGAATACCAAATAACATACCGAGCAATGGTTCTTCGCAGTTTTCTTATTTATTTTGCCAATTTTTTCACCATTGCATAAATCAAATACATGTGCAGTGAAATACCCACCAATCACAATTTGTCCTACTGTACTTATTGTATTTTTCCTTTCCTCCCGTTCAAATCCAATTAATCAGGTCGGGTGGGGCAGTGCTGATCTCCGCAATTTGAAGCCTTGTATAATAAAAAAAAAAAAAAAGGTTGCTACTTCGAGGATTTCACTTATCACGGGTTCTTTTTAGTAACGTAACCCCTGCTAAAAATGAGGGACTACTGTACAGCTTATTATTATTATCATTATTACCTGTGCCAAGTCAGGAAAGCGGCCTTGATTGGTCCTCCCATATGCGAGAGGGTTCTGACAGATAACTATCTAACTGTTGAGCGGTTGCGCTTGTCGTCTGCCTGGCATCTGGGTTCGCGCACCACTTCGGTAGTACAGGCCCTTTTCTCTGCACTCTCTCCCCTATCTCCTGCGCTGTGCGTCCCGTGACCGTCTCCATCACCAAGCAGCTTTCCCAAATCCAACTCAGCCTGGATCATTTCTCGTGTCCTCTGCTTTTTCCCCACATCCAAGTAATGACCTGACATGCTGACATGTTTGCTGCATTTAACGCCGCACGCCCCTCACTCCACGCTGTTCGCCGTTTGATTGTATCATCTAAACACGCAGTTATTAATTGTTCGTTTTTTCCCCTACTTATTCCACCGAACACCGTAAGTGTTTTTTTTGCTATTTTCGGCCGAACAATTTCGGTTACCGAACATTCGGTGCATCACTACATGAGAACAGGTACAGCTCTGATGGAGCACCAGTAGGAACCTCCATTTCCCTCAGGTAATGGACAGAGACCTTTTGGGTCCTCAGGACGTTGGTTGGTCCAGAAGGGTGCAGGCTAAGCAGTAAACGGTCAGAGCTATCCCCCAACGAGT
Source organism: Cololabis saira (assembly GCF_033807715.1). Lineage (NCBI taxonomy): Eukaryota > Metazoa > Chordata > Actinopteri > Beloniformes > Belonidae > Cololabis > Cololabis saira. The sequence continues at coordinate 23,187,341 of NC_084601.1, read as the reverse complement.
AACAGGCTGCAATTAGCTTTGGTAGCAGCCTTCATCGGTAGATGAAGGTCGCAGCTGCTCGCTGATTAGCAATGCTTCGTGCTTGGGCCATTTGGACCATTTGCCAACTCAAAACCAGTCCTGGTGTCAATTAACATAATTTCTGCTGGGAGTTTGGACATTTCAAAACAGGAGTCAATGGAGATTGACTATTTAAAAAAATAAATGTTAAAAACCTCTAGTGGTCAGTAAAGGCACTGCAAGTGGTCTTACTTTCTTGTTAATCAAAACTTCAAAAACTGGATGTTTTGACTTCCTGGATTATGTGAGAGTTGTAAATTGGTTGTAGACCCTTTGGTGACTCCACTGTCACTCACCAGACTCGGTTGGCGTCGTGGCAACAGCGACTGCCGTGGGGGTGCTGACATCAGCGCTGATGGAAGACACTGCGGGGTTGATAGTGCCGTTGACCGTCGAGTTCTGCTGGGACGGAGCAGCAGCTGCATCTGAACTCCCATTGGTGGACTGGCTGAGGTTCTTCTGGGCCGTCTGCTGAGGGACGGAGATGCTGGGAACCGTGGGGGCCGATTCCTGCACACACAGTTTAATTAATGCAGGACTCAGAATGCCAACAGTCTATCAACACTTTGATAAATTCTCAAAATAATGACCTAAAATTAGGGCTGCAACGATTCGTCGACGTTGTCGACAAAAATCGATAATCAAAATAGTCGACAATGAATTCCATTGTCGACAGTTGTCGCCAGACGTGTTTTTCCAATGGAGTGAGGCGTCTCACTTCAATACAATCTCTATCAAGTCGCGCATGCACAACAGCGTCTGAGCGCAGCTGCGGCTAATAAAACTTTGATAAAAAACAAAATAAAAAGTTTGGGAGCATTTTAGCCTCGATACGGTGAATAAAAAGATGACTTGCAAAGCCGACGTTGCTTTTCGCGGGAGCACGTCGGTAATGCATTTGAAGAGAAAGCACGTCTCTTCGAGTGCTGAACGAAACGGACTCGCCTTGGTAAGATATTAAGCGTATTTTGGCTTTAAAAGAAAGCGTTAGCGTTATGCCTGACAAAGTATTAAATTAAGTCAGATATTTGGAGAAACTGCGTTTAGTGTCTGTGGAGCATCTTGGAAGAGAGACGCACGCGGGACCGCAGTCTGTCAGCAGCATTCTCTCCCTCCACAGCAATGTAATGGCCAAGCGATTCATTTGTTAAATTAATTAGTTTCATTCTAAACTCTGTTTATTTTATGTTATTTATTTGTATTATTTGAGCCACTCACAGCTACTCTCGTTGCTATAACCTCAATCACATAATTGATGCAGCGCGAAAGGCGAAAAAAGGCTTGTGCGCTGATGACAATGATGGATTTGCATCTAACTTTCAGTCAGGTTCCTATGAACTGTCAATTATCCATCAAACTCCACAATGATCATGTTAACATTAAATCAGATAGATTTGTCTGGACTTTTCTCTTGCGGGACGGGAGAAGACACTAAATCAATGCATCTTTATTGTGCGCCGTGCGGGCATAAATTCATGAGTTTTGCGGGAGGGGCGGGAGTGGAACACACGTCGCAGGTGGTAATGGTCAGAAATGCAGCGGGAGCGGGAGGAAGAAAACTGTCCGCTATATCAGGGCTCTAGTGCCATCTTTCTTGTGTTTATTATCATTTGCCACATAATTAATGCAACCTCATACTAAATTTTATTTTTTTTTTACTAGTTATTCGATTAGTCGACTAATCGTTTCAATAGTCGGTGACTAGTCGACTATTAAAATAGTCGTTAGTTGCAGCCCTACCTAAAATCTGAAAAGAAAACTTTCTAGAGAACACCGGAGAACGACTGTCGTTGAGTTTACAGGAAAACCTTGTTGATCTAAACCATTATTAAGAATTCTGCAACCATTTTGGTTGTTTTGAATAGTGGATCATGGAGGCTCCTGTAAAGAGTCATCTCAAACCGCCCCCGCGCTGCTGTAATTGGTTTGGTACGCTTTGTGCTGGTCCTAATTGCTGTGAATGGGAGAGGAACCAGATCGGAAAAGAAATGTGGTGAGGAAAATGGGATTTATATAAAAAAAATAATAATTATGCTGAAGACCTGAACATGAAATCCAGGGTTGAAAAGAAGCGATCATGGGACAACTGATTGGATGAACACTAGATTGAGAGGTTAATCTTGAATTTACGTTGGACACAGAGGTACTGCTGGAACATCCGTACAAGTCCAATCAAATATCAGTGATCGCAATGTAGAGATCTCTTCGTCATGTCGCCCCCACTCTCCAGATCTGTATTCAGCAAGGAAGGTGCATCTCCAAACATTATGGGGTTCCACAGCCTCAAAGTCACCAGCAGGTCTCTAATCTAAAAGTCTCCGGTGTCGGACTGATGTTTCTGGCTTCCAATCGGCACTGAACACAACACGGTGCAATTAAACACCAACGCAAAACAAAGATTTGGATGTTTCCGTGGATCACACAGAGCCGTGCCGGCCTCGGTCAACGCTTGCATTTGGGACGCTACTGCTGCTGCAGGATTTGGACACGATCCAGCTTTCTTCCAGCTTTCTGAGAACAGAAACATGCCTCAAGGATGAATTTGTAACAGAGCCGTCCAGCAGGTCTCTGCCTCTAAAAGACCCTGGTCGAAAACCTGTTGGTATGTGTCTTTTCTTTGGTTGGCCTATAAGTTGACTGCGTTCTGACAAAGCGCCTCTGATGGGACAGTGGGAGTTTGCATAGGTAGTGAGCATGTTTGCAGACGATGAAGTCATTTTTACAGGAAGAAAAAGCATCTTTCCGCAGAACAAAGAGGGTTCAAACTCCCTCTGGAAACACCTATCAGCTCAAGGACATGACCAGCAAACAGTCTGGATCACAATCTGACTGAAAACTCATGCTATTATGGCTTTCAAGCTCTTTTTTCTTCCACAGCAGCAGAAATATACTTCTATAGAAATATTAAGATCAAGAAACTTCCCAAAATAACCGAAGTGTTGTCACGTTACCGTGTTGGTGAGCTGTCCTGGGTTCATTTTGTGGCCTCTTGCGAGCAGAGCGTGGCGACGACGTCTGCGCTTCGTTATGACGGGGCCCTTTGAGTGAAATTACAGAGGATGTTAGAGCAACAAAAACATTTTCAGATTTTAAATGTGTACACAAATCACCATGGAGAGTTTTATTTCTTGCTATATGGCAATCACACAGATGTACAGTCACTATGGCTGAGCCTCAACATTGATACCAGGTCCCTGGAAGGAAAGAAAATGACCCGTTTCCACTTGTACAGTCAGGATTTCTGGCTTTTTTCTGGTGTATCTGCACGTTTATAAAGTCAGAAAGTCTCAGGGTCCTCTTGGAAATGGTGCGCCCTTTTAAAAAGTAACATTTCTGATAATATTTTATTCAAATGTGTATTTATTGCACACCTTGGAGAGCAGCTGCAGGAGGCCAATCGACTCGTGGTGAGGTGGGGGCAGGGCGGAGATGGGGCACCCGCCCTTCTGTTGGCAGTTGAGGAGCACGCAGCGGCCACCGAGGCTCCACACGGCGTCGCAGCTCGGGTCCAAGCAGCACGACTCCCAGCACGTGGCACCACCTCGGCCAATCGCCAGCGGGTACCAGCCCATGCCAATGGTGCTGCTCCAATGGATTCCTAGAATGCCGCCAGTGACCCGGCACATTCCTGTTGCTGCATCTGGACCATGAAGGGGGGAAGGAGAACTGATCTCAACATGTTTTTATGCATACGGAAGTGTACAGCAGCTCAGAGTTAATGGATAGGTCATTTCCACTAGTACGTACTCGGCTCGGTTTCACTGGACTTTACTCTGTTTTAAAGGTTTTCCTCTAGGTGACAGTACCGGTTAGTACCTCCTTCTTTTGCACCTACTTGGCAGGGGGCCACTCAGAGTAGCGTCTCTGATGAGTCTTGAGAGCAACTCCTTCACAACCACCATATTTAAAACCCGGCAACAACAATGTCTACTTTACAACTAAACTTTGGTACAGCGAAAAATGGCAAGCAGACCTACTCCGTCGAGGAGGTCCACACGTTTCTGTGCCTCGTGGCCGACGACCGTATCCAGAGGGGGATTGATGGGGCAACGCGTTTCAGGTCGCCTTGCCTTGAAGGCCCCACCCACATTGAGGTGGTTCTGAACCGTAATGGAAAACGACTGAGACCGGGGTGAGTAGAATCCAGTCGAGTCGTGAACTGTATAATGGAAAGGGGGCTATAGTGGTGTTCCACAGGGCTCTGTACTTGGGCACATACTTATTTCTCTATACATCCTTCCATGAGCTACTATTATAAGGCAGCATACCATAAATATTCAGATGACTGTCAGATGAAACCAGGAAACGAAACCAGGAAACCAGCCGGATGGCAAACTGATAACTTCCTGCTACTGAACTCACATAAGACTGAAAAGACTGAGGTCTGCAGCTGGACCCCATTCTGAACAATACTGTATTTGTTTGGACTGCTCTTTAAGTTCTATATAAAATGTCTTGAGATTACTTTTGCGTGTGAATTGGAGATATACAAATAAAATTAAATGAACGTAATCTGCTTCTCACAATTCAAGATGTTTTCCGTCCATAATCATAATCTGGTCGGACTTTTAAAAAGGCAAATGAGGAGAAACTTTGTCCAAGCATTTGCCAGGAGACTGGCAAATGCTTGGACAAAGTTCAGAGAATCTGACAGGCAGCCACAGCCTGTCAGCAGAGAGGAAGTGAGGCTCTTCCTGCCAAATCAAGGCGCTGATTAAAACCCAAAGCACACAGCCAGCAGGACCCTACCCTCACACTCAGACCACATCTCATCCATATCAGCAGTACAAAGGAGCTGCCACAACTCGGACCTAAAACGTCGTTTTCAGATTCAACAGGCTCTGTACAACCATCCCCCACGACAGGACTGAGTGAGGAGGAATTAAAGAGCTCAGATTGTAGAGTAACAAAGGAAGAAATGGCAGCACTGGTGACGGGATGCTGAAGTCAGATATATTTGAAGATGAAGACGGTCAAAGAAAAACACAGCCTCAGAAGAAAAGTGAGGTAATGTTAGTTATTATCATGGACTAAGGTATGCAGCTTGGATCCAGAGCCAAGGAGTTGGGGTTGGGTGGAACTTTTTGCTTGGAAACCTTTGCGTGATGTAACAAAAGAGTTTGCTTGGTTCTCTTTCGCCAGTCTATGGTTCCCTGGGGAAACACTCCACAGGGGCACCTGGCAAGAAGACGCTATCTAGCAAGAATGCAAGGATGCAGAAAGACCAGGTAAACTCTACAGGAAGTGTGGAGCACATCTGGAAACATGCAGTAACATCCAGAAAATGATAACTGCAGCGCAGAGCAAAGACTGCAAATACTTCCTTACGTCTGTAACGGTGTGCATCATAACAATAACATTTGTTAACAAAATGCACAGGATCAGGTAGAAGTTTCTAAAACAAGAGCAGTGAAGGCCTCCATAGCATAAATCCCATTCAGCTGACTCTCAGAACCAGTTAGAACCCATTAGGCTGTAGTTCGGAGGACTCACCCTGGGCGGAGGGTCGGCGCTAACGGCAGCGGCAGAAGCCTGACCCTTTAGAAACTGGGATTGTTTTAAAGAACTTAATCTCTCCAGAATGCAGTTGTTTATGTTTCCACTGCACCCTAACGTACCAGGAAGTTTAGAGCCCCTTTGACTCTTTCACAGTAAAAGCTCCAGCTTGCTTCTGGCTGTTAGTGTGACAGAGCAGCAAGAGAAATGGCTTCATGCAGCCCAGGAGCATGCCGAGAGTGAAAGCTACCACACAGCGCTATTTACAAGACCAGTCTCCAAACTTTCCTTTTGGGTAAATATTATAGTTAAGGCTGCCTCAGAAGCCCCAACTCATCCCTTTATGGCGCTTTTTCACTAGTACTTTCTCAGCCCGACTCGACTTTGCGCTTTTCCACTAGGGGTCTAACGTGTCGAGTAGATACTTTTCTGTAATTACTCTGTAGAGGTGCTAAGCAGCTGAGTCGGCTGCATCTGACGTCATCACACTACAGGACACCGATTGGTTGGGGGGGTTGGAGTCAGACGCCTGAGTCAGGAGGTGGAAATCAGCGAAAGAGGAATGACCGATAAGCGATAAAGAACGACCAGATCTACCAGGAGCTCAGTCACTTCATAGCTGCTCGTGGCTCCCAACTGACTTTTCAGCGGCGCTGAGACAAACGCACATATATCATCTCCCCCAGGTTCTACATCTTTAGTGTTCTTGTCTTCTTCATTTAGATACACAATCAAGTAAGTCACAGCAGCTTCACTCCAACCCTCCTACTTCTCATCTGGGTATTGAAAAGAAACAAGGGCAAGGCAAGTCGAGTCGGGCTGAGTAGGTACTAGTGGAAAAGCGCCATTAATTATGCTACATGTCTCAGGTCTGCCCTAGGAGCAGGACATGCCCCCAACACCTCCCCAGAGAGGCATCCTAACCAGATGAACCACCCCAGCTGGTTCCTCTGGAGAAGCAGGGACTCTACCCTGAGTCCCGTATGAACGCTGGAGCTTCTCAGCTCATCTGGGAGGGAGCGTCCTGCCACCACCGGTTATGTCCAAAAAAGGAATGTTTTGTTGGACACGAGAATAACTGGTGCCATGTTTTTTCCTTTAAATATGTTTAAAGGTATGAAAACATTAAAAGTTCTCAGTTATAATTGCATAAATTGTCTATATTTCATTACTTTATATTAGGGCTGGGCGATATATCGAGATTTTAATATATATCGATATATTTTCAAACGCGATATGGTACGAGACAATGTCGTTTATATCGATTATTAAAAAAAAAAAAAAAATCTTTTTTTTTTTTTTTTTACGATTTTGATATAGCTTATTTTGTGACAAATTGACTTGAATGTTTTATTTGAGATTTGCACAAATGTTTTGTTATTTGCACAACTGTCAACCTCAGTGGAAAAGTCTGCCTGTTACTGTCTACATTGTATTAGTTGCACAGTGTATTTTAATTTAATATTTATGCAGGAAAGGGATATTTGTTTTATTTTATTCAAGAAGCATTTTTATTCTATATATGCAGGCATCTTATTTTTATTTCATTTGTTTTATACATTTTGATATTGTGCAAACCTCTGTTAATAAAGGAACCTGTGTGACATTTGGCACGAGGCTTTGACTTAAAACTGACTGTTTTTTTAAGGGTTTGCCTCAGAAAAAAATGAAGCTAACAGAGATGCTATGCTAATATGCTTTGGGGGAAACCCCAATTAAGGCACAGAAAAAATATCGATATATATATCGAGTATCGCCATTCAGCTAGAAAATATCGAGATATGACTTTTGGTCCATATCGCCCAGCCCTACTTTATATACTGTCTTGGGGTCACATTTGCATAAAATGCTAAAAACCAAATAAAACCGGTTTTAAATCAAAAATTTGAAACCGGAAAAGAATAAAACTAAAAACGGAATGTGTTAAAAAATAAAAGCGATTTCATACGTCTCTGTTTGCTGCCCTGGATCTGTTTGATAATTCTGCCCCACACGATGTGTCTGAAAGCAAAGTTATATCAGCATTCTGGGAGTTGATTGGTCCTTACAGCATCATTAGCTGCCAATACTTGCTGTTGAATCTCAATATAATACTAGTATTAATATGTTGCATTAACTACACAGTCATATAATTCATGCAACAGCTCAAAAAACAGTTTTAACAACACCAACCCAAATCGATATCGGAATCGACTCGGATCAAATAAAAACATCAAAAATCGATTCTGAATCTTAAGAATCGGAATCGAATCTTGACATTTTAATCGATCCCCAGCCCTGGGACAAACCACTTTGACGCCACCTCTAGGTTTCTGAATAAAAATAGAAATAGTGCTTCAGAGGCATCTCCATCCAGCTGCACGGCACCATGTTGGCACGACGAGCAGGTCTGAAAGCACCCAGCTCGCTGCACGTTAACCAGTTTATCTCTGCTGGTTTGACATTGCTGACTAACATTTATTCTGATCAAATCTGTCCCTCCTTTGAAAGAGGACAGGCAGACCTCAGTTAGGACTGGTGCTGCTGGATCTGCTGCTCAGTCATTGACTGGTGGTCCAGTTAAAAACGCACGTCCTGCCATGGCAACAGGCGAGCGTCACTGGGACTCCAAAAACTAGCGCACGACATACAACAACACACAAAAGCTCTACAGTTTGGCCCAGAGAGGATGGTTCCTTTGGCCTCTTCGGCCATCCGACCCCTCGACCCGTCTTCTTTGTTCTGAACACACAGAGGGCCATTGTCCTCCGTCCCCGCTGTAACGGGCTGAGCTGCAGAACACACATCCCTGCCTGCAGGCGCCGGCCTCAGATAAGAGGGCGGCAAGATAACTGACCGAAAACATCCAAGTGTGACAGTTGGTGGAGGATCCACACACATACACACACAGACAGACAGACACACACACACGCCCTGAGCAAGCAAAGGTGCGTGTGCTGTAAAGGTAACGGTGAGCGTGTGCAGGGATGTGGTTTTGTTTATCAGCTTTTGGTCCACTCTGGCCGTGTGTTTGAGTTTCAGAAGGGGAGTGTGGTTGTGCCTTACCTGTGGGCGGGGCCAGCAGACAGAAGTGGGTCAGTGGTAGCAGCAGCAGGTGGGGTGAGCTCCAGGTGAGCAGCTTCTCATGAGGACGGGACATTTTCCACAGGAACCTGCAGGGAGGGGCAGAGGCGGTCACCTGATGCTTCATCCACACACCAACCTGCAGAAGTACAGAACCCTGACGGTCTGGGCGTGCTCAGGCTCAGTCTCCTGCACCAGAGGCAGCTACAGGGGGTTTAATTCGGCAGTTCTTGTCCCGCCCACTTTTGGACCAACCGGGTATTACCAGGTATTCAGCCAGCTGTCTGAATAAAAGACTTTGAATAGACTCTTCACTTAATTGCACACAAAGGATTATTGCGCAAGTTAGGTAACCAATTGGACACAACAACCAAAACTACAGTAGAAATATGGAACCAGGTTGTTGAAAGATATACATTCGAGCAGAGAAGAAGATTCTGAGTTGGTTTGCATTTGATTCGAGGTTTGTACCTGGTATGCATGATAACGGGTTTAAACAATGGTCTAAAAAAAGGGATCAGAGTGATATGTACCGTGGTCGAACGGGGGAAGCTGCAGAGTTTTGAAAAGTTAAGGGATACATTTGGATTAGATGAACATGAACAATATCGATACCGACAAATTAGGGATTACTATGAATAGGAAATAAAAACTGACACTGATAATGAAGTTATTGATGTGTTTTTGAAAGCTTATGAAGGAAAAAAATGTAAAGTCATCTCAACCCTGTACAAAGATTTGCTATCATGCAGGAAAACTTCCTCTCTTTATATCAAAGAAAAATGGGGAAAAGAGTTGAGAGAACGAATAACTGAGGAGGAATGGTAATATTTGTAAAACGCAGTGCACGGCCACTAGCTCCAGGATCTGGAGAGAATTCAATTGGAAAATATGGTCAGATTTTTTATAACTCCAAACATTAGGAAGAAAACTGTTTGTAACCATGAGCCATGCTGGAGACTATGTGGACACATGGATGTGGCCCATATGCATGTTTTCTGGCCTTGCCAGAAGATAATAGGATATTGGGATAAAATATGGCGCGGTTTAAGAAAAATAATAGGATACGAGATTCCCAAATCTTGTAAGATAGTTTATTTGGGAAATTTGACAAGATATAATACAAAACGAGGATGAATATCTTGTTAAAGTTCTGCTATCGGCAAGTAAAAAAGCTATAACAAGGTTATGGTAAAAATCAGAACTACGACCGTGGGGCAGTGGCTGAGCACTGAGGAAGAAATATTTGCAATGGGAAAAAATGACAAACTACGACTACAAGAGACACAATTTCAGGAAAAATGGGAAAAATGGACAGATTATAGAGCACAGCAAGAGGACACCACCATCACCACTGGACAATAAGGACATTGATATGAGAATTATTGATTTGGGAAGTATCTAAAACCTGACACTGTAATTGTTGACGGAATTTTCATTAAAAACAATAAGTTTAAGAACAAAAAAAGAATGGACTCTTCACAAACCATGGGGGGGGGGGGGGGGGGTATGGGTACATCTGGGGGTACGGCTTGATTTCGTCTGCTCACCAAACAGGCCAGATGGAGGCTTTATCCCGGTGGATCATGTGATGTTTCAGTTTTTGTTTTTTTTTATTGCATAAATGTCTACATATCAGTTTTTTCTGTCCAGATGGGGTGCTGAGTGTACATAAATCAGAAATAAACTGAACTTTTTAGAATTTAGCAAATGGCTGCAATGAAACAAAGAGGGAAACAGTTCAAGGGGTCTGAATACTTCTCGTGCCCACGGTTTAATGAAAACAAGCTCATATTCAGACAAAAGTCCAACACAGCTGCTGCAGCGAAGGAGAGCCCACGTTGGAGAAAACTGCAGAGCGAGTGACTGTAGACGAGTTAAAATATTGAATGACTGTTTCACATGAATACAAATGACCGCAGATGTGCTGGATAATCACTGTCATGTAGACGCAACTGTGGACGACGAGGGCTGTAACACACATGAAACTGGAACGTGGCGGCTCGGTTCTCGGCAGTATCAGAGGAATGGTCCATTTGTGGATCGGACGCGTTTCTCGGTTCTACTTCACGGTTTACTGTAATAGAGCTGATTTTGTTCAGGAACCACATCGTTATGAGGAGAATGGACATGCAGATAAATAACATACAACTCTTAGGTATTAAGTGTGACGTGTGACCGTGCGTGATACTTGTGATGCAGAGAAGGACGGGGTCATATCGGCTGACTCTGGCCACAACAACCACCAGTCTCGAGTACCAGTCGGGATGATTCCACCACATTATACCCTCCGTTCAGGTCCCCAGTATACTTCATTCAGATGTGACATGTCATCGTTCAGACGTCTCTAAAACGCACGGTGGAAGATCGATTGTCTGATTAAGTTCAACTCGTTTCAGCTTCCTGAAGGGGAGACAAAGTAAGTTGAACCTGCTCTTGACCGGGTTTACTTCAGAGAGTCAGGGGGGTGGTAGTCTAGTGCAGTGTTTCCCAACCCTGGTCCTCAGGGCACACTGTCCTGCATGTCTTAGATGCTACCCTGCTTTCAGCACACCATGATACAAGTAGCTGTGTCAAAAACAGAGCTGAGCTTGATGACAAATTGGTGACGAATGTTAATTTGACTCAGGTGTGTTGGAGACATCTTAAACATGCAGGACAGTGTGCCCCGAGGACCAGGGTTGGGAAACACTGGTCTAGTGGCTACAGAGGTGGGATTGCCCCAGAATGGCAACCAAGGCCCCTGAGCAAGGCCTTAACCATAATTGCTCCATGGTGTGTGTCTCAGATGTAAGTCGCTTAGGATAAAAGCGTCTGCTATATGACAGTAGAAGTAGTACAAGTAGAAGTAGAAGTAGTAACAGACTCCCGAGTATGAGTTACCTCGCTTTCTGAATCCGGCTCAACTGAACTGAAACACTCCATCGGGGTGAAGTAACCTTATGGCACTTTTCCACTAGTACCTACTCAGCTCGACTCGCCTCGGTTTGTCACTTTTCCACTAGGGGTCTAACGTGCCGAGTAGATACTTTTTCTTTAACTACTCTGCCGAGGTTCTAAGTGGCTGAGTCGGCTGCATCTGACGTCATCACACTACAGGGCACCGATTGGTCGGGCGGTTGGCCAATCAGCCTGGTAGGACTGTATGGCTTCGAGCCCTCTCTTGTGCTTCTCGATGGTGTTTCGCCTCGCCGCTTGAAGCCTCCCTTGTTTTAATTTTATATTGAATACAAGCAGCAGATATATCAACTCATCCATGTTCTCCGTCTTACTTCTTCGTTTATATCGCACAATCAAATACGTCACAGCAGCTTTGCTCCAACCCGCCTACTTCTGGTCCGGGTATTGAAACGAAACGAGGGCAAGTTGAGGCGACTCGAGTCGGGCCGAGTAGGTACTTGTGGAAAAGTGCCATTAGATTCAGGTTCAGCATACTCAGAGTTTCGACGTAACCCGCTTTGGCGGGCATTAGAGAGCAGAGGCTGCAGCCGGCCACCGTCAGCGTTGTTACCCACGTCCTTACCTGGCAATGGGAGAAGAGCTGTGGGAGGAGGAGTTAGGTTGGCAGCAAGGTGCTGCGGGCCGACGGGTCAAGACGAGTCAACGCCAGCACTCTGAGGAAGAGATCCAACATGGCCGCTTCAGCAGCTCCAGCACAAGCCTGAAGAGGAAAACACATTTGAACAATTAATTTACTTTATATGCTCAAATTCAGCTGTTACTGATGACAAGACTCAACTTCATGGCTGTGCAACGCCACAAACCGACAGCTGGTGAGCGTCTCAGACATAAAGGCACCTGAGCAGAGCTGATTCTTGTTAAACCAACAGGGAAGTGAAAGAATATAAAACCCACTTTTTTTTTTCATTTGCGAATTCATACGCCAATAATCCCCAGAGAGAAACAATGTTGTTGCAGTGGGGATTTTTAAGTTATATACTGCCTATAAGAGAGCTAAATAAAATGTTTAAATAAACAGATCATCAGAAATGCGTTAGAGTTGTGTTAGTCAGCTGTTTCTGTTTCTCCATCTCCAGATGAAACATCTTAGAACGTAACACCATTAGCCTCTGCCTCTGTCTCTGTGATTGTCAAGATCTCAGTCGATGCAGGAAAGAAAAACAGCACCGGCCAGCCCTCAGGTTTCCTCAGCCTCCTGGACCACCGACAGCTCAGCTCTCAGTCTTTTTAAGAAATCCTTTCCTTTGAGTGGCTTGAACAAGCGGCTTGCTTGGATGCACTGATGAATAAATGTTGGTGGCTCCTCTTCTCAGCCAGTGGCACCTGTCAGTGGTGGGTTTGTTTAAAGCAGCCAGCTCGCTCAGGCTCTCTCTGCTGTGAAACCTCCTCCCTCACAGTTTCCTCTGGACGCTGCTGAGGACAATCACCTTACTCTAGTTAAAGACACTCTATGTAGCGGTGGCCCCTCAGACCACAAGGGGGCATTTAGATCTGCTGGGGTGACAAAAGACCACCTGACAACAATGCCCTAATGAGTGGAGACGTCCCTGCATGTCCCTTCTCTTCAGCACTAGAGGAGGTAGTCATTAAGCGAGCAACCTTAAAAAGGTGTAAGGGATGGGTCAGACTCTTTGGTGAAGTGAAATATTATACCAAACAGTCTCCCAGCCGACAGAGTTTATCTTTCAGTATAAGTGAATCCAGCAGGGAGCAACATCTGTGCTAAGTGCAGAGCGTAACGGAAGATGAAGGAAATAGTTTCCCAGGGAGAGAGAATGAAGTGCCAAAATTCTTAAAGGTGTCTAATCCATCAGAGGTAAAGACATCGCTCAGAACGAGGAGGTTTTCACCAGACCAGGAAGAAAAAAAACAAGATTTGAATCCTGTTTAGTTTAAGTAATGTTAAAGTTATCTGCTCATGTCTCTTTTTCGTTGTGGTCACTTTAAGAAACTCGGGGACGAACTAGAGGGAGGGTCGTGTGACTACAAATCAGGTAGTAAGAGAGCTGAAGAGGAGCGGTTGGTTTTGTTTCATCTGAGTCCAGCAACATCTGTTTGATTTGATTTATTTGCACATTTTTGAAAGAAGAAAAGAAAAAAAATGCAATGGAATGCATGTATGGAATGTTATCTCTTTGATAGCATTGTGGGTATTAGGGATGTTAACAATTCATCGATTTTAGATTAATTGTCGATAAGAAAATACTCGATTAAATTAATCAATTAACAGTTAATCTGTGTTTTGTCATTGGGCTGTGTTCCGTGAATGTAATGCTGATTTAATGTCTCGGCGCGCTACACTGCCAAGAAAGCAGAGCTGAAAACACGGCTAGCCACAAAAAAAGTAGCTCTGACAACAGATTGTTGGACTTCCTTAGCAACAGAAAGCTACATCATAATAACATGCCACTACATACAAATTCAAAACAGTGACATTTTCATTTAAAACAGATTTTCTTTTAACTTTTTCACAGTTATATAGGCTAGTCCTACTAATTTTATTTTACTGTGTGTGTCACCGCCATTGTTGTCATGTTTGTGTCAATAAATATTTGACTAAGGAATATAATATGCCTTATTGATTCTGTATGTCATAAAACTATTTTTTGTTAGACCTTATTGAGGGATACTCAGATTTAAATGAAATACGCCGGTTATCAGTTAATCATTAAATCGATTGATAAGGTAATCAATTAATAAATTAATCAATAATTAGCGTTCCTAGTGGGTATGTTTCAATTGGTTTTGTTGTTATCTACAATTGCAGATCATTATTTTTGACATGCTTTGAAGTTTGATGCTAAAATGAACTAGATAATTACGACTCTGTCACTGGCCACTGCAAGTCCATGTGAGCGTCATAACAAGTAGGAAATGAGCAGAAATTGATTACATGTAAGGGTAATTATTTAATATATGAAATATGTTAAAACCAAGTCCAGTATTCATTATATTTTTGCACTAATGTCCTAGTTTTACCTTCCCTCGCAACGTCAATAAACCTGTGGACAAAGAGACAAATGTCTTGATGTCAGGAAGGAGTTTATCTGACTGTCTATGCACAGCAAGTGTAATGAAGGCAGCCCACCAGTTGAGAGGTGAATACTGCTGTGATACTGTATGATAAAGTTTAATAACAGTTTCAAGATATGAAGCAATGTTTGATTATTTTTAGGACGTATCTTAAAGTTCTGTCGTCTCCTATCCCTGCTATCAGCAAAAAAAAACAAAAAAAAACAGTCAAAGTGACCTCGGACTCTCATCAGTCATCTCCCTTCTTCCAGAAATTGGAGGTCGCTCTCGGAGCTACAGTGGATGTCATGACTGGGGCGACTAAAAGGCCAGAGAAAGCAGGTCTGGAAATATCCGTAACCACAAGTTAGCTGTTCTAGCTTGATTGGTTTAGCTTGTGCTAAAATATGACGCTAACTAATGTTATTTCAGATGTTGCTTCATTAACAACACCTGAAACCAGTGCTGCCTGAGCCGTCATGAGGCCTAGCCGGGCACCCTCAGATCCTAGCTTGCTGGTCCTGGACACAGTTGCCTGTGGGCTGACTGAGCCAGCAGCAAGCTGGGAGACCCTGCTACAGGAGGAGGGAGGTGAGGAGCTAGAGCCAGTCCAGCTGGCCTCTATATAGGGGTGAAGGTGGTGGTTTCTTTGCTCTGCTTCATCCCCAAACACTTCCAGACTAACCCAGACCCGGTCTGTGTGGTTTCTCGGTACACTTAACAGCGCAGGGCTGCAAAGTTGGATATATTAACATGGTATTCAATGGAGACCCACTAAGGTTTAGAGCCAGCCGCGAGTGGCCTTCTTTGTCCTTGTTAGCCTCAAAGAGGAAAATCAGATTGACTCAGGCAGCCATGAGGTCTAGAGTAGAGGAGGGACCCTTACATTGATGGAAGACCAGATCAACCTGACCGCTTGTGCACATAGACTGTATAAAACTGTAGTGTTTGTTGCAAAGACAAGGGGCCCCAGCATAGAGATGCACCGATCGATCGGCAACCGATCGGTATCGGCCCGATAATGCCCCTATCGGTTTTGATGGGAAATCGGAAAATAATAGTCCAAAGCAGGCCAATCAGATGACGTTTACAACAACACGTTAGCTGCGTAAGCTGCTTGGATCCACGGTATGCGCTGCCACGTTGTAAATATTTCACTGATGAAATCCCATCGGAGTTATACCAGACTATATACAGTCACATCACAAGCCTTATGCAGGACGACAGTTGTGTCAGTCGCTTCACGAGTGACATTTGGAGTTCTAGTGTGAAGAGCTTCACCCACAAGAGTTTCCTCACACGCAGCAGATGCTATCGCTAAAGCTTTCACAAAGCTTAATAATTCAAAATGAATTCTTATTTTAAGATTTATTTATTTTTCCTCTGGAAAACTGAGGTTTATAGTTTACAACTTGTATCAACTTTTAGAGAGTGACATGTCTGCTGTTGTGTGTGTTGGTGCACTGCACATATTGTGTTGTACATAATTATTGCCACAGGAAAGCTTAAAAGTGAGCTACATTTCCCCTTTTTAGCCGAGTCTAAGTTGTCTCTAAGAGTCTCTGGAGGGTGAAATATTGCTCATTGCCTCAGCCTGCAATAAAACAGACAATTCATGATACTTTCTCATCTCCTAATTTTTATACCTAATAATACAATGTCAGTGTTGTGTACATGAGACAGCAATATTGAAGAATTTATGGATTTCACCCTGTGATCGGCAATATCGGGATCGGCAGATACTGATTTTGGAGATCAGTGATCGGCGATCAGCCCTCAAAACCCTGATCGGTGCATCTCTACCCCAGCATGAGCCTTGGGGACCCCCTAAATAAAACGAAGGAGGTTTGTCCTTCACAACACAGAAAGAGACTTAATTTAAGTAGGAATCAGAGCAAGATGCTCGTCCAGAGGACATTTTGTGGTTGGCAGAGTCCCACACTGCAGATACCACAAGAACCAGGACTGAGCCTTATAAACAGTACTCGAGTTGAAGGGGGATGAGGGGGGATGGCATCCCCCCTGAAACAAAAACAGTAAAAATCATCCCCCCTGTAAAACTGCCATCCCCCCTTTCCACCCCTTATGTCATTTCATCAATGAATGTGGTTTTACTGCTATTTAAACATTTAGAGTCATCACCATAAAAATAACACCATAAAAATAACTTATTTGACAATTTTCAGCTGTTTCAAGTAAATTTTCACTTGAAATAAGTAGAAAAATCTGCCAGTGGGACAAGATTTATCTTCTCATTACAAGCAAAAAAAATCTTGTTCCACTGGCAGATTTTTCTACTTATTTCAAGTGAAAATCTACTTGAAACAGGTGAAAATTGTTGTTTTTTCCAGTGATGAGTCTTGTTTTAAGTGTAATAAGATTTTTTACTAAAATGAGACATTTTAACTAGAAATAGGACAAATTCTTATTTTGAGTTTTTGCAGTGATCCATTTTACTGTGAATGACAGAGGCATATTGATAAGTTCAGAAAACTGTTTTTTATTTTTGTGTTTTGATGTATTTGATGTAAGCCCAGTGGATATTTAAAGCTTACAGAAGGCTGCATTTAACTGCTGCTGTCATTCCTGCAGGTGTTTTGGTCAGTGCTATTATTTGTAATATATTATATTATTTGTAATGAGCACAAATTATCTGTCCCCATATGATAAAATCCACCATCCCCCCTGATTTTTTTACAACTCGAGTACTGCTTATAAAGACAAACAGTCACGTGTTTCGTTTTGACAATCTAATAAAGACCATGAGACATGAGTAATGTGTTTTCCCTAATGATCCATAAACAGAAGTAGAAAGCCATAAGTTACAGGAGCTGGGTCTGGACCTGGAGCCATGTAACACCAAATGGTGCAGTGTGTGTGTGAGCTGTGGCGGAGCGTCGCAGCTGTCACCGCCGAGCCAGGGCCGGCGGTGTCCGGCTGGCTGCCCGCGGCTCGGCCGCTCCGGCTCCAGCTCCAGGTCCAGACCCGGCCGGAACCCTCCAGCTGCACCGTCCCAGGACCCAGGGAGGCTCGGTTCTGACTGCGGGATGAATCCCTGAGCTCCAGCACAGCTCCGCGGAGGGCTCTCACCTGTGTAATCCCGGATCAAGGCTGATTTACGCAGAGCCTACGGCGTAAGGTACGCGGCGACGCACAACGTACGGTGTGCGTTGCCGCGTACCCTACGCCGTAGGCTCTGCGTCGATGTAACGCAGAGCATAAATCAGGCTTCACCTGCGTGGAGGCACCTTGAGGAGCAGCTGCTGACGTCCCCGCGGACCCTCCGGCCCCTCCGGCGGCTCCGGCCGTCACGACGCCGGGCGAGACTGTTCCGGGCGAGACGGACGGCTGCTGGCGCCGGGACACAGTGGTACCGCCGTGCGGTGAAGTGGGTCAGCAGCGTCGCGGGTTCCAGCTGATGAGTGAGGACTGTCCGTCAGAGTCAGAGGAGGCAGGAACACCACTTCCGGCGGGGGGATTTTCAAATTAAAGTACCTGCAACGTCTATTTACGACGTCAGTTTAAACTGACGAAAAGTTTAAGGAGGTCTCTTACATAACAAAAAATGTAATACCACTGTCAACCTCCTAAAATAAATGTTTACGGATATCTGAATGTATTGCCTTCCTTTTATTATTTAATGTAATTGTTAAGGTCACGAACTACTTGCACTTTATTGAGCTTTTTTTGTGAAGAAAACTATTTTATATTTTGTTGGACTATAATGATGCCTATGTATGTTTGTGTTTTATATTATTGAATGATGTCTGCCATTTATTTCAATGTTATTGTATGTTTCTGGAATTTAAATAAAGTTTCATAAATAAATAAATAAATAAAGGAGGTCTCTTACAAAATCATACATAAATATTATCCTGCTAGCCATTACATGCAGAAATTTAAAAAGGACATTAATACGAATTGTTCCTTCTTCTGTAATTTACATCCAGAAACAGTTGTTCATTTATTCTGGCTTTGCTCTCATTCGAAAAAACTATGGGCAGATATTAGCAAATTTATTATTGACTTTTTCCCTATAGATTTTCATTTACATTGGGAAAATGTTGTTTTTGGTTTCCATTGTTTCCCTAAGAAAGAAGGGAAATGTTACTTTTTGATAAATCTGTTTTTATTTCTTGCCAAATTTCATATTCATAAGAGTACATTTTCAAAGAAAACCCCTTGCTTTTATGTTTTCCATAAAGAAATGGAACTTTACTTAAAACTAATCACTAAATCAACAAATGAAAAGGCTATTAAAACCGCAGACTTTTGTAATATGTATAATCTTCTTGAATAACGAACATCACCCCTGGCACATATTCTGTATTCTATTTGTATACTGTTCCTGTATACTATTCTGTGATTCTTTTAAATACAGTTTAAGAAAAATAAATACATAAATAAATAAATAAATAAATAAATAAATAAATAAATAAATAAATAAATAAATAAATAAATAAATAAATAAATAAACTGACGAAAAGTCTTGAAGAGAACAGGTTCAACTTTAGTTCAGATTTGCATATGGGCATGCTTAAAGCCTGTTTTACCTGTCAGTTGAACCTAAAACAACAGTTTAAGCCATACTTCAACCTTGCGACAGCTTCAGACGGGTTCGAGCTGGATTGGATGGGCGGGAGGGAGGGACTCCACTGTGATTGGTTGATTCCTTATTACGTATGGTGCTCTGTTATTAAAAATATGAAGCCTTTTTACAGATGTTAATGACTGCTGTACTTTTTGTAACAACGAAACAGAAACATCTCTGCATTTATTTTTTCACTGTGACATATCCCAAAAATTTTGGAGTGATCTTGAGTTTCATTTTTTCAATGCTGCTAAATCTGTTTATTTACCTAACATTAAATATATTATTTGTTACTTTGATTATCCTAAAGATCGTGCTCTTGAACACCTATTGAATTTTATCTTTATTTACGCTAAATTATTTATTCACAAACAAAGATTTGCTGGTGCTACTCCTAAATTTGCCCCTTTTTTACTAGAATTAAATGATCTCATTAATCTCTTTATTTGATAAACAACAAAAAAAGAAATATATTCTTAATCAACTATGAAACGTTTTTCCTGTATCCTCTGACTAACTTTTTATTTATAACTGCCTTGACCTTTCCTTATTGTTTTCTATGCATCTGATTCTATTCCTCATACCTGTTTTATTCTCCTCTTTTATTTATTTATGTATTTATTTTATTCTCTATTTATTTACTTACTCATCTATATTATTATTACTATTATTATTATTATTATTATTATTATTATTATTATTATTATTATTATTATTATTATTATTATTATTATTATTATTATTATTATGACTGTTCCCCGTGACCCTGAAAAGGATAAAGCGGGTATAGATAATGGATGGATGGATTATGACTGTTACCGTCTATATTATGACTTCTTATTCATACTAGATATTTTTATAATTTACTCCATCATTGTTTGTGCTGTTCCACACTTTTGTATACCTTGTTGGTGTTTGTATAGCAAGATTTGCTAATAAAGTTTTTAAAAAATGAAGCATGGGGCATCATTTCATTCAGAGATTCCGGCAACACATTCACGCAACTATAAAGTATCAGAATCCTTACTTAAGCTGTTAAAACTGTTACAGTGTGTGATACCGCGAACATTTTCTGATACTTTGTTGCCGTATCACTGTGTGGTGAAGAGGGTGTTCAGGGTCGTCCATGACCTTTTTCATTTTATGAAATATCCTGCTTTGCACAATCATCTCCAGAGGCTCCAGAACAGAACGAGCTTATTATTAACCAGCTTCATATCAGTTTGTTCAGTTTCTTTACTTCACTGGTTCTGATGCTGCTCCCCAACAGATGACTGCAGATGTAATTGAACCCTCCACAAGAAGATATACAGTACATCATGTTGCTGCAAATCCTGAAGGACCTAAGCTTCCTCAAGAAGTAAAGTCTACTCTGTTTCTTATAAACAGCATCAGTGTTGTATCTCCGGCCCAGTCTGTTGTCCAGATGAACATGGAGGTATTTATACTCCTCCACCACCTCCACTCCTTTTCCTCTGATGTAAAACTATCTGACTTAATCCAGGCTCTCCTACAATCGACAATCATCTCCTTTGTCTTGTTCACATTCAAGATGAAATGATTGTTCCTGCACCATGTCACAAAACGGTCCACCAGTTCTCTGCACTAAGTCTGTTGACCATCACTGATCCCCCACAATTGGAGATTAATCTGACTATTTCTGTTGATGACTCCGACTTGTGTTGGAAGTCTGAGGTGTACAGTGTGAAGAGGAGTGGTGAGAGTACAGTTCCCTGTGGTGCTCCTCTGCTGCCGACCACCTAATCAGACAAACAACCATTCAGTCTCACAACCTGAGGTTTGTTCTTGTTAACTGTGATCTGTGGTCTACTTTCTTCACTCATCTGCAACTTGGTGCTGCACAGTACAAGGAAAAATAGGCTTCAAAAGCACCCTACAGATGACATTAAAAGATGTTTGTCCAACATACTCCACACAACTTCTCAACCTTTCCCCGACCCTGCACCCAACCTGGGACTTGCTGATTGGGCCGGAGCTTCGGGAGCTGCATGCTGGCCTGCGGTCCCCACCCCCGGTCATCCCGTTGCTGCTTCCACCTGCCTGCTGTGCTGTTGACGTCCCTGACCCCCAGTCTGGCCTTTGGCAGGAGGGTCCCCCCTTATGAGCCAGGTCCTGGTCCAGGTTTCTTCCCTCCTAAAGGGGAGTTTTTCTTGCCACTGTTTGGCTTAAGGTTTTTCTCCCACTAGGGGAGTTTTTACCTGCCATTGTTTATGTAATAATTGCTCGGGGGTCATGTTCTGGGTCTCTGGAAAGCATCTACAGACAACTTTTGTCGTATTAAACGCTATATAAATAAAATTGAATTAAATTGAACAACTGTCATTTTTCTTTAAAAAATGTTTAATATGCTAAATATGACCAAGAAGAAATGAATGTAAAATTAAAGCAGAAGGTTTAAACTTCAAATGTGTCTGTCATGTTTGTTTTTTTTTCCTCATTCCACAAGTATTTTAGTGTAAAACCTTAAGATATCTATCAATTAGGTTTTTCAGAAGGATTTTAAATTTCAGGTCAGAATAGTGAAACCAGCTATACAGTACTGTATATGCAATAATAACAAAAAGAAATTCCGTTTAAAATAATAAACAATATTTATCCTGCCGCTGAAACCCTAAGGAGAAGGTTCAATTTTGACGTAGATCCTTGTATATTTTGTAAAACAGAACACGAAACAATTGAACACTTATTTTTTTCTTGTTCGATGACAAAACTTTTTTGGCAAGATGTTTATCGGTGGTTAAAGATTGGGATCAACGACTGTATGTCCAGCAAGTTTCAGGTCATAATTTATATGGATGGTCTGCCAAAGAAGGTATCCAAGATGGTGAACATAATTCTAATTTTGGGTAAATATCATATACATAAAAATAAATGGAAAAACAGCAAACCCTCCATAGTATGTTTTAAAAACGAAATAAAAAGTTATATAACATCTATTAAGGTACTTTCAAAAGAAAATCGGTCTATAAGTGATTTATATGAAACCATGTTAGAGTCTCTTGCTCTTTAAGATACAATCTTGCTACGCTTATACATTTTTGTTGAAATGTCAACCCCTGTGATTATTTTATTTTGTGATTATTTAAATGTATTTTATTTATTTTCTTTTTATTTAAATTTAGAAGTTTATCTTGGAAAAAATGTATAGTTACATATTCGCTTGTGTGTTGTGAATTTATGTTTCAGTTGCAAACTAATGTTTCCTCAAAAGAATTTTGTAATTTTGAAAATGTTGAATAAAGTTTGTTAAAAAAAAAATAAAAAAAATAATAACAAATCGATTCTCTGCTGACAGCCAATCAGAATACAGGGATTATCTGCTTCCAACCAATCACAGAAAAGCGGCTGTCCGGCGGCTCCATGCTGTTATCACCTACTAGCAGGGCAACACAAACAGCTGGCGGGTTAAATTAAATATACTTCATTTTAAATCTCGACTTGTATAATAAAAAAGTCTGTTTAACTTTAAAATGTTGTCTACGTTGGTATAAAAAAGCCCCGCCCCCTTCCTGCGACGTTACAATAGCGGTTAAGATGGCGTCGCGGCTTTCCAATAATCTGGGCTGCGATTGGCTCAGCGTTGGTTTCAAAAACGCCTTTCATTGGTTCTCGTGGTCGTGTTTTGACGGTGTACTTCCTGGGAACAGAAGTGTGGCGTGTGTGAGAGGCGCTGTCCAAGTAAGTTGTTTTGTGAAATAGATATTCAGAGTTTTAACAGTGTCGCTACACGGCATGGCGCATCTAAGTGTCGCTGACGGTTCCTGTCCAGTTTCCAGGGTTACCATGGCTACCATGGCTACCATGGCTGATGGCGGAGAGGTTCCTCCGAGCAGGACTGATGGAGAAGAGGAGCGAGAAGAGGAGGGAGGAGAGGAGGGAGGGAGACACGGCCTGACTGAAGCCCAGAGGCAGGTGCTGGACAGGTGTCTGCTCGCCCTCAAGCACGCCAAAAACGACAGCCACACGTTAGCAGCTCTCCTGGTGGTGAGTGAACCTCTCACTGGTCTCCAGTGTTGGTCAAGTTCAGAGGTGTCAAAAGTATTCACATTCATTGCTCAGGTAGAAGTATAGATACTAGAGTTTAAAAATACTCCTGTAGAAGTTGAAGTATCAACTCAAGTTTTTTACTCAAGTAAAAGTATAAAAGTACTGGTTTCAAAACTAATTAAAGTATAAAAGTAAAAGTAATGTAAGGGGGACAAAGGCCATTTAAAATGAATGCAACTTCGTATAATGCAACTATATTAAAGAACCATATATGTGTACTATTGAGCATTAACATGTGTTTCAGAGAGCAGCATATATGATGACTAGTTGCCTATAAGTATTGTAATGGTGCAAAAAGTCAAACTTCAGAGGCATGTTATCATTTATCCTAACCTTTATTGGAATGTACATCCAAGTTTAGTTGCAGGAATCTGAGGGAACGGATGTAAGAACAAAACTGGACAAGAACATCTGAAACAACCACAACCAGATTCACTCTATCCGGATGGAGCAATTTAACTGGATAGTTTTTTTTAAAGGCCGAAATGAAATAGAGTAACGAGGCTGTTTTTAAAATGTAAGGAGTAAAAAGTACAGATAATTGCGTGAAAATGAAGGAGTAAAAGTAAACAGTCGCCTGAAAAAATAATTACTCCAGTGAAGTATAGATAACCAAAATTTCTACTTAAGTAAGGTAACAAAGTATTTGTACTTCGTTACTTGACACCTCTGGTCAAGTTACTTGGAAAAAGTAATTACTTACCGACTACTACACCCAAAAAGTAATCATGTTACTTTACTGATTACTTATTTTCAAAAGTAATTAGTTACATTACTATAGATAAGATAGTTTATTAATCCTTTGCAGGAAATTAAGTTGTTACAGCAGCAGCATCAGTGCGTTTTTCATGCATGCATTCAACACCAAGATAAAAACAGATCCAATTTAAAAAAAAAAAACAAAAAAACAGATCACTTAGAATTAAAATTAAAATGCTGGGGTGCTAAAGTGCTGAGTAATAAAGTGCTAAGAATAAAGTGCTGGAGTATTGCACATAGGACAGTTATTGCACATTTATAGAGCTTGACGGCAGCTGGAAGGAAGGACTTTCTGTGGCGTTGAGTTTTGGATCGTGGTGGGATCAGCAGCCACTGAAGCCGCTCCGCCCAAACACCTCCAGGGCATGAAGTGGGTGAGTGTCATTGTTCATGATATTGTTCATTTTCCTGAGCATCCTCACTTCAGCCACCTGCTCAACAAAGTCCTGAGGTCTGCCCATGGTGGTGCTCGCTTTCTTAATTAGTTTGTTGAGTCTGTTTCTGTGTGAAGTGCGAGCACTCACACCCCACAACACCAAAAAACACTGGCCACAACAGTCTTATAAAAAGGAGCACAGCAATGATTTACAAATGTTAAAAGAACGCAACCGTCTTAAAAAGTGCAACCTGCTCTGCCCTCTACTAGTTACTTTACTTAGTTGCTTTTCAAAAACATGATGCACGACCTGAATATACTTTACTGGAAAAATATAAAACAATAGACCTTTCAGCTTAATTCTATTCTTTCTGCATATTCCATCATATAAAATGTAAATGACGATAAGTAAAGGAAACGGTGTATTTTTAAACTTGTTTTTATTATTTTCAGTCTTAACTCTATGCACATCGCGTCAGGCAAAAGTTAATGCAGCTCTCTCTGACTTGAACTAAATTGTTGAACCTTTGAACCCAATTATTTTCTCATTCCACCATATTATAATAAAACAAAGCAAGTATTCATTTTAACTTATACCATGATAATGACATGAGTGACGCAAAGTCATGAGACAGTTTCACAAAACAAATGCTGCATTTAGTAACGCAGTAACGCAGCCTTTTTTAAGAAAAGTAATCTAATTACTGTTTTTGCAATTGTAATGCCTTACTTTACTCATTACTTGAAAAAATTAATCGGATTACAGTAACACGTTACTGCCCATCACTGCTGGTCACTGGTCACACTGCGGTACATAAACGATGGTCCTCATGTCGGGACGGTTAGTCTGGTTATCACATGATCAGGGACATCCAGTAACTGTATTATCCACTAGTTAGAATCTGAGTTTAACCACTTATAACACAATAACTGACCTACCAGTGAGCCGTAGTTACCCTTAGTTACTGTTGCTAACTGGGACGAGTGGTCAGCTGTTCACACTTTCACAGGAGCGACTGTCGGTGAAAATTCTGTCCCGAGTTTTACACAGATTTTGGACACTAAAAACCATCTTTCATTGATGCAAATTCAAATACGACTTAGTTCAGTTAAATTTAAAAAAAAAAAAAAAAATACTTTATTAGTCCCCAAGTGGGAATCAGTAGTTACACTAGCTGTGATGTAAGTCCCTCCAGAGAGTAGTTGTACAGGTTAAATGTGTCATGGAGGGGTATGAACATCTAAAAATAGATGTTTGGTAGGTTAGATAGGGTTTATAGAAGTATCATTTTACTGTTGTCATGGTTACAGATGACAACATCCAGGACAAACACTGTTCATGCACTGCAGGGAAAAATTACATTTATTTACTTTTAATTAGATTAGTGGGGAAAACATAACTTGAGATCTGCTATGAGCTACCTAACTCCAGGTTTAAAGTTATAACTGCATCTGATGCTTGGTGGCTCAATAATCTGAGATAAACCCACAGCACGCCTGGACATTCATGTTAACTATCTTATCAGAGACAAACGTCTGTCTTTCTACGTAATTTTGATTAAATAAGTTTAGGTAACGTTAGCAGCATTAAAAGCATTGTATCTTTGATTTATCCTGGAACAAATGTACACATTCTTGTTTGTAAGATAGTAATTTATCCCAATGCAGACATTTATCTCTGTTTATTTTGGATATAGGAAGTAAAATGTAATAAACCCGATTGTCCATCCTCTCTTGATACCGGTGATGAGGGTTAGGATCACCTGCTATTTTCCTGTGTAGCTGAACTACAGATGTCCGAGTTCTGGTCCCTGTAGTACTGATACTCAGCAGCCATTGGGTCATCTCTGTTTTGGGGCGAGGCTTAATGGTTTATTATCAATGTAAATGAGAGCTAATGATTAATGCACTACTTCTCATCACAGCGACCACACAGATACCAGTGCTCGCTGGTTTGTGTGGACTGACAGTCAACACTACTGGAGACCAGTAAGAGGCTAATTCTGGCTTCCAGTAACTCATCATTTGATGACTATTTATCTGTTACACAGGCTTCTGAGCACTCGGCTCTAATCCTGATACCCAAGGTTGGAAATAGTGGGCGACCGATAATCGGCCGTGGCCGATTATCGAATTCGATATTCATAATTTTATTAATAATCGGTATCGGCTCCCCCCCAAAAAAAATCGAAAATAAATAATTTCGATTTTTTTTTTTTTTTTTTTTAAGAAAAATTAAGAAATTTACTGAAATACTGCATTTTCTTTTTGTATTAAGAATGTTCAACATGCTCAAACTTAAGTAAACTTAAGTAAATATTTGCACTTAAAAAAACAACCTGTGTAGCCATTTTCACAACCTGTACTGTTTGGTTGTTTGTCATGTGTACTAGTTAGCTTACTGTTACTACCTCCAAGTAGGCACTTGCTGTGGTTTGGGTCTGGGAATTGGGAGTATTGTGCCTGACTGTTCTAAAATTGAGGCTGTTATTCCTCTTAATTTGTTATTTTTTATAGGCAGCTTTTTTATTTTATGTAAAGAGAAAATTCACTTAATGTTATTTTTAATAACTGAAATGCTGCTTGTTTTGTTTGATGTTCCATAATTTGCACTTTTGATGTGTGAGCCGTGCAAAGTGAATATTGCCGTCCTTCCTAGTTAAAGCAATAAATTGCTCACCATTCATTTAAATGAATTCTTGTATTGAAATTTGTTTTCTCCCAAAAAGGTAAAAAAGGGTAATAATCGTATCGGCTGATATCGGCTATCGGTCTTTTTGATTTCCCCCTAATCAGTGATCGAAATAATCGAAAAAAAGGCTGATCGGTCGGACACTAGTTGGAAAGTTGAGAAGTTTAGTTCATAATTCCACTAGTCGCTGTGGTAGAGCATCAAAATACATCAAGTTCACACTTGTTTGAAAAGCTGTTTTCTGTGCATGTTGTTCTCAGAATACCGAGGCGGCGTTCTTGATTCTTCTTTGATCAGACTTCACCCAATCTTTGTTTTGTTTATCTCATCCTGTTATTTTGTTGTCCGTCCCTGCAGATAACCCGCTTGTGTCCGGCGAGCCAGCTTGACAAACCCACCCTGCACCACATCTTTGAGGCCGTGGGCTTCAACCTCCCAGCCCGGCTCCTGGTGACGGCCGTCCAGGGGGGCGACGGCTCGGGCTTGCCCTCCCATGAGCTCCTTTCTCTGGGAACGGCCCTTCTGGCCGCCCTGAGCACAGATCCAGACATGGTGGCGCATCCCCAGCTCCTCGCCACCATCCCCCTCCTCCTGGGTATCCTGGCGAATGAGCCAATGTTGAACCAGCAGAAACGGGAAGCCCGTCAGCAGAACCAAACCGGCCACGGTCCAGAATGTGAAGTCCGGTCAGGTGACATCTCAGACTCCGGGGGTTTATCTGATCCTGCGGTAAAATCAGAGGGAGACGGTGATCACGACAGACCGTCTGGATCTCCGGAAAGCCCCTCCGCGCTGGACGAGGCCATGGCTGCAGACTGCTACCAGGTTCTGACAGCTGTATGTTCTTTACCCAGAGGTCCGGATCAGCTCCTGAGCAGGGGGGCGGTTCCCTCCCTGTGCCAGGCAGTGGAGCAGAACCGGACTTTCAGCCAGCAGAAGGGGCTGGACCTGCTGGGGGGCCTTCTCACCTCTAAAACCAAACACAGAGCGTGGAGTAAGCACCCGGCAGAACTCCTGGCTCTGCTGCTCCGGCTCTCCACAGAGTTCTGCCAGTCGACAGACCAGGCCCGGGTGGGCATGTGTGCCCGGCTGGTGCAGTTCCTGCCCCCGGCAGGGCAGGCGCTGGAGAGTGAGGAGCTCAGGGCAGCGGTGAGCCGCATGTGGGGAGCATTGAGACCCTTGCTGCAGGCCAAGTTAACGGCGGCACACATCGGGCCCATCCTGGTTCTCAGCGCCTGCTTGCTGGACATGTATGGGTGGGGGCCAGTGGGCCCCCCCAAGTTCTGCTGCCTGCTGGTGAACCGGGCCTGCGTGGAGGTCAGGATGGGTTTAGAAGAACCGCCCGGGAGCCATCTGAGCCCTGGGCTGCAGCACACACTCACAGGTAATCTCACTGCACTCGTTCAGCCACGCTTCATAAATGCACAAATGTTTTGTTATTTGCACAACTGTCAACCTCAGTGGAAAAGTCTGCCTGTTACTGTCTACATTGTATTAATTGCAGTGTATTTTAATTTAATTGTTATGCAGGAAAGGGATATTTGTTTTATTTTATTCAAGAAACATTTTTATTCTATATATGCAGGCAGTTTATTTTTATTTCATTTGTTTTATACATTTTGATATTGTGCAGATCTCTGTTAATAAAGGAACCTGTGTGACATTTGGCACGAGGCTTTGTATTAAAACTGACTGTTTTTTTAAGGGTTTGGCTCAGAAAAAATGAAGCTAACAGAGATGCTATGCTATAATGCTTTGGGGGAAACCCCAATTATGGCACAGAAAAAATATCAATATATATCGAGTATCGCCATTCAGCTAGAAAATATCGAGATATGACTTTTGGTCCATATCGCCCAGCCCTAACTAACAGCCCTGCATCTACACAGTACCATTTATCATTCAGTATCATGGAGTGTCATTCAATATCGACTTAAATGATGGGTGATTTAAAAAAAGAAAAAAAGAAGGTACATTGACACGTCATTTTTATACATAAATGCAATTTTGGTGCAGAATTTGTCCATTTTCAGCTTTTCCATGTTTTGGGACTCAGTTCCAGGGTTGTTATGATGAATTATCTTAGATGTCAGCCGCAGGCTCAAAAAAAGTGAATGTTCTAGTAACAAATCTTTCCTCTCTGAACAGTCCTCAGTAGCGGTATCGATCGATATTGGTTCTGATCTGATACCAGTCAGATGTGGTGTCGGAGGTGTAAATGCTGTAAAATTGACTCCACTTCTGTTGACGTGACCAATGTTCAGTCAGCCAATCAGAGGAGAGGAGTTTCAGACACGTATTTGTGCACCGAGTGGTGATGTTTAGTGAGCCTTGATCAGACGTGACTAACCGGATCCCTCCACTGACAGGGTGCTACCGGATCCTGGAGGCCGCCATCGAGCAGGCCTGCTGCGCAGGAGACGCGCCGCCTGCTCCTCACACCCCCCTCTCTGCTCTCAGCCTGCAGCAGAGCCGGCAGGTGCTGGAGGTCCTGGAGGAGGCTTTCTCTGCCGTCATGTACCACCTGCAGCAGGTGGGGTTGCCGTGAGCACCAGACGTTAAGGGATGTAGAGCTTTCAATGTAGTTGAAGGAAGGACAGTGACATGTTTTTTTTTACAATTATTATACAAGGCTTCAAATTGCGGAGATCAGCCCCGCCCCACCGCGACCCGATCAATTGGATTTGGCGGGAGAAAATGAAAAATGATTATGAAAAAAAATACAATAAGTACAGTAGGACAAATTGTGACTCGCTGCTCTTCTGATGCCGCTGCATCCTGACTCGCTCTGTAGCGTCTTTTTCTTCTAAAGCCTGCGGTGCAGGTGTGTTTTTTCCAGAGAAGAACATAGTTATGGGTCGTTGTCGCTCTTTTTTTCTTCTGGACAAAAAGATTCTTATAAACCGACATGCCACCACGGATTATATCTGAGAACTGTAATGAACGATTCATCAAAGAGTCCCGTTCTTGAGCTGCTGCTGAAGCTCATTGGCCGTTCTCAGCATCGTTGCTAAGCGACCAACGTTATTGACACAGGAAGTGAAGAAGCGGGGAGACTGTTTTGCCAATCAGAATGTAGAACACGATGCACAATGCAAATCCGCGTTACAGCCAGGGATTACTGTACCCCCTTACGACTGCCAAAGGATTTAAGCTTGTTATGTTGTCTCACAGGTGGATCCCAGTCGCTATGGCGACCCTTTCACTTTTGCCTCCTTCCGCTCTCTGTGCTCGTGGTTGGCTGAGGAGACGTCCTGTCTGAAGCAGGAAGTGATGGGTCTGCTGCCATTCCTGATCGGCTACACGCGCTGCCACCTGCGGGGCGGGAGCTCCGAGCAGGGCCTCTCCGACTGGATGGCTGAAGCGTCCGTCAGTGAGAAGGGCGAGGCCTGGACCGGTGCCGAGGCTCTGAGGTAAAGGTGGGAACGCCCGGCGACCACGACGAGCTCCCAGACCCCCTGACACCATCCTGCTCCTCCCCAGGTATCTGCTCCCAGCTCTGTGCCACCTGTCGGCGGAGGAGGGCCCCAGGAAGGTGCTGCTCACCCTGGACACCCCGGCCCTGCTGGTGGACTTCCTGTCCCAGAGCTGGGCCTCTCTGAAGGGGAAGAGCGGGGCAGCGGCGTGCAGAGACCCCAGCATGGAGACGGCCTGCTCCACCCTCCTCAACTTCACCGTCACAGAGCCGGAGAGAGTCAGGTAACGGCTGCGCCGCCTGAGAACGTGTCCCCGCTGACCAGATCACGGCTTAACGTACACGTCCTTCTGCAGGAAGGACCCGTGCTTCAGAGCTCTGGAGGCCCACCTGAGCGACGCCCTTCCTGGTCTGGTGAACAAACCCGGCCTCCTGGTGCTGGCTGCATACTACTGCACCTTGGGGCTGATGATTGGCAGGTTGAAGTCTTCTCCCTCAGGTGAGGAACCCCCTGCATCCTGTCTGCTGTCTGTAATGGTCCTGTTTGATGTCCATTCCTGCATCTGTAACAACAATGCTGTGTGATGGGCTGAGCTGTCAGCTGATCACCACTTGGGTTGGGTCGGAGGCGTGGGGGCCCAGAACCTGGACAGACCTGCTGAGGGTGGGAACTAGAAACTGTGCAGGACTGTTTTCTTCATCCTGTTCCCGCTGAAATTCTGACCATTACCGCCCGCACCTGCACAATAATAGA
This sequence comes from Cololabis saira, assembly GCF_033807715.1. Taxonomy (NCBI): domain Eukaryota; kingdom Metazoa; phylum Chordata; class Actinopteri; order Beloniformes; family Belonidae; genus Cololabis; species Cololabis saira. The sequence goes on along the minus strand of NC_084601.1, from coordinate 23,156,094 downwards.
GATGCATTGATTTTGTGTCTTCTCCCGTCCTGCAAGAGAAATGTCCTAGACAAATCTGATTTAATGTTAACATGATCATTGTGGAGCTTGATGGATAATTGACAGTTCATAGGTCACTTGGCCGAAAATTAGATGCAAATCCATCATTGTCATCATCGCACAAGCTAGTTCACCTTTCGTACACGCATCAATTATGTGATTGAGGTTATAGCAACGAGAGTAGGCTGTGAGTGGCTCCAATAACACTAATAAATAACATAAAATAAACTAAATTAACGAATGAAACAAATTAATTTAACAAATTAATCTCTTGGCCATTACATTTCTGCGGAGGAAGAGAATGTTGCTGACAGACTGCGTCCCAATCCCTCGTCTCTCTTCCAAGATGCTCAACAGACACTAAATGCAATTTCTCCAAATATCTGACCTGCTTTGTCTTTGTTTTGTAAAGACCTTGTTTGAGGTTCTTTTCCACGTCATTGATTACATTTTGTCGCTAGACTACATCCTGATCCCGCAGTGTTTTTTTTTAGCCGCCCGCAGCAAAGTTCAAACCGCCCGCTCCTGCCAGATTTGCGTCAGAACCCAACGCCAACGCAGCCCTCTAGTGGGAACATCTGGCAGAAGACCTTGTCAAGAAGAGCTTCAGCTGTCATGGAAGAAAGCAGATCAACCAGATCCCGGGTCAGGTGGGGGGGGTCAGAGGTGAGCCTGTTGTCAAGGCAACCAGAGCTGTGCAAGGGTGTCGGCGTCCGCCATGGCAGTAATTTACGAACCCGTCGTCAAGGATCTGCCACAGAAAGAGTCCTATCAAGGCTGGGGGGCTTCTGGGACTCTGGAAGCAGCTGGGGGGGTCAGCGGGCCAAGTGAGCCGTGGTTGTAAGGCACGTGGGACGACTTTGGTGAGGCTCCATCAGACACGACAGTAGCTGCGACGAAGCTGCTGTTCTCGAACACAGCCAGCAGCGCCTGAAAGCCTCTTCTTCAGATCACCAGAGACGTCCATGTCGGGCCAGAATGTAGACAACAGAGCTGGAAGAGGACGGTTTTTCTTTTTCCTTTCTCTTCATTGTAATGGATTGAGTTTAGGGGTAGAAAAGCTAGAAATAGAAAGAATAATGAACGATTCAATATTACAATATATATCTCTAGCTTGGAGGAGAATTTAGCAACAACTGAAATTCTTGAAATGTCATTACCTGTACCTGCCTCCAGAGTAAATTAAAACGTTGAGAGTAATTACAACAAATGTACAAACAAGAAATCCTCTGAAGTAAATCCACAATGTTTTCTGGGATTCTCCGGAATATTAAATTTTATTTTATTTATATAGCGTCTATTACAACAGAAGTTGTCTCTAGGATCTTTCCAGAGACCAGAACATGACCCCTGAGCAATAATTACATAAACATAACATAAACAATGGCAGGTAAAAACTCCCCTAGTGAGAGAAAAACCTTAAACCAAACAGTGGCAAGAAAACCTCCCTTTTAGGAGGAAGAAACCTGGACCAGGACCTGGATCATAAGGGGGGACCCTCCTGTCAGAAGCCAAGATGATGCTGGAAAACATGGAAAACATGTTCCTTAAGCGTGGTACTAGTTATGTAGGTAACCAGCGTCTTCCCCAGTGTCGGTCCAGCCGGGGTTCAACTATGTCAACGGTGGTTCTGGGAATCGTATCCTGCTTTTATTGTGACATGACAGAGGAAGCACCACCATCATTAGATCAATGCCTTTTGAGGTGGTAAACAACTGTTCTGTTGGATCAGGGTGCTGATTGTGTTTTTCTCTGCTCTTTTGGACTTGGGTTGCAGAGACGGCGTAGGCCGTCTGATTGCTGGTGGGACTTCACGGCGCCGGTCCTGAACCTGAGAATTCTGACCGTCTCGTCTCTCCCCTCCAGGTTCGATGGAAGCAGGCCAGCGGCGTTTCCTGTCCGTGGCCCTCCGGTTCCTCCGCGGTGCCCTGGACTCCGGCGGTCCCGGCCCGGCTCGGGTGAGCGCCAGGTGGGAGGAGAGCTGGGACGAGGCGGCGGAGCTGTGGCGGCTGTGCGTCCAGGCCCTGGGGGGCTGCGTCCGGGCCCAGCCCGGGATCGGGGGGCTGGTCCGGGAGGAGGGCTGGCTCAAACACACGCTGGCCATGCTGGCGGAGAGCAGCCAGCTCCCCGACCGCCTCAGCGAGGAGGCCCTGGAGGAGGCGCTGGGCGCCCTGGCGGAGATGTGCCCGGCCTGCCGGGGGGAGATCAGAGACGCCATGACCCGGAGGACTGGGGGAGCTCTGAGCAGAATGAGGAGCCTGAAGAAGTCTCTGGAGGGGAAGTGAGGGCAGAACCAGGGAGTTTCACCTCCGAACACGACTGAACCCTGACTGAGGAGACGATCCAGCCTCGTCATGTCATACAGTTGTTGTTCAAGAAGGTTGAAACAGAAAACAAAGCAGATCCTGTTTGTTTGTGTTCAGAGTAAAACCTGATGATCCAGGTGAACGTGTAAAAAGCCCACCAAAGATTCCTGAGACCAGAACTCAATAAACAACTAGTTTCTTACCTTCTTTGTTCTTCCTGACATGTTTGACCTGCTGACAGCTGTGGCTGTCGTTTAACTACTAGATCACCATGGTAACGGCCTTCTTAAACCAGTGGTTCTCAAACGGTCCAGCTTCAGGACCCACAATCCCACTTCATGACAAGCGACGACCCAAAGCAGGGACAACTTCCCAAATTTATTTGATTAAATATTTGATGCAGAGTAAACCTCAGATTCTTCAGAATTAAGTAATTTCAATCAAAAATGTGAAATAAAAAGTGCAAGAACTAAGAAGTAGTGCTAAAAACGGCTTCACCTTTACCCGAGGAAAAGGACTACGACCTACCAGCTGAAAAGGAACGTCTTTGAGCTCGTACGGTGTCCCAGAGCCGCCCGTCAACAGTTTATCTGTAAAATCCCTGGCTGATTATTTTCTCTCGTATCTCAGATGGAATCCTGCCAACGTGGCATTTAAATATCAGGCAAACATATTGAATATTGATTGAAAAATACTTTTGGTAATAAGTCACTCCATGTAGCAACACTATTTCTGACCACATGGGGGTGACATTTCAGAAAAATGAATTCTTAATTCTGCACAACAAAATTAACTTCTAGTGGGACTAATGATACATTTTATCTGTGGACGCCTTTCAGGGCACTCAAGGTCACCGTGCGAAAGACAAATTAGAGAAATGAAACAAAACTTCAAACGATATAAAAAGAGCACTGTAAAACACTATAGTAAAAATAGTAACAGCAAATAAGTGAAATGTTTCGGTAAATCCAGTCCCAGAGTTAAATACAACATGTCTAAAAAAGTGTGTTTTAAGCCGGGTTTGGAAGATGGTGACGGTGTCAGGATGTTTTCTGTTGTATGGTAGAGAAGTAAAAACAGCAGCTCTCACCCAAATCTATAAACTTTTTGAGTAGTAAAAGTTTATAGATTTTACAGAAATGAATAGGAAGCCAGTGAAGTTCCTGCAGGACAGCGGTGATGGGACTGAGGGGAGGAGTTCTGGTAATTGGTAGGTGTGGTGGACAGGTAGAGCTGGGTAGGTTTGATTGGAACTGCTGTTACAGATTATTAAGGAAAAGGGGATCTTCGAGCCAAGATGCAACAGTTCTTCTCCAGGAGTTTTGAAATGAAAGGGAGATTTGAAATGGGGGGGATTGTTGAAGTTATTAGGGTCAGCACCAGAGGCTTTCACCAGAGAAGTGGGGACCGGATCTCGCTGGCAGGTGAATGACTTACATTTATGGATCAGCTCAGATATAACAGCTGCAGAGGGAAGTCTGAAACTACAGAGTGGGCGGGAGAAAGGGATGTTGCGATGTGTGGAAGGATGGGGAGGTGGAGATATGGGGGGTTACCTGCTGATGGATACTGTCCATCTTTGTTTTAAAGAATTCTGCATTTGAAATGCAAAAAGAGTCAAGTTGGGCCGGAGCTAGTCAGGTGGACGCAATGCTTTGTTAACCAGGGAAAGTAATGCTGGTGAATCCCATGATGAAGACTGATCAAATAACGGGATTTTGAAGTGCAGCAAAGTGGTATTCTATTGGATGGATGGAAAATGACTTTGTTGCAGTGAAAACTTAGATAAGAAAATATGAAAAAGTACAAACTAAAATAAACATGAGTTGACGTCATGTCAGCTTTTCAGTGAATTTGACATGTGATGTGTAAATCAAAAGCTAAAATACCTGGATATTAGGGACGATGTTGCTTGTTGTGCTGTTAATAACAGACAGCTGCGACCCGCTGGGTCGACCTGGAAGGGTTCGGGAGCCCCAGAGACCAAGGATGTGGGTTGGGAGTAGGTGTTCAATATCTAGGGTGGGAGCTGCTCCTTCACAGTCACATGTGGAGGATAACACCACGTAGAGATGGACCCTGAGCGATCCCCCCACCCCCTGCCTGGCTATACAGTTGTCCTGGAAATCTAACTATGGAGAACAAAACTGACTGTAAACATGTTTATTTCTGCTGTAAAGTTGGACATTTTAACATGGAGGTCAATGGAGATTAACTCACTGCTGGATCCAGACCCAAGAGGTCAGTAGAGGAACTAGAGGTCATGGATTATTGTTGTCACTCTATGATCTTAGATGGCTTTTATATGAGCGTTTTTGAGATCTGCGACCCTCATATGGTCAGAAGTGGTATTACTACATATAGTGGCTTTAATCAGAATATTGCCTTAATTCTTTTCAGCTCTGAATCTGTAAGATGTTAAGGATTTGAAGCTGAATCCACGCTGAATCAATAAATCATGATGGAGTTCCTCTGTTGTGTGAATTGCTGCTGCATTGCTCTCAAAAAAAGGACAAAAGAAACAATTGTCATATTCTTCCTGCTCTTTAGTTCACACAATCTTCTCTTTTATAAGTGGAATTTCAGCTTTCGTAGTTCTAAGTGGAGCCAGGGCCAGATGACACATGCCACACCCCTGTTTTATGAGAGCACGCTCAGAAACTGAGACGGAGAGCTGGGTTAGTTAAACCCAGCTGGCGATTCCTGCCATATTCTTCAGTCTCTCTCAGTTCTTTCAAAGAAAGGTCTGGCGATGTTGAACACGCGCCACACCACATCCCTCGGGAGATCTTTCTGGGTTTCCAAACTCTTTCACCCAATTCCATGACATTTCAAAACAACAATTGGGGACTTTTCCTGATATTTCACAACCTTTAATAAACATCAGATCTGTGGTTAATCAAATGAAAGTATTTATATCAGTTGAATTGTGCCTGCAGTGTTTTTAATCTGGTGACCACCAGGTGGCGCCATGACACTTCACGACCTCCCTCTTGCAGCTCTCTCCTGTTTATTTTCCTTATTTTCTTTTTCCATAGATTAAAGCATACAAATAGGTGGAAAACAGTCACACAAGAGATCATAAAGTTTTAAAAAAATGATATATATCATATTTCCTGGCCCAAAATATACAAAAAGACAAAAATGATTGATCATTTTCCTTTAACCTCATCACCAAACTCTAATCCAAGCCCAACATTTAATGTTAAAAACAAGAAAACAGAGCTCCATCTCAGTCTGCAGGCCTCACTGACCATGTAAGAGGTTAAAGTTAATGACAGCACAGTTAGAAAGCTGAACCAGGAAGGTTTGTTTCCAGAGTTTCCAGAGAAAATATCTTCTGTTCTGTCTAAAAATAACATTGAAGCACAACTGAAGTTCACTAAACTGCATCTGAACAGACCTGCAGACTTCTGGATCAGTGTCCTTTGGACACATGAGACCAAAAGTGGAGATGGTAGGTCTTAATGTCCACAACCATGTTTGGAGGAAACAAAACATTTCAGGAGAAACACCTCAGACCCCCAGTCAAGCACGGTGGTGGAGGGACGATGGTCAGGGATCTGTCAGTCCCTGAGTGAAACTGAGATGATCCCAACCCAGCAGGACAGCATTCATGTGGAACATGATCATCAGCAAGTTCTCTCTATGACTGCAGATGCATAAGACCCCTGTAGCCACAGGGGGCCCGGGTTAATGTTACAAATACTAATTCACAGCAATGTCTAATGTCTGTTTAAAACAGCCTGTGGTCCCCCCCCTCTGGTCATCCCGCTGCTGCTTCCACATGTCTGTGGGGATGTCTGCTGTGTGCTCGCTGACGTCCTGGCCTGCCCATAAGAGGGTCCCCCCTTATGATCCAGGTCCTGGTCCAGGTTTCTTCCCTCCTAAAGGGGAGTTTTCCTTGCCACTGTTTGGCTTAAAGTTTTTCTCCCACTAGGGGAGTTTTTACCTGCCATTATGTTATGTTTAAGTAATAATTGTTCGGGGGTTATGTTCTGGTCTCTGGAAATATCCTAGACACAACTTCTAAAAGACCCTAAATATAATTTAATGTAATTGAATTTAATTCAATGTTGTCTGCAGCATTTAGCACGTAATACAGCGTCGCAACACGGCCGCTGAAACGTCTCATAAACATGTTGGGTATTTCTTGTAACGTTATGAGTTTATAAAGTGCCAATGCATGTGTTTTCTTACATATATGCAAGTTGAGAAAGTTGGATTTTTTTTAATAGAATGTTTTTAGAGTGTAACAGATTAATACCTCATTGCTACTCAAGTCAGAATGTATTTAAAAATACTGGGTTTGTTTCTAATTTGCTTGCATTTTTTTCAAGTTTTTAAATTCCGAAACTCAATAGGGCCTCCAAAAAACCTAGAGCCGGCCCTGAGAATCCCCATCTTTATAAACTCCTCACTAATAAACCCCCCCACCTCCATCCCCGTGTCCCTCTCCCCCCTCCTGTGTCACCTCCCGCCCTCTTCCACCCCCGGATCATCCACACAAACTTCTGCTGCGTCTCCCAGCCTACCTCACTCCTCTCCACACCTCCGGCCGGTCTCCTTCGTCCTCCTCGACCTCCTCCTCCTCCTCCTCTTCCTCCTCCTCGCCATCCATCTGATCCTCCCTCTCCTCCTCGGGATGCTGTGGAAGTCTCGCTCCAAGGCGCAGGTAAAAACCCTCCGGACCTCCAGACCTCCAGACCTCCTCATGCAGCCCCAGAACCTGCTGGACTGGTTTTATCAACTCAGCTTCTGAAACATCCAAAACCGGATTTCATTTTTTGGGGAATTTAGGAGACGATATTTAATAATCTCTTCAAGCCCGCAGACCGTGCGTAAAAGATCTGTGCGTAAAAACTACAAAAAAAAAACAACTAAATCCAAGGCTTAAGGTTATTGTTTTCAAATTCAAAATTTAGATAATGGGAAAATTCGTGAGAATAAAAAAAAAGAATCTCCCAGATGATTTCAGCAATAAAGGGAAACGAAACAAAATGTGAAGTTGCAGCAATAGTGGGAAAGTAAATCAAACACCGGGACGAATGTTCCTCTTTAAGGGAGGAGGGGGGTGTGGGGGGGTCGACCCCTCCCCTCCCCTCTCAGTCTAAACCTATAAAACCTGCGCTCATGGAGCGGCTGCACGAGTCCGCGTGTGGTCCCCGTGCGTAAGTGTGTGTTTTGCGCGTATTTTGGCATCAGACCGAGAGAGACGCAGAGGAGCTGCTCCCACTTCTTCCAGTTAGATGGAGCGCTGAGGAGCTGGATTTACACCCGAGCCGGAGCCCGCACTGCTGCAACCGCTGAACCCAGAGCCGGGAATCCACAGGGCCCAGATGTTGATCCACACCTACTCGGCCATGGTGAGTGATGATGATGCAGAGGCAGGGTGACGATTCGGAGGAGAACAAACCACGCGTAAAATTCGTAAACAATTTAAAGTTCGTGTATATTAAAGAGAAGGAGGTTAATTCAGTCTTTTTCACTCTGAATCGGTGGCTCCAGCTGTCAACTGGCCGGCCTGTAATTCTTGCTGACTTTTTGGCTTATTCTCACCAAAGTGCTCCGCGTTCATGCCATGGAGCCGCGCATCTGTCCGCGCACACGTTCTTTGTCAAACTGACCGACAGCAGTTTCGGACCTGGACCTGGACCTGGACCTGGACCCGTCTCTGCTGGACTTTTTGAGTTTTATTTGTTTTTGAACTGGTTCTGGCACTTTTTCAGTGGGGAAAAGTAGATCTGCATCCTAAAGATGGGAATGATTCCGGTGAAAAGGGAATATCGATGGAGAAATCCGGGTGTAAATATGGAAATCAGTAACAGAACAAAAGCAGTTCATGCTGGACAGCTGCGTTTGATTTGGGGACTCAGAGGAGAGCCGTATTAAAAACCTAAAACAAAAACTTCCAGATTTACTTTCTGGAGGAAAAACGTATGAAAATAAAATAAAAACGTCAAACTTGAAAAAAATACTGCTGTTATAGATGCTTTTATAAAGTTTGCTTTCATTCGGTTTGGTCCGTTATTGATCCCTATCCGACATGAAGCTGGGCTGGATGACCCCCCCCCCCCCCCCCCCCCCCCCCCTTTTTTTTTTTAAAAATACCCTCCTCCGTGCGTTTATTTCACATCTATGTGAGTCCTAGTTTTTGTTATAACTGAGCTTTTTGTGTGTTTGTGTTTTACGGTTTTGGATCTAAGGTGCGGAAACTGTTTTTATCTCGTATACTTGTTTGAGTATTTTGTGCATTTGGAGTATTTCGTGGGGGGTCAGAAGTTGAATAACACCGCGACTGAAAATGAAATGTTTTTCCAGACTGTGCTCGGCCTCGCCGGACCGGTCTGCCCGGTCTGACCCGGTCCGGCTGCAGTTAATGGAGATAATGGACGCGGCATCGATTCCTCTGACCCAGCGGGGCAGGAATCCCGATCCCTGCGTCCTGCTGGGACCCAGACAGTGGAATACACGCGTGTGCGCCACATAAGTGGGATCTGTCGTGGTGAAAGTGAGCCGGAACCTGCAGGCCCCGGTACCTCCGGACAAACTATTTCAACCAGCAACATCACATCAAATAATCCAAATAAGTAGGCCTATTATAATAATTTGATGGAGCCTCCTCGTGTCTCCCATCTACAGGCCCATTATTGAGAGAGAAAAACACCCAAAGTACTTGTAACTCTCTCAGCTAATATGAGGCCAGCTGACAGTTAGCTGACAGAGACTCAACAAAGTAGTGATGGAAGGAAATTATAAAAAAACGTAACCGCGGAACTTGAACATGAGCGTGTTTCCCCCGCGGCCGCTAGGGGGAGCTGGTGAGCAACACGACCAGGAAAAGAGACAAAAAGTTCCTTTGTGCTGCTGCAGAGTGGGGACTAACTTCTGGAAATCAGCTGCCCAACAAAGACAATAAATACATAAATGAATAAATAAATAAATAAATAGACAAAACTAACAAACAAAAAAAACAACTAATACTCAAGCCATCACAGGCCTTAACACAACAAGACATGTGCTAACGCACTACCTGAAACAGACCATTTTTATATTTTATTATCTCCTTCTTAGTAATTTCTGATGACCTCTGAACTTTGATATTTCATTGCTGCCAACTACCCTGAGCTAGCTACCATCCACCGACTTTCCCGCCAGTGGCAGAAAGAGAGAAGCTTCTCAAAAAAAACAAAAACAAAACAATTAAACGCCAGCCATGACAGCAGCAGTCCAGGGACAACATTCGAGTTGTCTCTTTATTATCTGCTTGTTGCAGTCGTTTTTTTAATGACCTCTGAGCATCCTGGTGAGCCGACCTTTCTGCTGAAGCTAAAGAGCTGGCTTCAGTCACGAGGCCGCAGTTTGATCTGAGCCGGGTTCAGTTTTATCTGAACACGGTTCAGTTTTATCTGAACACGGTTCAGTTTGATCTAAGCCGGGTTCAGTTTTAGTCTGTATTCATCTCAAACTCTTGTAAAAGTTAAGGGTTTGGGGTGAGAGACATTAGCCAAGTGTTTGGGTATAGGTTGAGTGTCTGAGACACTCAGCATAATAATACTCTCATTTCTCATTGTCTATTGCCTATTTACTGTACAGTGAGTGAAAATAACCGAGTCATATTCCATGTCTTGTCTGACCTGACTTGGCCAAATAAAAATGATTCTGATTCTGATTTAACTAGATATCTCTCTAAGTGAACTGGTGCCTCCTGACCATGAAGGTGTAAATTTAACTTAATTAGAATCAGAATCAGAATCAGAAAAGGGTTTATTGCACGTGTAAGTTTTCACACGAGGAATTTGTTATGGTGATTGGTGCAACACAATACAATTATAAAAGCAATATGTACGAGATAAAATTAAATGAAATGTAGGCTATAAACAATAGAAAGTATAAACAATAAAAAGTATAAACAGTAAAATAAAATGTAGACCGGAAATGTACAAAATTAGGTTTTAAAGTGCCGGGTGAGTCTGTACAAAAGTGACTTAGGAACTTAGGATAGGGAAAAAGTATAGACAGAAATGTACAATGAGGTTTGTAAAGTGCCGGATATGAGTCTGTGCAAAAGTTACAGGATTGGAATTTTAATTAATGCTAGCAAGAGTAAATAACTACAGCTTTTGTAATTGATACTAATTATAAGAACGGGTTAATGAATATATGAAACATGATCTTAAAATCATGATATCAAACGCACGCTGCAGAGCTGAACCGTGTCCTGCTTGTTCGCTGATAAACTTCCACGGCTGGTTGTCTAACATCTTTTTCAGGTTCTTTAACCCTCCATCATTCCCAGCATGTGTCCATGGATGTGTGCTGATGACCGTGTGTGTGTCTGTGGTTGCAGGAGCGCGCAGACGGCCTGAGCGGCTCTCAGAGCGGCCGCCTGTCCCAGCTGTCCTCCCTGAACCAGGCCGCCTACTCGTCGGCTCCGCCGCTCTGCCACACCCCGGCCTCCGACTTCCAGCCGCCGTACTTCCCCCCGCCGTACCCGCAGTCCTCGCTGCCCTACTCGCAGAGCCAGGACTCGGCCTACTCGCACCTGCCGGAGCCGTACCCGCTCAACCCGCTGCACCAGCACCAGCAGGCGGCCTGGCACTCCCAGCGGTCGCGCTCCGAGGACGCGGGGCTGCTGTCTCAGTCGCACCGGGCGCTCAGCCTCGACCCCCGCCGGGACTACGCGGCCGTGCCGCGGCTGCTGCACGGGCTCGGGGAGGGGGCCGCGGCCCTGGGGGACGGGCCCCTGGGGATGCACCTGCACCACGGCCTGGACGACCTGCAGGTGACTATTGTGCTCTGTTTCTGCATTATATAAGTGTATTTAAAATATTCTTTAAAATATAAGCGTATATTATTTTCCCCGTTTGTTTAATTTAATCTCATTTCTAAAATAGATTAACAAGAGACTAGAAACACGCGCAGCATGAGGAGTACGGTCCTAGGATATGAAACAAAGTCGATTTTTTATTTCTGTACATCTTAGAATGATTTAACACGCAATAATGCGCTAAAGTCCTGAATTTAAAAAGAATGTCTGCTTCATTTTTTAAATAACTTTATTTAATACCTTCACTGAGAGATTATTTTTTGGGTTTATAAAAACATTATATTACATTACAAAAAATACTTCGCGTTAAATGAAAACAAATTAAAGCGTTTTAAAATGATAACATTTAATTAACAACAAATACGTTATTTTTTTAAACCCACGTGTACTTTATTTTCTTTTCTTTTAATTGGAATAATCACCTGCAGTCCTTTTTTTCTTTAATTCTTCTCTTATTTATGTATTCCTTTTTTGTTATTTCTATCCCTTTCAGACCTTTTCGGTTATAATTAGTTTTTAATTTTATTTACTTGTAGATCACTCATAGAACTTTTTAGTTGATTCATTTTTCTTCCACAATTTCCCAGAAATTATGCACGTTGAAAACGATCTCTGCATTAATTGAATATGATAACAGTTCTGAAATATTACAGCTTATATATTAATGATCAGTTAAATTTATTTTCATTTTTAATAGTCTATTTCAGGAAAGAAAAACGATCTTTCTCATATTTCTAAACACAATTAATCATTTGAAAATCTTTGTAAGTTAGTTATTTATTGCTTTTAACTTTTTTTTCATCGTTAAATTTCAACATAAAAACTAGAAATATGTGTAGGTTTTGTTTCTGCGGGAAAGTGAAACATTTCGTTATGTAGCCTATTGTTAAACAATGAAGCGTTGTGTTAATAAAGTCCACGCGCGTCTTCAGCACTTTTCAGAGGCGTTTCTGTGCAGCAGGTGCAGCTGTTGAAAACACAACACACACACACACACACACACACACACACACACACACACACACACACACACACACACACACACACACACACACACACACACACACACACACACACCGAGACTAATCGATCATTGATGGGGGAGAGCAGAAAGGCGCGCGGCCGTCAGACACTCCCCGCTGACACGCGCCCGATTTATTGACGAGCCGATGACGTCACGCTGAAGCCGCTTCTTCAAATATCACAAACGTTTAAGTTTAATTCAGACTTTAAATCGGTGAACTGCAACTGTTTGTCAAAGTTTCGCCAGTCTCCTTGTTTTTTATCAAACCTTTCACGACTTTTTTTTTTCCTACCGCATCTAAAACTCTTTCCACATCCCCCGGAGCTCGGTCAGCTGATGCCGCTTTCTTTGACGAATAACCACTTGATGTTTTTGAGCATATATGTTAGAACTGTTAGATAGAAGCAGATGTTGCTTCATGGTTCTCCGCCGCCGTCATTTTTCGGTTTAAAAGAATAAGAGCAGCGGCCTAAATCGGCAGCGAAGACGGGGTCGATAAAACCCGCCACAAGAACATTTAATTCATAACATTTCAAATCAAGGAGAGACAGCAAGTCCAGTCAGCAAGTCGGCTGAAGCTGAAGCCGAAAGCTTTACATGTTTTTTAATTTTATTTTCAAACTATTTACTTTCCAAATGACTGCATTTGCGCCATAATTCATTACAGTAATTCACGTGTGTAGAATAATAAAGAGACTGAAAAATAAGCAAAGGCGGTCATTTAAACTTTGCTAAGCCATCCAGACCAGAGGTGCTCACAAGACTGTTGCTGCACTTTGATTTGCAGGTGAAATGTGAGAATTTCGTGGAAAAAATGTCAAAGATGAAACTTGATTTATTTAGGCATTATTGTAAAGTATGAAAATAAAGTGTTTACTTTAGTTTTCCATCAGTGCACAACCTGTTTCAAAAGCCAAGAAGTATAATGTTAGTTTAAAGACAGGATTTAAACGGAGAGAGAGGTCCGTCTGACATTTAGAGACAACTGTAGTTCCATAGTTTGAGGCTCAGAAAGTTCCTCATCCCCTGATCTTAAATTACGCAGGGACAGCTAATGGTAACACCCTCTAATTTGGCTTTTATAAGGTCTAGCATATGAGGTGGTGATAAACTCTTAATAGATTTACAACACCAACAATAAAGTCCTAGAAGGAGCCAATGAAAGGACACAAGAAAACCTGGTCTTATATGCAGACTTCAACCAAGGGGCAAACTCTGGTTTTCAAGGCTGAAGCCACTGCAGAAGTACAGAACACAGTAGTAGTAGCAGTTCCTCTACTGACCACCAGGGTCTGGATCCAACAGTGAGTTTATTTTCTATTGAGCTACATGTCAAAAAGTCTGAGTCTACAGCAGAAATAAACATATTTTCAGTCTGGCACCAAAACAGCTTTCACATCAAAACCTCATCACATCAAATATTGTAAAGCCAAACACTGATGTGTGTTTATAGGTGTAACAGCTGAATTGGAGTTGCAGATTGGCTTCAGAGCTGTGAATTTAGACTTATGACAGTAAAACCCCTCTCATTTTAAAGGTGGCATGGGCCCACTAGTTAGTGCTAGAGTACAGCTGGTACCCTGTCTGCCACTAGCCCCGGCAGCCTGAGCAGTTGGCATCTCTGCTTCCCGCTGAGGAACCTTTGTCTCTGGGGGGGGGGGTCGTGACTTCCCCAGAACAGCTAGTCAAGGCCAGCTTAGCCCCTGGTGAAAGACTGCTTGCGAGTTGGCAGCCTTAGCTAGTACCAGCTAGTTTGCCTTCAGCCTGAAGTGAACCCTGACTGGCTCGGGACCAGCCACCTTCCCTCCCAGACCTTTCCAGTCCAGTTAGGAGCTGGTTGCTGCAGTCTGTTAGTACAAACAACATCATAATTAGCCACATAATCCTTACCTCTTAATTCATACACATTGAGTTGATGGAAAATATTGAGCGTTTCGTAGCTAAAATGAAGACAGCTAGCTGTTAACATCATAATCTGCAAAACTTAAAAAACATACACCTAATAATGTATAATTATTGGTTAAATACCTAATTTGACCCGTTATGGTTCATATTAATTCTCCCTGCACAATTAGCTTGGGCCATGCAGCTCGTAGGGGGGAGAGAGTGCGGTCGCTCTGGCGGTCCTCATTTCAGATTTTGTTTCTGTAGCGACAAAAAGTTCCTTTGTGCCAGTTCAATGCCGTCCTGGCTTTGATGTCTTTAAAGCATTGCATTAATACTTTTAAAGAGCGACCATTCTTATTTTAAGGGGCAAGTAGATCTAAGAATCCACATAAACATTAGGACCAACAAAGACAAGACATAGAGGATAAAAAGAATCGGCTCCAGAATTGTGCCTTGGGGAACTCCACAGAGAAGAACCTCCGTGTTTCTTTGGTCGGAGAGTGTGCACACATGTGGATAAATGACTGCATCTGTCTGTCTCTCTGTCTCTCTGTCTGATGCAGGGGATGGAGGAGGGATCTGCCCTGGGCATCCTCGATCACTCTGTCATTAAAAAAGGTAAGAAATGCGAGCAAGAGGCGAAAGAAAAGACTGAGTGTGTGTGTCCAAGTGTGCACCTATATATAATTGTGCTCAACATGCTGAAGGGGGTTTTGTGTTTCTGGGTACTCTAACACCAGTCTCTGTCCCACCAACACACACACACACACACACACACACACACACACACACACACACACACACACACACACACACACACACTATAAATAATTCTGTTTTGCTATTTCATTTGAAGTCAAGAAGTCCTCTAATACTCAGCTGCAGACTTCAGCCCAAAGGCACACATTCTTAATGAACTGTTCATGGTCATATGAGTGTGTGTGTGTGTGTGTGTGTGTGTGTGTGTGTGTGTGTGTGTGTGTGTGTGTGTGTGTGTGTGTGTGTGTGTGTGTGTGTGTGTGTGTGTGTGTGTGTGTGTGTGTGTGTGTGTGTGTGTGTGTGTGTGTGTGTGTGTGTGTGTGCGCGCGTGGAGAGAAGTGGGGCAGAGAAGAAAAGGGAGGGGACGTGATAAAGGAGGACTCGTGGAGACGTTTGCAGGCTGATATCGGCAGCAGCAGCAGACGCTGGGGCCCGATTAGAAAATCCAAGTTGTCGCTGGTGGATTGTGAAACTGAACATCCTGACAGACGCTACATGAAAGTGTAAAGATTTGGAAGCTAGAAGGACAAATCTGCTGAGAGACTCTGTGTTTCAGAATGAAGGTGTTCGGTGAAGCCGATCTGTCGCTCCAACGCGTCTGTGACCCCGACTAGCTGGTGTTTGTGGCCTGGACATGCGTGTTCACAGAGACGGATGTAGTTCAGCAGAACTACAGCCGTGTCTCTGTTCAGCAGATAGCGGTTCAGGATATCAGATACTCGTAGAAGCTCAATACCCTCATAGACACGGAGAGGAGGGTCATGAATGGAAGTGAAGGACCCTCCGCAACATCACCTGCCTGTTATGGACAGATTCAGATTTTTCTAAAACTCCAATATTCAAAGGCTTTCACATGATCATGTTTCATCTTAATTTCTTACACTTGAAGAAGAAAACTGGCTTGATGTTTTTATTCTAAAGTTAAAATACATGTTGAGTTAGCTCAATAAACCTGGCTAGCATAAATCTGAGAGGCTAGCTGAGCTAGCGCAGCTGCGCTACAGGACTAACAATCAGTTAATGAGGAGCTACAATTACAGAATAAAACTAATAAATAAACCCACAGTGTAAAATTATGGAAAAAGATTACTAAAGTAAAAATTACAGAAATTCTGACCTTGTGAATTTGCAAAATGCAGAAGCGAAAACTCAATTGTGATTTTGTCATAAAATCAATTTGTCTGAAAAATTCTGACATCCTAAATTTGCTAAATTGCAAAAAAAATTAGAATCAGAATTCAAAAATGTAGTGTAACGTAAATAAAATGTGCCTCTTTTTTTAAAATAATTTTATTTATTTTTTAAATGTCCCTTCCTAGACTCAAATCTTTTAGTGTAGTGTATCATTCATCATATCAAGTGTATCATTTTCTGACTTAATATACTCAAATTTGCAATTAATTGACTTTATTTGCTTGTACTCTTTTATACTCTTCAGATAAATTGAACCTCATTTGTATAACACTTTTCATAAAACTTATGCAACAAAAAGTGCTTTAAAAAGTTGTTAGGGAACTCAGAAACAGGGACTTGTGTTTGCAAGAGCAAATCAAAACCCCTCTAAACTGTGACTTAATGAACACACAAAGTTGAAGGAAAAATTATAAAAGACAAAATTCAGACACACTCAAATATTGTGACTTTAATTATGAATTCTGAAATTGTTACTTTATAGACTTGCAAATCTGTGAGAGAAAAGTCAGAACTTTGGACTTTAAAACATCTCCGGATTTTGCAAGTAAACACTCAGAAATTGTGATGTAATGAATTTGTGAAATTTGAAAGAAACCCAGATTTTCTCAGCACAGAAAGGAACCTTCTTGCTGTGAGACAACAGACCCTGGCTGTGCTCAGTGGTTAGCACTGTTGCCTCACAGCAAGAAGGTTCCCGGTTCAACTCCCTGGCCCCGGCGGGGTCTTTCTGTGTGGAGTTTGCATGTTCTCCCCGTACTTGCGTGGGTTCCCTCCGGTTACTCTGGCTTCCTCCCACAGTCCAAAAACGTGCATACTAGGTTAATTGATGAATCTAAGGCCATCATTTACATCAGATCGTTTTCGAAATCTTTTCATTTACACAAACCTGCATAAATACGCTGTTAAGGTGCTATGAGCAGCCAAACCTAAAGGCGGCAGTGTAATGAGAAGCATAAAGTCATGCTAGCCAATCAGAATCCTGGAAAAAAACATCAACAAATGACGCTGGTGACGTTTCTGTCGCATAATGTGACGTTCTAAAGCCTAAATGTCCGTCTCCCTCTGTTTACAAGCAAACGTGAAGACAGAGTTTTTGCAAATCTCCACTTTGGCCGGAGTTTTCAGAAATGATCGTTTTTGGTGACTTTGAGCTTCGTTTTTCGTGTAAACGAACGGCCAAAACGCATGAAAACACCACAGTTTTTGCTACGTGTAAACAGGGCCTAAATTGATCATATCGACCCCCGTGACCGTGTACAGGATTAAGCGAGTATGGAAGATGGATGGGTGGTGGCTTTTCTCCACATATTTTGGATGCCGGGACTGATCTTTCAGTCCGGGCCCCCTGGTGGCTGTGGGGCCCTGGTGATTACGGGGGCCCCCTGGTGGCTGCTTGGGGCGCTTGTGCATCTGCACAAGCGCATGGAAACAAACAGCTGTGCTTCACACGGAGTCTGGAGCTCCAGGTCCTGGAGCTAATGATCTGCAGGAAAGTCCTCAGATTTCTGGGGAAGCAGAAGTGTTAACAGAGCTGCTGGAGGTGAGAAGTGAAGCTGTTTGAGACGCTGAAGTCGGGACGGAGCCACCTGTATCTGATAACACCGCCAACAGGCAGCGCTCTACATTTAGAGCTGCGGACCACGCTGCATACATTACCGCCTCCTCCTGCTGCTGCCACTAACACTCCCCCCCTGTCTCCTCAGTGCCCATCCCGTCCAAGCTGAACGGCTCGTCCCTGTCGATGCTGTCAATGGGGAAGGACGGCATGGGCTCCGTGTCCAACCCGGCCGAGGTCTTCTGCTCCGTCCCGGGCCGCCTGTCGCTGCTCAGCTCCAACTCCAAGTACAAGGTGACGGTGGGCGAGGTGCAGCGCCGCCTCTCTCCACCCGAGTGCCTCAACGCGTCTCTGCTGGGCGGAGTTCTGCGCAGGTGAGAGGGGGGCGGGGCCTGCATTACAGCTGCTGATTGGAGGAAGCAAAGTAACTTCTTGAGGCCTTCAGCCAAAGAGAAGTGTAATCACTGATTCACTACTTTGTTTTTGACAGATGACACTGTTGTATTTCTTTAACCCCCACAAAGACACTGCCAGGGCGCCGTGAGGGTTAAACTGAAACCTGGTCTTGTGTTGTTGGGTGCCATTTAGTCAAATTTGGTAAATTAGAAATGTTTTTTATTACATTTTTTTATTTGTGACCTCATCCAGCATCAGTAGACCTCCACACCAGATGTCTGTAAGTGTTTTCTGATCACACCAGGAACAAAAAGGGTAAAGGTTTACATTAAACCCAAAGATGTGCAGAACAATTTGATGTTCAGCAGCATGTTGGTGGAGACTCATGCCGCCCAACGCTGTTGGATCCAGACATGAGTGCAGACCTGGGGCCTCATGTATTAAGAGTGCGTGGATTTCAACGTCAAACTGTGCGTGGAATTTACACGAATGCAAAAATTCCGATGTACAAAACTGTGCGTACGCCCAAATCCACGCAGGTTTCTCTGTACAAACCAATCAGCGTGGATTTGAGCGCACATGCCGGAGTACAACACTCCGCCCTGTCTCTTCCCTCAAATAGTTTGAATATGATAATGAAGATAATTATCCATTAAAAACCGCTCATCCTAACAAGAAATGTGCAAAAACAGGCAAAACATATTAAAAAAAACCTCGGCTCTGAGCTGGAATACATTTATTTGGGGGCATTTCTTCCGATTTCAGCTGCATATGGGTAATGCTGTTCTTTGCTTTGCGTTGCGTTCCGTGAAGAGTTTTGGTTTTATAATGATCGTACGAGTTTGTGACTGCGGTCACGCCATCTCCGCTTCGGAGATGCGCAGTCACGCTATCTACACTTGGAAATCAATTGCCCGTCTACATCGTGTTGTACGGTAAAGCGTGTGGACGGCTTCAAAACGGTTATTATTATTATTTTCATGTCTTGAAATAGATACATATGTCATTACTTTTTGTAGTTTTACTAAAGTCTAACAAAATGATAAAAAAAATTCAGAATCCCATTCATTTCTATATAGGCAGATTTTAAATATTCATTAAAAAAACAAATCAAATTGCTACTGCACCTAGAGAAGCAACCAGCCGTTTGTAAGAGCCTAGCGAACCAAGCGTCTGCTTAAGAACATGTTAATACATTTTGCACCAAATGTCTGCCGGCAGCTCTGGAGATATTTGTCAGGGATCTGCTGAACGAGCTGGTAGCTAAAGCTAACGGTGGCCGTGTTCCCGTCTGCTCTTCTGGAGCATCATAGCACATAGCACTCCGTAAAAAGAAAAATAGGCTTCAAAACCACCTTTTAGAAACTAATAGCTCATGTGACCTAATGCTTCATCCATTGTTTTATATCGTCTATGGCTAGTTTATTCTAACCTACAATGCTAACTAATTACCTGACATTCATCGTGATTAGCAACATTCAGAATGGTTGTTGACAGAGCTGAAATAGAGTAGCAGAGCTCTGGCCTACGATGGTTCATGTCCCTCGCCCCACGACCACATCGCAAGGGGTAAGCAGAACACCGGTGGTCCTACGGCGGATCCCAGCGTAGCTCCACTAGTCCTCCTTTCAGTTCCGGCAGCACTTTTTTCACATTTCATTGGTTAACTGTCCAATTAGCCAACTTGGAAGGCTCCTGAAATGATCTGAGGTGGAGGTCGTTCAAATGGAGGTCCCAGCGTAGACTCTCAACCCTGAACTGCTGCATGTGTCATAGTTCATACATGAAGTTCTGAGACCTCTGCACCGCCCCCTAATAAAAAACGAAACAAAAAGGTTTTATGCTAATAAAGAAAAACAATGCGTAAAAAAATGTGTCAAAATTACCGTGTTTATGTAATGATATAAAAAATATATGATTTAGAATCCATTACAAACAAAACTGAGGATGCTTTTAATTTGAAAGTATAATTTGGCTTAAAAGTTTTGGATCGATCAAATCTGTGTGGTTAACATGGCGACGGAGTGGTGATCTGGATCAGCGTCAATGGCAGCAGCTGAGGGTCAACGCTCGCTGGCATCAACAGTTAAAGGTTCAGAGCTTTTCTTTAAGAGTTGAAGAGAAGACGAGACTCAAATCCTTCCTGTGGAAGGTAGATGTGTTCACCGGCAGACCAGACAGCAAACACGTCCATACGACACTCTCTCCCGCTGACTACGTTGCTCTGGTTGGTCGGAGCTCTAACCTACGGAAGAATATTAGGGCCATGCAGGAGATAACATATTTGAGAAGGGAAGATTTTTTTTTTATTGTGCACTTCGAGAAAAAAGTTGAAATGTCGAGAAAAAAGTCCAAATGTCGAGATTAATGTTGAAATACAATTTCGAGATAAAAGTCGAAATGTCGAGAATAATGTTGAAATACAATTTCAAGAATAAAGTTGAAATTTCGTGAATAAAGTCGAAATTTCGTCTTTTTTCTCAACATTTCAACTTTATTCTCAAAATTGTACATCAACATTAATCTCGACATTTAGACTTTTTTTTTTTTGCATAATGAAAATCTTCCTCCTCTAAAATATTATTTTTATTTTTCTCCTGCCTGGCCCTAATACTCCGTACTAACCAACGGCCTGCAGAGACGATGTGAATCAGAACCCGCTGGTGCCCCCCCTTGGATGGGGGGGGCTACTGATCATGTTCAGACCCGAACCCTCCTGGATGTGGCTCGGGTCTATCGGCCTGCCAGAGAATCTTAATGACTGCACGACTTATTGAGGATTTTCATTTCATATCAAATATTCTGTCTTTATTTCAATCCAAAGATCTTTAGGTCACATGACTTTAGTTTTTTTTTTTTCTGCCACATAACTGCATGAGGACATTTGAGCCTTTTTTTTCCCAACAAAGCTTTTTACAATAAGATCCCTTGAATTTATCCGCGGGGCCCGAGCTGAGGACCCGAAATAGGTCATGAGACTGAATCACAAGAGAAGCGATGTGGTTTAATGAAGTGCCGCCTTAGGACATGGGAACAAGTTTATGTCTCAAGTTCAGGCTGAAACACTTTCAGAGGATGCAATTAAAAGATCTGAGGGATTGAAACACTCGGTAAAAAGCTGCATCTGTGCCTACACCAGCACTCCCACTTTACCGGATCATTTTATTAAAAAAATCTGTTATTTGATAGCCAAAGTAATTGCATTGTTGATTGTTCAGAAAATAAATACTCACATTTAATAATATGATACGCTGCTCTCGGTGAGATATTCCTGTATGGGTTAACCTCTTCCAAACCAGCACTTCTGGTACTGGGGGTGGTTTTAATCCAGGGAAAACCATTTCCACGTAAACAAAACAAAATTCAAACACCTTACAGTAAAGTGAAAACGTAAAGAGATGAGGATGCTACACGCCACAAAAAAAACCAGAACAAGCAACCAGCTGCTGAAGCTAAGCTCCACAAATCATGCAGCCACAGCTCTGGATCATTTAACTCGTCAATCAGAAGCAGCAGAACCTCACACAAGAAGCCGTATCTAGTGGCCGTCCAGAAAAGCAAACTGTCTTTTTACTTGTTTCTGACGCATGAAGTGACACGGATCTGCGAACTGAACTGATTTTATTGGCTGTGAAGATTTGAAAGAGGTGGCTGATCAATCATTGTTCCTGAGATATGTCCTTGTACGAGCGCCCACAGCTCCACGACTGATCCTTGTGGAACAGAGATCCATGTGGACTTCATCTTCAGAGTTTTCTTTTAAAATAATCAACTCTGAATGTGTTTGGTCATATTTGTGCTGTGATCCATCTTCATTCACTCTGGCCAGGTAGTTGCTGAGATTTACTTATTTTAAATGATATTTTTCATTCTCAAGAAGTACCAAGGAGCTAAATGTTGTGTTAATTAATGAAGTGCAGGTTAATTCATTTAAAAATGTAATTGAGTGATGACAGAAACAGCAACGAGAGGAGGAAAAATGACTAAAACCAGGAAAAAAACAGGACGGCAGCAGTGCTGACAGGGAACAGCTGATACACACACACACACACACATGCACGCACACCATCTCCTAAATCTGCTCTGCGTCTCTCCGTCTCCCTCAGGGCAAAGTCGAAGAATGGTGGCCGCTGTCTGAGAGAGCGTCTGGAGAAGATTGGCCTCAACCTGCCCGCCGGGCGACGCAAGGCCGCCAACGTCACCCTGCTGACATCCCTGGTGGAGGGTAGGGACACGCACCACACACACAGGCCACTCGCATCAGCACACATGAATAAGCAGCAACATGGATGGCTGCATGTGCACTCACACACACATACACACACACTCACACTCACACTCACTCACACACGCACACATACACAGACGCGTCAGCGTCACTCAGGAAGCTGCAGCCACCGACGGCGAGCAGTTCCAGGAGGAGAAGTGAGGAAGATATCCAGACGTCTTCATCAGACCCAACGATGGGGGAGAGCAGGGAGGAAGTAGCAGCGAAAATAAAGTTCTTGATTTTAAACCTAAAGTACCAAGATACGATATCCAAGAACCAAAACATAAAGGACAGGAAATGGGAGGAGCTAAAGGATTAGAAGCTTAACGACTGGAAAAGAAACAACCATCAGACTGTATAAAAAGAGCTGGACAAACGCTTGCTGACGTCACTCAGAGTTTCTAAAATGTGGTTTTGAAGTCCAGTAATCTGAACTTGAGCCGAATCAACAAAATGAGCAGAAGGATCGGACCGGTTGATCAGAAGACGTCCAGCTAACTCGCTGCTAGCACAAACATTCTATTTGAGCCAAGCTTAGCTCATGCTAACCTATAATGCTAACTAATATTCCCAGAACCCTCGGCTAACCAACTGCATAAACTAGTGGTTCAGCTAGCTGGTTTAGCTTAGTTTGTGCTAATCTATAATGCTAACTTTTGCTAATTCTTATCAGACGTCCACCGGTCCTAAAGGTGGAATTATGGTTCTGCGTTAAATCAACGCAGAGCCTACGCCCAGTACTCGAGTTGAGGGGGGATTATCCTGAAATAAAAACGGTCAAAAACATCCCCCCTGTAAAACTGCCATCCCCCCTTTCCATCCCTTAGCCTATGTTATTTCATCAATGAATGTGGTTTTACTGCTATTTCAACATTTAGTCATCACCAGAAAAATAACTTATTTGACAATTTTCACCTGTTTCAAGTAAATTTTCACTTGAAATAATTAGAAAAATCTCAAAATCTACTTGAAACAGGTGAAAATTGTTGTTTTTTCCAATGATGAGTCTTGTTTTAAGTGTAATGAGATTTTTTTAATAAAATGAGACATTTTAACTAGAAATAAGACAAATATTCTTGTTAAGATTTTAAGACTTTTCTGGTTCAGTTCTGAGTCCATACCTGGACCAGTATGGTCCAAACCCCTGGATGTGTCTTGGCTCCGCCCATTTTAGAGCTTAGACTTGAGGCACAAAGTGACCCAGAAGACATTTTACATCAACAGCAGTAAATGTGGACGAGAAAAAAGTAATAAATACAGTCATAACATTGATGTTTAAGGGATGAAGTTTTGACATTTTCACGTGAGAATATAGTTGTTCCAACTTCATATTTTGGGTTATCAAGCTGAAGCCTATATTAAAATGTCCTTCCACCAAATTTTATTTCTAACATGACTCAAATACAAAAGCATTAAACCTGTTAAAGACACATAACTAATGTAACGGTTATAAACATGGTTCATTCTGATTCTCATTTATTTTCAGTCTTTATTTTACGCTCAATTAAATTATTTACTTTTATGAACATATGTTAGCCTGCTAGCTGTGATGTCATCAAGCAGTCTGACATTCTAGCTCCAGAGCGACTGAAGCGTGTCCTCCTAACTACACAGCTCACAGCGAGTCTGAGTCCAGACACAGAAGACTTGGAAGCTGAGAAACGGGTGGAGGTCCGAGACGGAGCCTTGGGGCTCCCCACCTCAGATCTTACTGCTAAAGCAAAAATTAGGACATTTACACCTTCAGACCTTCAGATCTTTGGACAGATTTGATCAGAATGAAAACATTAGTTAATATGAGAAGTTAGCATGAGCTAAGCTAATATACCTAGCCTGTGATACCTGGGAATGTGGGCGTGTTCACATGTTAGCCTGCTAGGTGGGTGTGTTCACATGTTAGCCTGCTAGGTGGGCGTGTTTCAGACATCTAACAGGTTCCTGTGTTCCTCCTATGTAGCTCTTTTTGAGGGTGGAGTCTCCAACATGTCCTAGTTTACCACGATTAGAGAGCTTTTTTTTTTTTAAATTGCATAATTTTTTGTAATTTTTTTTTTTTTATCACTACATTAATTGAAATTTGATTTCTTAGGAAAAGGGGACAGATAAAATAAGCCTAGTCTTCTTTCTGTTCCCCTTCATTCAAGGAAAAGGATCTGTTGTAATTATATTGGACTGTTTTGTTTTTCTTTTAATGAATGAAATAAAGAATAAAATAAAACAAAACAAAACGATCAGGTGAAACAGTATTTGGTGTATTTCCTTCGGTTGTAAATTATATTTTCTGAAAACGTGAGATGAACACTTTCATCAGCGGTCAGAGTTTCTCTGATGAATGACATAAACGGGTCCTTCCCCCCCACAGGTGAGGCCGTCCACCTGGCCCGGGACTTCGGTTACGTCTGTGAGACAGAGTTTCCGTCCAGAGCCACGGCGGAGTACCTGTGCAGGCAGAGCGACCCCGACCAGCTGCCCACGCGACGCAGCATGTTGCTGGCCACCAAGTGAGTGTCACCCCCCCCACACCTGAGGCCGGACCTGGTCCTGCACCCGCTGCCTCACCTAGAGGCTTGTCCTCCTCCGGAGCTCAGATACTCCCTGTTTTATCTCTGCATGTGAACACTGGGGGCTTTTCTAGTATGAAAGCTATTTTGAGGATGTTTGACCTTTTTAAAGCATAATTATTCTGTAAGAAACAAGAAATTTAGTTCTGGTGGCGTTCCAGCTGAACCAGCAGCCAAGAACCTGTATAATAATGAAGCTGTTTCCCATGAATTATTATAAATATTTTTTTATTTTATTTAACCTTTATTTAACCAGGTAGTAGCTCATTGAGATCAAGGATCTCTTTCACAAGGGTGACCTGGCCAAGAAGGCAGCAGCGCACGTCAAAACAAATAAAATCACAAGGTTAAAAGACAGAATACAAAACAATAACAGAGGAACAAAGTAGCAATGGTCCGGGCTCTCAGCTGCTGCTGGATTAAACTCCACTGTGACTGGAGAAGTGCAGAAATTCTGACTTTAAAACTCAAATCTGTGTAAAAAACAAACAAACAAAAAAATCTAAAATCATAAAGTTCTTGTTATTTGCAGGAGAGCCCAAGAAAAAGCTTGATTAAAAGGAGGCAAATCGCATGATGTTGTGTCACAGCTCGCAGCATCGGAGCTGCTCGGACGCTTAATTGCCACTTGTGGCTATATTTTTAAGTTTAGTCTTAAAGGAGCTTGAGGCAGGATTTATGAAAAAAAAAATGCATATACGTTTTAAGTTTTCTAGTAATAATGTCAGATGAAGCGTTCCAAACCAAAAAGAATGAGCCGTCTAGCGTATCTCTCCGTTGCCTTCAACAGGCTGTGTGCTGCAAAATGCGCTGCAAATCCGGGCCCGAATTTCCAGCGCTGTCCTGCGCATGTGACGTCAAATGACGCTGCATGTGCGTTCTCCCGTGCCGGCTTCGCTGTTGGCTGCAGTACCCCCGACGGTCGTCGTGGCGCTAATGAGTCTCATTTCTTATTTTTGCCTCAAGCTCCTGTAATTTTCGTTGAATAAATCGTAGCACAGTGTAAAAGAGTCATATTTTTAAACTGGTAACAGTATTAAAGGAGGGGGCTGCAACTTGTGTATCGCCCCTCAGACCCCCTTAATAACCTAACCCCACTCTCGCCCTCTCAGGGAGATCTGCAAGGAGTTCCTGGACCTGATGTCGCAGGACCGCTCCCCGCTGGGGGGCAGCCGGCTCACGCCGTGCCTGGAGCCCGGCGTGCAGGCCAGCCTCACCCACTTCAGCCTGCTGACGCACGGCTTCGGCACGCCGGCCATCTGCGCGGCGCTGTCCGCCTTCCAGAGCTACCTGGTGGAGGCCGTCAAGATGCTGGACAAAGGGGAGGGTGGGGGCAAGGGCCACCACGAGAAGGAGATGAAGCACCGCAAATAGAGGGGGGGGGGACTGACCGGGCCCCCGAGGCTTCAGCCCCGACCCCCGGGAGGGAACTGAGACTATGACCCCCCCAGAAACCTGGGGGAGGGGCTCCCAGCGGCGAGGGGCGGGGCTTGTGAAGATACCTGACCTGCAGAAAGGAAACACGGACCTGTCTTCTTCTCTGGGACGGGATCCTCCTCAGACGGCACTTTTATTTATTCTCCTTTGTTTCATCTTCCTGTTTAAAAGGTCCTGCTGTCACACACACACACTCACACACACACACTCACACACTCACACACTCACACACTTTGGGAAGTGTCTGAAGCCATATCCAACACCTGCTCTGGACTCTGGAACTCTGGGAGACTTCGACCGTAACGGGGTTCCCTGCAGCAGGGGCTCATGGGAAATGGTGTTTTCCGGGTGGGAGGGGGGGCATGAGGCAGCTAAAGGAGATTTATTTTATTTTATTTTCAAGTGTTGAAAAATGGCAGATCATTTTGTACTTTCTGTGATTGTTTATTATTAATGTTATTTACTGTTGTTATTATTGTATTACAGCATAAATGTAATATATTATTAAAGAACTAAGAACTGATTGTGATGTCCAGGAGGGGTTTGTCTGCACTCCAGCTTTTAATAAATAGTTTTATTGCCCACAAATTGATGGCTCGAAACCAGAACAAATGGGAAAATGTGGAAAACACGAATAAAAACATTGATTTTTTAACATTTACTCTGAAGTTTATTTGTTTGGAGACGGTTTGGACTGTACTTAAGAGACCACTGAGACCAGTTCTGGGTTGGTCTGGAAGGTTTCAGGGCCTAGCAGAGCAGCCTGGAGCAGCGGGCTGACCGGAGGAACCAGCGAGACCGTTTCCAGGTCTGCAAGGGTCCTTGATTTAAGGACCTTTGCAGGTCGACTAACTGCATCACGAGCCAACAACATGGGACCTGCCCAGCGGGTGTTTCTGGGTCTAGGTCACGTTGGAGCTGGCAGGACTAGTTTCTTGTGTCGCCCCCTTTGCTGCAGCATCAGGTCTCTGGTTGGGGGTCGTTGAAGTGCAAAGTGAAAGTGAGTGCAGTCAGAGCTGAACTGAAGACCGGTCCTCTGGTGGACCCCCCTGGGACCTCCACCCACTCAGTCCCCCTCCAGGTGACCCGGTCTGACCTGGACCTGGTCCTGGACCAGGACAAGGAATGATAAATGTATAAATTCATTAATTTTTGAATGTTTGATTGTTCATTTGAATTTATTTGAAGGGGGGAAGGGTGTGTTGTATTATTTTTTCTTTCTTTATTAATATTCATTTATTTTTATTCAATTATTGTTTTGAAAAGTCAAAAAAAAGGGCAAAATATTCAATATTTCTATTGTTATTGTAAATCTTTTTTTTTTCTCTTATTGCCCTCAATAAATATATCTATAAAAATAAATCCAGGTCATTCCAGGGTCTTATACTACCCTGTTAGGCTTGAACTGGGGCTGGGGAGCTAAAACCCTTGAAAAAGAACTGTTTTGCAGCTTCTTGCGTGTGCTGGCACTCTCTAACTCCAGTGTAGTTAATTTAACCTGGAGTGAGGAGACCCATCCAATATGGCGGCGACGCTGGATTACGTTCCAGCGTGTCATGAGGCGTCTACATATATACGTCTATTTCTGAACCCCCCCTCAACCTCAAACCTCCAACCAGGTCTCTGAACCCCCTCCAACCTCCACCCTGGTCTCTAAACCCCCCCACCCCCCCCGCTCAGCGGGCCTCTCCACCTCGGCGCCTGCAGGCGAACATATGCTGCTCTTCCCGTCAGATTCCGGTGTTTGAGACGAGGGATGGTTTAATGTTTATTAATCACCTGTCTGCGGCACGGAGAGACACACACGCGCACACACACACACCCCCAGGGGGGCTGACGGTCGGCCCGGTTTCCCCCGTCTGCGTTTGATCCAGATAACGGTGCAAACCTCCCCCGTGAGAACAGACCCCCCCATGAAATTGCCGTACACGTCACCACGACGACGCTCCGGCGAACGCAGATGAACCACGTCCACCACGACCGTCCAGAGGCGTGACTAGTGGTGGAACGGCCTGCTTCTGCTCTAATTCATGCTGTAATTAGTGGTGCTGCTGCCCGCGGTTCAGGCTCCTCGCCTCTCTGAGGTCGTGTTGCTCTGAAACTTCCTCACCTTGGATCTGGGTGAAACTCCTCTGCTGCAGACTGAGAGGAGCCGACAGCTGCGCTGCTCCTCCTGCTGCAGATGAATAAACATCTACACCATGTGCACGTGTGCCTCCTCACACGTGCACATTACCCACAATCCCCCTGTCTGAGTAAAGTTTCAGCGGCGCACCGCCGGGAGGCCGCGCTTCGTGCGAGCAGACGGACCAACGACAGAAAGCACCGCGAGGGAAGACGCTGCACATCAACTGTGTGTCACTTTTTTATTGGAACAGGAAGAGGAGGAAGGTCACGATACAAAAGAGGAGAACTAAAAGAGGCTGGCGGGCGAAGGGGCCGTCACTTAGTGCCCAGGGTGATCTTCTCCATGTCCTGGATGCCGTCCTTGTCGATCAAACGGACGCTGAAGGAGGGCAGGTTCAGGATGAAGCGTCGGTTCAGCTGCAGGAGGAAGAGGAACGAGTTCAGCAACACAAACAAACATGAGTCTTTACCAACGTCTGCCGAGCAGAACTACTAGGCCTGTGTTGAAAACAAAACAAAAACGATTTTCCGATACTAAATCAATTCTCATTAATTCCTAATTCCTAATTTCTGCCCCCTCAACCTGGAATGATGCACAGAAGGACTTGAAATTGGTTGAGCTTGTATCCTTGGGTAAATTCAAATCCATTTTAAAAGACAGAGAAATTAGCTCTCTCGGTTCTTGTGACTGCCCCGTTGTGTAAATCTTACTATTTTTTCCCCGGAATGTGTGACTGACTGTCTGTGTTTGTATCTATGTATTGTTCTATTGTTTTTATGCTGCCATTTTGGCCAGGTCACTCTTGAAAAAGAGGTTTTAATCTCAATTAGTTTTTTTTTTACCTGGTTAAATAAAGGATATATATAAATATCGATTCGTATGTCTAAACATCAATTTTCTTTCATCATATTTTCGACCTGTGAACTTTAATCCCAATCGTCACGTAATTTAATTCACACATGCGCGTGGTGTGAAACTATCAAACAATGAACATGGCGCCAATGAGTAGCGGCAGTGTTAAAGCGCTGGTTTTGAAAACTCCTGAACTAAATTAACTTTTATTTTGAAGGAATGCTCCAAGAGGGGTCAATAAAATCTGGGGACACGCTTCTCTGCCCCCTCCCATAAGCTGTTGCGATTTCTTTCTTTTTTTGCACTTTAAATGGATATTGAAAGGCCTATTTGAGTTATTTATTTCTTAGTTATTTCACAATAATTATTATTAAATTATCATTTCACAGTCATAATTCAGCTCAAATTTTTGAGCTTAATTACAGTCATAATTCAGCTCAAACAGTTTTAATAACGCTTAACCCAAATCAATATCGGATCCAATCGAATCCTGATAATCGATTCTGAATCTTAAGAATCAGAATTGAATCAATTCTTGACATTTGAATGGATCCCCAGCCCTAAGAACCACACAGATGTGGAGCTCCTCGTGGTTCAGCGACTCACCTCCTCCACACACTTCTTCAGCAGCTCCACGGCCTCCTCCCGGGTCAGATCTGCAACAAGACGGGAGCGTCAGACAACCAGAACCGTAGACCAGACCAGGCTTCACACAGAACAAGGGACTGACCGGGTTTGTAGTATCTGTCGAGGATGGAGAGCGTGAGGAAGGCTCCGTAGCCGTGGGCGGCGAAGGGCGCTTTGGCCAGCGAGGACAGGTAGTCCATGTAGAAGAGGCCGGGGCCGTCGGCGTCGTCGTAGCCCGCCAGCAGCAGGTTCACGTGGTAGGGAGTCTGCAGACGGAGCAGAGGTTAGGTTAGGTTAGGACGCTTGAAGAGCTCAGTCCATCAACTCAAATACTGCTGGGAAATCTGCTCCAGGACGAGCCGGAGGAGCACAGGCTGCAGCCAACGATGACATCACACATATTATCTCATCTGACTCACATGAAACCAAATGCTCCACATTTACTTTTAGATTTCTTAAAGTCAGTTATTATCAAGAGACAGTTGAAATGGGAAAAGTCATTTGTTCCGTCGGTGCAGGTTTGTTGTTTACGGAAGAGTATTAGACCGGACATATACTCGAAATGTCGAGAATAATGTTGAAATACAATTTCAAGAATAAAGTTGAGCACTTTAACAAGTGGCAGTGAAGTGATTCATCCTATCATTCTACAGCTGATATTTTACTTATTTTGATTAATTTTTGTTGTTTGCTGTATATTATTTATATAATTACTCCTCCTCTCATGTTAATCATTTATGTTAAGCTTTACCATTTTTCATATCAATGACACTGACTATTTACTACTGGCCATGTGGTTAATGTGAGGTCCATGAGTGGGTGGGATGGCAGGGAGTTTAATAAGGGAATAATAGGGTCTTGGGATTAAGGGTTTGTTGTAAAAAACAAGAAAGGAAAATGGATACTGATTGCATTATTGTCACTGTACATTGTTGCCTGGATTCAATAAAATATATATATATATATATATATATATATAAAAGAATAAAGTTGAAATTTCTGCTTTTCTCTCTCAACATTTCAACTTTATTGACGTAATTTGGACTTTTTTCTCGACATTTTGCCTGGCCCTAATACTCTTCCGTAGTTTTCCCCTAAATGCCAGTTGAGGCTCTTTTATGCCTTTAAATGTCATTAACTGTTCCTTTTACATTTTTTCACTTCGCTAGCGGATTGTTTTGCTTCTTTGAACGTCGTAATGTTTCGTGATTCTTGAAATAACAATAACCGTTTCCAGATCTGATTTAGATGTAGTTAATTTCTTGTGATGAAATGCTGCGCGTCCTCTCTTACCCTCCGTCTAGAACCGGGCCATTAGTCACTGGTTGCCGTCGGTAATCTGCCATCAGAACGACCTCATTAGCGGAACGTGGAACTTAGAAGGAAGATGTCGGAACTTGGTAAAACCAGCGAGCAGCCCGGTTTTCAGCTGCTGTCAGACGTGCTGCATGATCTTTAGAGCCTCTGTGATTCAGATTCAGGCTCTGGAATAAGCTCCCCTGTGAGTTACGCACCATCTCTGACCTGGGCCTTTTTAAATCTAAAATGAAAACTTATTTATTCAGGGTGGCTTTTAATACCCAGTAGTGTGGAGACACTTTTTTATACTTGATGTTTTATATGTTCATATGTTTTATTCTTGTTTTATTTTGTTGTTGTTATGTAAAGCACTTTGGTTCACCTTTAGGTTGATGTAAGGTGCTATATAAATAAAGTACATTTACATTTACTCGCATCAACTTGTGCCTGTGATTAATGGTCCGGCGTTTGTGCCTGAACTCCTCTCCAATCACACGTTCAATCAAGCGTGTCGTCGTGTTTTTAGCAGCCGCCCCAGAAAGACTCAACCCAACCAGCTCGCAACCCACAACACGCCTCAAATTGTTCCACGGCAGTCGCTTACAACTCGCAGCAGTGACACACACACACGAGTAAGTGAGCGGGCATCCAGGGCCGAGGTGGAGTGTGTGAGAAGGGGTGATCATGGTGTCACCGACAGTGTGACATCTGCTGGGAATCAGCACCCCCATCGCTCCCTCCCTCCCTCCCTCTTCATCCTCCCATCCCTGCCTTCTCCTCCTCCTCCATCACCCTGTGCCCTGGAGAAACGCCAGGGCTCATTAAAAACTTCTGAAGCCCCCCCTTTCTTTTTTCAAATTGCATCCTTCACGCTTCCAGCCTCTTCTTCTTCTTCTCCCTCCTCTTCCTCCAAATGTCTATCCTCATTGTTGCTTGCTACCAGTAAAGAAAGTCAACCGTTTTCAAAAGGGACATCATTTTTGGGGATTCAAAACAACTTCTCATCTGAGTTTTTCCGAATCTGATTCTCAGTCTCTTCCCGCGGAGGTAAACATGGCTCAGGTGATCAGGTGACCTCTCGGCTGGAGGCTACGGCTCCAAACAGTGTGTTCACTAGGGCTGGGGATCGATTCAAATGTCAAGAATCGATTCTTAAGATTCAGAATCTATTATCAAGATTTGATTAGATCCGATTCCGATATTGTTTTGGGTTCGTGTTATTAAAACAGTTTTTTGAGCTGTTGCCTGAATTATATGACTGTAGTTATGCAACATATTAATACTAGTATTATATTGAGATTAAACAGCAAGTATTGGCAGCTAATGATGCTGTAAGGACCAATCACCTCCCAGAATGCTGATATAACTGATAACATAACAGATCCAGGGCAGCAAACGGAGGATGTTTGAAATCGATTTTATTTTTTCCCACATTCTGTTTTAATTTTTTCCATTTTCGGTCTATTTCGGTTTTTAATTTTTGAGAATTTGGTTTTTAGCATTTTATGCAAATGTAACCCCAAGACAGTATATAAAGTAATGAAATATAGACAATTTATTCAATTAGAACTGAAAACTTTAATGTTTTCATACCTTTAAACATATTTAAAGGAAAAAACATGGCACTAGTTATGGCACGTGTACAATTAAACATTCCTTTTTTGAGCATAAACAAATAATATATAATTATAATGTAATGATGAAAATTAAAAAAATAAATAAATCAATCTTTAGACACAAATCGATTTTTAGGAATTAATGAGAATCGATTTAGAATCGGAAAATCAATTTTTTCAACACAGGCCTAGTGTTCACTAGATGTTAACTGCACACACATGAAATACTGCACCTTTGTTTTTTTTTTTTGTTCTTGAGCTGTAGCACAAATGTGGCACAGATTTCCCCTTGTGGGATCAATCAAGTCTTATCTTCTCTCTTATCTTATTTGTGAGGTTGCACAATGGGTGTGAATGTCAGCATGAATATCTTAATAAGTGTGTTGTGGGTCCTGTGTGAACCTGCAACACCCCAGTGGCATCAGCCCCCGCCCCTGACAGCTGTCTCACTGGTTACACTAACAATAGTACCAACTTGGCATCAAAATAACCTGCGAGTCACCTCAGAGGGAACCGGCGCCTTGTTAACCTGCCACCTGCACTCACACCCCCGTTTACCAACAAACAACACACATATGCTTTACAGCGCCGCCCTCACCCCCCTCCCGCTGCGACTCCTGATTGCACTCCAGCAAGGTGACACGCCAGCCTCACCTGAACCGCCCCGTCATCTCATGAGAGTCGCACAAACCTGCTGAATCTGCCGGAGAATTTAGGTACAAATGTCACCGGGGTAACAGCTGTTTACTCCGGCGTACAAGAGGTGGAGCTGAAACTCGCTCTGCTGCCGTAAACTCCTCCACCACTTCTTTTTGGTCTACTTTCAAACTTACATTAGAACTAACTCAATAGCCGGTTTTACACTTGGTGCGGTTTGTTTTGTCTTGTGTGAGAACACATACTGGACCAGAATATGAGTATCGTGTTGAATAAAGTGTATTCTTCCATTTCTGGAGGATTAACATTGAGCTAAGAACTAGAGCTGGCGATATATCGAGATTTTAATATATATCGATATATTTTCAAACGTGATATGGTACGAGACAATATCGTTTATATCGATATAGCTTTTTTTTTTTAATGATTTTGATATAGCTTATTTTGTGACAAATTGACTTGAATGTTTTATTTGAGATTTGCACGAATGTTTTGTTATTTGCACAACTGTCAACCTCAGTGGAAAAGTCTGCCTGTTACTGTCTACATTGTATTAATTGCACAGTGTATTTTAATGTAATTGTTATGCAGGAAAGGGATATTTGTTTTATTTCATTCAAGAAGCATTTTTATTCTATATATGCAGGCAGTTTATTTTTATTTAATTTGTTTTATACATTTTGATATTGTGCAGACCTCTGTTAACAAAGGAACCTGTGTGACATTTGGCACGAGGCTTTGTATTAAAACTGACTGTTTTTTAAAGGGTTTGCCTCAGAAAAAAATGAAGCTAACAGAGATGCTATGCTATAATGCTTTGGGGGAAACCCCAATTATGTCACAGAAAAAATATCGAGATATATATTGAGTATCGCCATTTAGCTAGAAAATATCGAGATATGACTTTTGGCCCAGCCCTACTAAGAACCACCAGAGACAGAAATATTCTCATTAGAAACACAAAGACGGTCGGGGTAGGTTCACTAGTAAAGGAACTAATCTACGCAGGTTTGCTGGCACAACTTCTCATCTACGCAGGTTTGTGAGCACAGAGACTGAAACGCGCAGAAGTGGGAACAACCCATCTGCATAGATCGGCCGGTACCGGGTCCGATTCACCTGGCTTCAATGAACGCCAACCGATAGCATAGTGAGTTCACCACTACTGCTACCTATCATCTGCTACCACCGCGAGCAACCTGCCAACGTACATCACGATGAGAACTAATCCATGCGAGGTTCCCTGTGTCACAAAGCAAAGCGCCACACTGGTGTACTCTAGAACAAAGATTCTCCTCCTGTATTTATATTTCCCATTTCCGCAGGAGAAGGAGTTTTTCATGTTTTGATGCGACTCATTTTGTGGAGGACCAAAACTGACATAATTAAAAATAAAAGCACAAATATGATTTTCGCTATGCAAATGAGGAGGGCAGTCCTTCTTGGTCCAGCTCCTCTACTATTGGTCAATAAACGGGAAGGAGCAGGATCGGGCCAAAATCAAGATTATTGCACAACCGGCGGTGACACACTGGGATAAACATACATACCAATCGCATTCTATTAACGTTATATGATGTAGGTGGGGTCAAAAGGACAATACAAAACAAAGAAATAAGCTAGTGGTTATTAGGGATGGGCGGTATGGACTAAAAATGTATCACGATAATTTCTGGCATTTATCCCGATAACGATAAAAATGACGATAAAAAAAATACCAATTCAACTCCACCTTTGTAACTATAAATCTATCTCGCTCTCAGATCCGCCAGATGACGTTTTTGTGTAACAAAAACGTCATCAATGGGGATTTATCCTTCTTTCTCTCTATCTTTCAGGCTGCTAATTAATTAATTAATTAATTAATTACCTTCCTTCCTTCCTTCCTTCCTTCCTTCCTTCCTTCCTTCCTTCCTTCCTTCCTTCCTTCCTTCCTTCCTTCCTTCCTTCCTTCCTTCCTTCCTTCCTTCCTTCCTTCCTTCCTTCCTTCCTTCCTTCCTTCCTTCCTTCCTTCCTTCCTTCCTTCCTTCCTTCCTTCCTTCCTTCCTTCCTTCCTTCCTTCCTTCCTTCCTTCCTTCCTTCCTTCCTTCCTTCCTTCCTTCCTTCCTTCCTTCCTTCCTTCCTTCCTTCCTTCCTTCCTTCCTTCCTTCCTTCCTTCCTTCCTTCCTTCCTTCCTTCCTTCCTTCCTTCCTTCCTTCCTTCCTTCCTTCCTCCTGCTCTCTCCTTCCTCCTGCTCTCTCCTTCCTTCCTTCCTCTTTTCTCCCTTCCTTCCTTCCTCCTGCCCTTCCTGTTTATTGACCAATAGAGGAGCTGGACCAAGAATGATCGCCCTCCTCATTTGCATACTGAGGCAGAAATGGAAAGTAAGAAGAGGAGAGGAGGAAATGTAAAAGCAAGGAATGCATGTATAAGGAAAATAAATATCTAAATACATATATTTCTGCTTTTGTTTTTAATTATGTCAGTTTTAATCCTCCATAGCATCTGGGTGTGCTTGGGTTTGTCCCTCGCGAAGGTCTCGGGAGGTTACAGTTAGCACTGATGTCTGGTGGTAACGGCTGACACTTGTCAAGGGGTTAAATTTCAACACAACTTAAGTACAACAAAATAAACAAAACAGCCACAACCACGTCCTTACAGTAAATGTTCCTCCTCCATATCCCTCCCTCCCTCCCTCCTTCCCCTCCCAACGCTGCACCCCCCCGGTCATGTTCTCTTTATTGGCATTTCTCCCCAATCTGCCGTATTAATGGTTCATCTGTGCAGGAGCTGGGGAACAGCTTGTAATGAGGCACCAGTAATTATTTGTGCTCATTGTGTGCCCAAGATTCAAAATATTTCATAAAGCACATCGGGCAGTTAGAGAGCTGCAGAACAGAGGCCAACTGTTGCTTCAACAAAGCTCACAGACACAAACTGACGACTGAAAAGGGTCTCAACAAACAATTAAAACATTAAAAAAACCCTCCTCATGTGATCCTCACAAGCCACAATGTTTCAACCCCTGAACTTAAGGCAGGGCTCCACCAGTGTCTCACCACCTCTCCATCTTTGCATTTATTGTTTTTCACGTCCTTCATTAAGGCTGTGCAGCAGACCTGAGGCCTCCGGTGATTTCTGCGGTTTACCCTTCATCTCGTCTCTAAAGCATGAGCAGGCGAGCGGGACTCCAGAGGTTAGCAGTTGTTTTCGTCAACGGCGGGGCTGGTAAATATGCGGCCGTCTGTGAGCAGCGCTCCCTGAAACTGTGTGGGCAAGACTTCAGCCGACCACACCTCCCAGAGGCGCTGATCCCCCAGGGGCCGACACGCTACCCCCGTTTTTATACGCCCCTGTTTTCATGTGGATTTACTAGGAAAATAGGTGCTTTGTTTTTTTACGTCCACTGCAATCAGACCGAACATCAGAAATGATCCTGTGAACCACACTTCAAAATGTTTATATATATATATATATATATATATATATATATATAAAAACAAACAAACACGTATCCAGGGGGCACCTCATACAAACATTTCTGGTGTACCGTACACACAAGCTTCCTGACTCTCATTGTCTGTTTAGTTTGAATGGAACGATGTCCAGCATGTTGAACTGAATTATGGGAAATAGTACATGAGGGTTATACCCAAACGTCAACCCTCTAACTCCTGCACCAACGCTCATATCGGCCAGTCGGCTCCTTGTTAAGATGTCCAACTCTAGAGCAGAAATAAACCTATTTACAGCCTGTTTCATAAAACTGTTTTGGTCCCAATCTTTTGATTTCACATCCAGGGCCATGACAACTCTGGGGGGGGTGAATTCTTTTGTACCACAACAGAGGAATTTGTACAAATGAAAACATGTATTTCTTATATGATTGACTGACGGTAGGCTCGGCCAATTGCAAACCATTATCACTTCCTAATCTGTAATCGAAATGCTACCGCGCTTAGCGACGCAGCCACCCGTTTGTATTAACCCATCTTTGGCTAAATGCGACGGATATTTTAGATTTCACCGCAGAGAACATGTTAGACAGTAAAGGCTGAAATATTGTTCTGCGTCAAAACGACACCGTGCCTACGGCGTGTGGTTTGGGTCGACGCAGACCACACACCGTCACCTGCGCCGTAACCGACGTGCACCTCCCGAAAATTGTAACTAAGCGTCGAGCGACGCAGACCACACGCAGACGGAGAGGGCTGTGATTGGTTCACTTGGAAGCAAAGCATTTCTGGTTTCCGGTTTGAAGCAGTAGTGAACTTTCAGGGCTCTTTTCTTCGTTTATATGTGATTTTTTTTGTTTTAGTTTTTTGCACAATAGTTGTCCTTATCTCTTTGATTTACTGTAACCGGAAAAAGTCGGATAAACCATTCAGAAAAAGATTGCTAACTAGCGGCCGCTGGGGCGTTGGTGTGACGCAGAACCTTAATTCAGCCTTAAGAGTTTATATGTGGGACAGTTTCAAAATATGCAGCTTATTTGTGTAGCGAAAAAAAAACCCCAAACAAAAACCGAATACATTTGGTTGGTTGTGAGGATGCACATCTGGAGCAGCACTGGTCAAGCGCTCACACGCCGCTGCTGCGTACCACTACGCAGTGGCTCATACAGTTTAACGGGAATGATGTGTGTGATTTTTTTTTTTTTTTTTTCACAATTGTTGTCCATATCTCTTTGATTCACTATGATCGGAAAAGTCTGATAAACCATTCAGGAAAAGATCGCACCCCCTAGTGCTTGCGGGGGGTACTGCACCGCTGCGAAATTAAGTGTTGGAGAAGTCCGAAGGTTTCACGATGGCGCCGCTGCAGCGGCGTGTGCTCTGCGTTGGTGTAGCGCAGAGCCATAATCCAGCCTTTAGCCACATGCCGTCTCCATGTGTGTGGGGTATCGGTACGCACGATTAGGGGCCACAGCTGTATGGGAGTCTATGGTGTTAACAGATAGCTTTCACCATTTCAGGTGCTTATTATTTTCAGGGAATTTGACACCTGAGCTGAGTTAACAGCCAAATGAGTATAATATATCATTTGAATAATACGACTCAAATAAATGCTGTTAACTGTAATAACAGACAAATGTAACCGGCTCTGAGTTGGGACAAAAGGCCCCCCCATCCACACTACGGCTGCAACGATTCATCGACAAAAATCAATCAAAACAATCGTCGCCAGACGTGTTTTTCCAATGGAGTGAGGCATCTCACTTCAATACAATCTCTGCAGAGAGTCGCGCATGCATAGTAGTGTCTGCCGAGCGGTAGTGGGTAAACAAAAATGATGGCGTCTTGTACAGCAGCTGCGTGTAATAAAACTTCAGAAATTGGGGAGCATTTTAGCCTCAATACAGCGAATAAAAAGATTACTTGCAAGGTTTGCAAAGCAGACCTAGCTTATCGGGAGCACGTTGGTAATGCACGAGCATTTGAAGAGAAAGCACGTCGGACAGTTGAACGAAACGGACTCGCCTTGGTAAGATATTAAGGCTATTTGTTAACTTTGTTGAATTAATCCGTTTCATTCGTTAACTTTGTTTATTTCATGTTATTAGTATTTGAGCCACTCACAGCCTACTCTCGTTGCTATAACCTCAATCACATAATTGATGCGTGTACGAAAGCTTGTGTGACGATGACAATGATGGATTTGCATCTGACTTTCAGTCAGGTGAGGTGACCTATGAACTGTCAATTATCCATCAAGCTCCACAATTATGTTAATATTAAATCAGATAGATTTGTCCAGGTCATTTCTCTTGCGGGACTGGGGAGAAGACACAAGATAAATGAATCTCTATGATTGGGCGCCGTGCGGGCATGAATTCTCATGAGTTTTGCGGGAGCGGATATAAACACTGCGGGAGCGGGCGGGAGTGTAACACTCATGTTGCAGGCGGTTATGGTCAGAAATGCAGCGGGAGCGGGCAGGAGCAGGATGAAGAAAACAGTAGCGCAGGGCTCTAATACCCATCTTTCTTGTGTTTATTATCATTTGCCACATAATTAAAGCAACCTCGTACTAAATTTTTTTTTAAATTACTAATTAACCGACTAATCGTTTCAATAGTCGGTGACTATTCGACTATTAAAATAGTCGTTAGTTGCAGCCCTAATCAACACTAACGTTTCAGTCAAATGAGCCATGTCGGAGGACTGAATCACCAATCTACTGAAGATCGATGTCATCCCTGGATGACAAAGAGGAGAAAGAAAAACAAATCTGGGTCTGTTTTGATGATTTCTAAACAACCTACTGTTGACCAAGTTTCAAGAATACACTGAACTCAGATGTTCAAATGTGAGAATTTGATGTTTTTGTGTTGGGTTTTAAGCACTTCCTGTCCCAGACGTTCATCACTGGCCTCTGAGGCGTTTTGTTTCAAACTATTTTTGTATTTTGATGGAGACGAGTGGAATTATTGAGAGTAAATTAAATGATTTTACACAGTTCCCCTACATTAGTAGATGACAGTGGCGAGTCTTGATAAAATGATAACGCTTCCTTCATCTACTAATATTAAAAATGCTTTCAGACCTGAGCTGGTGGTCTTCCTCGTTGTTTCAAATTGAAATTAATCACTCTCCTTGTTCTGGGGGTAGACGCCATAAAAAGACCTGTTTATTCAACATCATAATTTGCAAATGTCGGCGTCCTCTGGAGGTTGATGAGTGTGAGAGCAGCGTAGCTGCAGGAAGGTGTGGGATGCAGACGAGAAACTGTTGCAGTTTCTGAGCACTCTTGAGGACGCGGCATCAGAAAACCAAATTCATCACCGTGAGGCACAAAAATAACGATGCGCTCGCAGCTTATGGTGAAGCATGAATATCAATGACATCCTCCACAACGTGTTCAACCTTGACTGAACACACTGATGCCGTTGCTATAGGTCCCTGTGTGTTGTATTGTTTTTATGTTGACTCCTACTCACACTCCAGTCGGTGCGTTGTTGTCTAGCGGTCTCCCCTGGGACCTCCTCCTCCTCTTCCTCCTCGCCCTCCACCCCCTGCTCGATGTGTCCCACATTCCCTCCTCTGCCACACTAATTGTTTTTTGTAATTATTTTCACCCTCTGCTATTGTGACAGGCACCGGCTGCACTACTCTTAACAAATTAGAGCAACTCGCACGGAGACAGATGACTTCACCGCTGAGCTGCACCAAAGAAAACAGCCGCGCAAAAACACCAGTGACACATTAAATCGCTCCTAACGAGGCCGATTTTCAAAATACCTGCTCTAAAATTACACAACGAATTATTAAAGAGTACATCTCTACAAGGTGTATCAGACAAATCGGTGTGGAAATCACAGGAGCCGGTTCTCTTTGTTGTGCTCTATCGGCCTCCGCGCCTTTACCGATAGCTGAATCGTGAAAACACTTTATAACGTCACACTTTTTCGGGGACTGAAATTGCGTTTCCTCCAGCGTAGCCTGAGGTTGAGAAGCTTTGAAGAGGAAGGTTAAGGCAGACTTTCCTTTTGGCTCAGTCAGACATAGATCCCTCACATCCAAATCTGTTTCTGATTTTAAATTTGATCTATTCTGTCTTACAGGGACTGGAACTAGAACCAGTCTAAGCTACAGCTCTTTAGAAAAATCTGTCTCTTAGGTTCTCTCACAGGGACCACTTCTCTTTGTTGTATCTGCCACCTCGTTCTTACGCTGAACCGTGAAAACCTAAAATTCTCTAGAAATCCCATTTAGATCATCTCATCATTTATTACACAAAGGTTTATTTTCCTGTTGTGTAACCACAGCTTAGGAGGTTGGGGTTTTTTTTTTTTAAAGAAGAATGCTTCAATGTACTTTGCAAATTGGCCATTTATGTACATTCGTAATATCTGTGTCACTGAAGTTTTTCACGTACAAAACTATAAAACTTGTTTTATTTGATATAAATGTCAGTAAATGTATTAATTCGTTTCAAATAGAAATGTCCCAGGACATATTTCAGGAACGGCTTGATGGATCTGGATGATTGATATCTCAGTAGATTTTGCACATTTAGAAGAATCAATGGACAGCTGAGAAATCAACGTCATTTTGGGTGTTGGTTAACTAGAACAAAGAAAAGACTTGCTTTTCTACTCAACTGCCAACACAACATCTAGGAGATTAAAAATTATTTAGATTTGTCACATGGTTGTGATCACAAGAATCTAATAGTGTTTTACACTGGAATTTGATTTAAGATCCTGATATACCACAAATAAAACTGAATTCAGAGCTGGGCTGTAGAAAGTCAAGTTAGATTTTTTTCCCTTGACTGCTATCTAAATACATTTTTATCTCATACAGTATTACAATCTGTGCCGTCTTATCCCCGGTTCTCTCTCTCTCACACACACTAAATAAATAAATATATATATATATATAATAAATAAATAATTTGAAAATGTCGCCGTTTCGCAGTCCTGCTATTGCTTTTGGTCTTAACAACTCCACCCCCTTCTGCTTACGTAAGCAGTTCTTTCCTCTTCCCCAGCAAAATGTTGGTGCTACCTTGGAACCTTTTTTTTCTGGCCGTGAGCCAGTTCTTTATGCAGTGCTTTTGGTTTTTTACTTTGAAAATTGAAAAGATATACCATTTTCGTGTCAGACTTTCTGCTAGCTTGATCTGCTGTGTGGCAAATATTGTCAGACTGATATATTATATTGCGGCTTAGCCATGTACAGCACCAAAATAGACACGATAAGTTCCTCTGGTGGAGCAGAGTGGACAGTTTCTTCTGGGATACTTCGTAAACTGCTCCACGGCACCAGTGGTCGGACCACCATCACTGACCAGGATTTTCACTTAGCTGCTCAGTGTTGAAATTGTGTTGTTTTTTTTAAAGAGGAAATGGTCTTTTGGTATTATGCACACACAAAGTGTCATGTTCTGTGAGCCCACATATGGCTGGACCTCTGTGTCGTCTGTGGTCAGTACCGGAGGCCCTCGTTATGAACAGGTTAGAATACAGTGAGTACACGGTGTATTTCAGAGTAGTTACCCTGCTCCGTAAATAATCTGCAAGGTTCTTCCGTGTGAAGTTTGCTGCTGCTGCTGGACTGAGTTCATAACCTAAAAAGCAGAAAAGAAAGATTTATTGGCGTAAGGTTCAGTAACAGGTTTTGCTGCACCATCCAGGGAGATTCTGAGGAGAAACTTGTCTTCGTACCGTTCCTCATCTTGTAGAGCTGGACGTTCTTCTGGATGTATTCTGCAAACTGGACCGTGTCTCCAGCCTCTCCCACACACAGCATCAGGATCTTCTCACTCAGCTTGAACATCTTGTCATAGTCTGAAGAACAAGAATGAGAAGATTCAGGGTCCAGAGCCACATTAAACTCATGACTTTAACCACATTTTATTAGGGCTGAAACGGTTCTTCGAATAATTCGAGTAATTCGATTACAAAAAAATTGAGGAATTTTCTCTGCCTCGAGGAATCGTTCCATTTTGCCAGCCCAAAGCAGGGTATTTCGCCCGGACTAGGTTTAATGCGGCACAATGCGCTGACGCCACGCACGTAAAGGTAGAAGAAAGAGGCGGCGGATACGTTTGGTTTTTGTAACATGCCATGCTCAGGCAGTCTGCAATGGCCCAGACCGGAGACACATGTAACTCAGTGCTTAACTTTTATTTTTAATCCACTCTATATTCTTCTGGTCTGTTCTCCTAAATGTTCCCCGCCTAACCCGGCATATACATAGGTTCCTCTAAACATCTGTTCCCGCTACAGTTTTAACTAAAAGAAAATGTGCTCCAATACGGCAGGTTTCATAATTTTATTTTGAACACTAATAAAACTCAAAATCTTATAAAGACTTTAAATTAAAACTTAAAATTTGCTTGACACAAATGACAGTTCAATTGAAACACGTGGGAAAAACACCTGACCTTTTAAGTGATGTGTGTTATCAGGTGTAATGGCACTTTTAGGTTAGAAATAAGAACATTTCTCAGTAAGATCTTTAGTTTTTTGACTGAAGGCAGTGAATTTGGTCGACTGGTGTAAGTTCAGGGTTTTTAAATGCACAGCCATGAACTTACTGTATTATATAATTCAGTCTTAGTAATGTCAATTAACATCTGACATCTTATGTATATTTAGAAGTGCTCTTTAACCAAACAAAAATATTTTTTTCTCGATATCGACAGACCACTGCTGTTTTGCTGGTGGAGTAGAGTAGTTGGTGCTACCTTGGAACCACTTTTTCTGGTCCGGAGCCAGTTCTTTATCAGTGGGAACAGAAAGCCCGGTTCCAAACTCACGGCCCAAGAACCAGCCCTGGAACCGGTTTGGTGGAAAAAGGGTAAGAGGGGTGATGATGAGCAAACTGCCGTGGCTGGGCTTTCCCAGAGCTTTGTGGGAGCTTGGTACCAGTGGAGGTCAGGGTGAAGGTAGGTGGATGGTCTGGTTAGTCCGTTTTTTCTTCTTCTTTTAATCTCTACTGTTGGATTTTGATCCACAGCAAATCTGTGATTTT
Organism: Cololabis saira; assembly: GCF_033807715.1. NCBI lineage: Eukaryota > Metazoa > Chordata > Actinopteri > Beloniformes > Belonidae > Cololabis > Cololabis saira. Next base: position 23,112,194 of record NC_084601.1, on the reverse strand, counting down.
TTTCATACCATGTCAGATGAAATTCTATACAGGGGTGCACACAAGCCGGGACTCCAGGGCTAGTCTACTGCATGTTTTAGATGTTTCCCTGTCTTCAACACACCTGATTCTAATCACTGGTCGTCATCAACATGTCATCAAGGTTTACACAACTCTGTTGGTGACACAGCCTTGTCTATCAGGGTTGTGTTGAGGCAGGGAAACATCTAAAACGTGTAGTAGACTAGCCCTGGAGTCCCGGCTTGTGTGCACCCCTGATTATATAAAACCCTATATGCATTTATTATATGGGGCACATCCTTTTGATTGGCATTTGACTCAGCATATAGCTAGCCATTAATAGTTCCTTAATCTTGTGCTACAACATTTGGCAATTCAACGTTTAAACTAACATATCTTCCTCTAAATGCAGCGGGTATTTCTGAGTTGGTCAAAGAAACGATATATGAAACAGGAGCCATCAGCTCTGCAGCTCATCAGGCGTGGATCGTTTTAAGGACCTGATGGCTACGACTTAAGCCTGGATTACACACACGCGAAGAAAAGAGCGCTGAAAGTTCACGACTGCTTCACGAACCGGAATCGGAAATGTGTTGCTACCAAGCAAACCAATCACAGCCCTCCCAGTCTGTGTTGGGTCTGCGACCGCTTGGCGCGTAGTTACAATTTTTGGGAGGTGCGCGTCAGGCATGCCGTGGGATGCGCATTGCGGCGCAGGCTCGGCGTTGATTTAACGCAGAACCATAATCCAGCCTTAACTGTAACTGACGTGAGGTGGGCGTGCTCCAGTCGGCCTCTGACTCTGGTGGTTTTCCCCATTTAAAATATTTTTCACAAGAAGCTACCTAATATGAGTACCAGACGAAACAGCGAGTTACTGTGCTCTACATCACTTGCTCCACTTTCCCACCTGCCCAAAGAAGGTGAATTAGCTTTGGAAACAATCTGTAGTCTGTTTAAAGTGGACCACACAACTCCCGTGTGGAAGCATCCTAAAACATGGAGGACAGTGGGTGCTGAAAACCAGGGTTGAAGGACACTGACGTATATATATTTTTATAACAGGACTTAACTGCAGTTATTGACTCTGTCAGTACATCTTTTGCAGCATCTCTGATTAGATTACCGTAATTGATTCTGGAAACATGTTTTCTTTGATTTGCTCCACAATAACCAGCAAAAACAATTTGCCCTGAGGATCAAACTAATTACTTTTAGATCAATTCAGCATCTACAGACGCAGGTTTCCGAGTCAATAGAATAGCACTTTTCAAGCACTTTCAAGGGTCATTTTCAAAATCTTAAACAACCTTATGCTGGGGTAAAATATCTAGTTATGTTTCATCTTACCAATTTTATTTCTCCTTGTAATAACTAAACTATACAGTCTGATCCCAATTTTGTGAAAGACAGAGTTATAATTTCAAGCACTTTCAAGCACTTAAACTAAAATTCAAGCACTTTTCAGGCCTTGAAAACACATTGAAATTCAAGCACTTTCAAGGATTTCAAGCACCCGCAGTAACCCTGAATAGATCAATTATCCAGTTTTAGAAGGATGTTCAACAGCAAATGTTTTTTGTTTTAATCAAAGTCATTCAATTGTTTTTGTTAATACTTTTTTTTAAACTTTTACAGTTAAACTTGTAAAGCACAACCGAATCATGCGCAGCGCTTTTTATGCCCTGTTATGTTTAACATTAACCCATTGTTTATATATATTTAACACCAGCGGTGGGTAGTAACGAGTTGTATTTACTCCGTTACATTTACTTGAGTAAGTTTTGGGAAATGTTGTACTTTTAGGAGTAGTTTTGGATCACTGTACTTTTTACTTTTACTTGAGTAGATTTGTGAAGAAGAAACTATTACTCTTACTCCGCTACATTAGGCTACGTTGAGCTGTTACTTTTCTTTTATCCCCTTTATCCGAGTACGCGTCAATCTCATGACATCACTGGGTGATTCTTTGGGAAAAATGTTTGTTTTAGCATGTTTTGTCACATAAACACAGACTCAAACACACGCAGAGTTTATATGAGTTCATGGGCTTGTTCTAGTTCTGGTTAAAAAAGAAAAGTACAAAGGCTTGAAATTTTGTGCTACTTGTGCTTAATTTATTTTTTTATTCTGTTATTATTTTATTTATTTTATTATTCATTAAAGTACTTTAATTTACTTCATTATTTTAATTTAAGCTATTTTTTATTAATTTTAATTTATTTCATTATTTTATTGATTGAATTTGCCTGAAGATGATTATTTTGTACTTTTGTCTGTTTGAATGGTTGTGTTAAGAAAAATTAATCAGACGTTACTCAACAGTTACTCAGTACTTGAGTAGTTTTTTACTTTTACTCAAGTAATTATTTGGATGACTACTTTTTACTTCTACTTGAGTCATATTATTCTGAAGTAACAGTACTTTTACTTGAGTACAATCTTTGGCTCCTCTACCCAGCTCTGTTTAACTCACATATTTAGAGATTTTTGGACATTTCCTGGATCTTTTTTTACAATGACTTGTGACTTTCACTTTCACTGCTAATGCTAACCACGCCACGTTAAAAACGCCGCATTAAACTTCCTCAGAAGACGCAGTTAATCCCGAGGTAAACAGAGATAAACAGAGAGAAGCAAAGACTTGTTACAATGATTTTGACGCAACAGGAATATAAATAAAACTACTTAAATGTGAACTCATGCTGCTGCTGCTGGCGCGGTTAGCACTAGTTTCTTCCACATTTAAACACAAAAGGTGAGACATCACAGCAATAAAAGGTGATGTTTTATTGATATATATGTATATATTAGAGCCCAGTGAGCGTGCAGGGTTTATATAAGGAGGTGTTTGATCCAGAGCCCTGGGAGCAGCTAATGCTAATGCTCACCGTGTTTCATCTGAATGATGCTGCTGGCGGCCACGTTGTCGGCGGCGACGAGGACGAAATCCTTCCCCTGTATCCCGATCAGATACTCCATGCTGCTCGGTGGAGGAAATCTTGATGTATGAGTTTTAAAAAGGTAGAAAGTTTTGGTGAATCTGAGCCTCCTGCTAATATTACACAGCAAAACCACCCGCGCCGGCTGATGACATCACAGGAAACAGCGCTGCGTCATTTCCGCGCGACTCGAGCGGGAAGATTCAAACGCTGTCGCGGTTGAAAGCTGAGGATCACCGATCACCCTTTCTAGAGGTAATTCTGCGTCTAAATCTGCGGGTCTCAGGGTTCCTACGGGTGCTTGAATTGCAATGTTGTGTTTTAAAGGCCTGAAAAGTGCTTGAAATTATACATCCATCCATTATCTATACCCGCTTTATCCTTTGCAGGGTCACGGGGCTCTGCTGGAGCCTATCCCGGCTCATTGTAGGCAAGAGGCTTGACATTATTGAAGTTGAATTGAAGTTTGAAAGTGAAGTTTTTGTGTGATTATTTTTAATATAATAATATTAATGATATATGTATATATTATTAATATATATTTAGTGGTTAGCACTGCTGCCTCACAGCAAGAAGGTACCCGGTTCGACTCCCAGGCCCGGCAGGGTCTTTCTGTGTGGAGTTTGCATGTCCTGTGTTTGCTTGGGTTTCCTCCCACAGTCCAAAAACATGCATGCTAGGTTAATTGATGATTATAAATTGCCCGTAGGTGTGAGTGTGCATGGTTTGTGTGTTTATATGTGGCTCTGTGAATGACTGGTGACCTGTCCAGGGTGTAACCCCTGCCTCTCACCTGAAATTAACTGGGATAGACTGGGATAGGGCAGACCCCCGTGACCATAAAAAGGATAAAGCGGATATAGATAATGGATGGATGGATGGATATTTTTAATATTGACTGCCAGATTAGATGGCAAACCAAAAGACTTCTTGCAGATAGGTCAAACATTTTGAAATGTAGAAATGTATGTCAAAAAAGAAAATTACAGGGTGTTCACAGATCTCTCTTTTTTGTCTCGGTGCGAGTGTGCCTGAAGAATGCCAAGTGACTTACCTTTTTTTTTTGATAAAATGTTGTGTTCTCCTTTAATTTCTAAACGTTTTGCTATTATGAAACATAACTAGATGTTTACAGCATGATACGATGTACATAATTGTGATAAAAAGCGGAAAATAATAATTATGAGTATATATATTCCTGTAGAAATTTTACCCCAGCGATAAGGTGCTTGAAGATTTTGAAAATGACCCTTGAAAGTGCTTGAAAAGTGCTTGAATTTCAATGTTGTGTTTTCATGGCCTGAAAAGTGCTTGAATTTTAGTTTAAGTGCTTGAAATTATAACTCTGTCTTTCACAAACTTGGGATCAAACTTTATAGTTTAGTTATTACAAGGAGAAATAAAATCAGTAAGATGAAACTTAACTAGATGTTTACAGCACAATACAATGTACATAATTGTGATAAAAAGCGGAAAAAATAATTATGAGTGTATATATATTCCTGTAGATATTTTACCCCAGCGATAAGGTGCTTGAAGATTTTGTAAATGACCCTTGATAGTGCTTGAAAAGTGCTTAAATTTGTCCTTGAAAAATGTGTAGGAACACTGGGATCTGCAGGACGGGGTTCACCATGGAAGAGGGGATTGTTCCCAGGGCGTCGGCGGGGTCTGGGCGCGCCAGCGACCCGCAGAGGAGACGCTCCCCGCGGCTGGCATCTCCCCCGGCCGCCGCTGGGAAACGCATCACCTTCAGGAAGATAGCGCCCAGGAAGACCGTTGCAGAGCTGGGACACGACAAGGAGAACACGCCCGCCCGGAGGTCGATGGAGCTCCGGCAGAAAACGCCCAAGGTGTCGACCCCGGACCTCTGCCCGGGTCCCGGTCCGGCCCGCCGAGCCTCGTCCTCTGGGGGGGCCAGGAGGAAGCCGCAGGCCGCGATACCCTCGCCCATCCTGCCCTCACCCGTCCCGCACCCCCCTATCCTGTCCTCCCCGGTCTCGTCCCCCACCGTCCTGTCCTCCCAGCAGCCGGCCGCAGACCCAGCAGACTCGGTGTGGTCTAAGAAAGTCCGCCGGTCCTACAGCAGGCTCAGCGGCGGGTCTGCCGGTGGGTCTCCCGGCAGCCCCGGGCCCCACGACGCCCTGTTCGGCTTTGGGGAGCTGCAGACCCCCGAGGTCCGGAGGGTCGGGCCCTCCAAGGCCGGCCTGGGGCTCACTCTGGTCGGGGGCTCGGAGTCCGGCCTGAGCTCCTTCATGTCCCTGCTCGAGGCAGAGGAGAGCTTCCCCGAACCGGACACGAACATCCCCGGGGTGCCTTTGGTGAAGGAGAAGAGGAAGAGGAGGAAGAAGGTGCAGCAGATCGACACCAAAGAGCTGGATGTTCTGGCTGCAGAGATGAACGCAGAGTTCCAGGAGGCGGAGGAGTTTGAGCTGCTGGTGGAGTAGAACCCCAGACCGGAAGACTGAGAATATCTGACACTATGTTGAACTTTGGGGAGAAAACCCCTACACCACGTTTTGAAACTTTCAACGTTTTGTACTTTTCTGTTTCTTAGATTTTAAAGGATTATGTTATGTAATTATTGTTGAAAACAGTTGTATGGTTTTAAAGGAAAAATATTATGACTGTGACTGACTTCCTTTACAAGAAAAATGACACTTGCTCCTGAGGTTATGACATGTCTAGGACATATTTTGGTCAAAATCAAAAATCAGGGATAGAGTACAACATCTGCTTTGCTAGCCATGGTTTTACAGCTCTGTAAATAGCTGTCACTTTTTTTGAGGTGGGGGGGTTCGTCAGCCTCTGTACTCCTCCAGGGGGTGTGTCAGTTGGATGGAGAAGCTTAACAGCTCTAGTCTGATGTGGGTCTGTGATGTCAGAGAGCCCTGCAGATTTGATTGGCTCAGCGGATCCGAAACTTCAAACACAAATATACTCAAGGAAAAAACAAATATTTCTTTCTTAATTTGACTTCTTTAGAGGAGCTACTTTATGAAAAAGCCAGTGTTTCTGTGCCTGAGAGGGTTGACCTGCCCTGAACAAGCTGTTGAATCATTCTTAAAAGGGTGGATTTTTGTAGTTTACCTCTGAGATATCTTGATCAAAACATGTCTGATATGCTTAAGAAATACTTTAAGAAAGTGTTGTAACTTTTAAAAAAAAAGTCATATAATGTGTTTCATGCTCTTGGAAGTTATTTCTTAATTATTAACAAAACATCTGACACTTTTTTATTCAAAATATCACAAAGACGCACAACAGAAGCGACCTTTTTAGCCTGTCTCTTACAGCGTTGGTTTAGGGGGCGGGTTCCACCAGGAGACCCTGTCTCCTGGTCAGTGGGTCTCTTGTAAAGATATATTTTTAGACGTAAATAAATGGCATAATTCTACTCTGATTTGGGTCGGGGATGTCACGGGACACTGAATCTCAACGACTCACTGAACGGCAAATGTTCAGGTCTACGTGGCTCCCAGAAGGTGACCGGGTTGTTTAACGGGCGACCTCTTGATTTTGTAGGAATTTGAGGTACCTGGTTAATACTTTCAAGCAAAGTAAAAAGTATATTCGTCATCATATGTGCTCTACAATCCACTTCAGGATCAAACTGGTTTAATGATGCTGTGGTTTGTAAATGTTGGCATTTCAGGGCTGTAAATGTGTGTTTTCTTTATGTTTTTAATGTAGTTAAAACATGGTTCTGTGCATAATTAAACAGAAGAGTGTTATAATAGAACTTTGCTGTGATTTGTACATATTTTTTAATTCTGTTTCCTCATGTTTGAATAAATTCACACTGAATCTCATCAGTACATTTGCCTCCAGAGTCAAAGATGCTTTTAGACCACTCAAAAGTTTGCTTATTGAATGGAGAAATTAATTAATTTGGAGCATCTAAAATGAAAATTCTAGGATGTACAGCAGCAAAGTTGCCAGCCGCTAAAGATAAACTAATTATTGAAGCATTGGAGGTGAATCCCAAACAAACATGCAGTTCCTCTACTGGAATCTGGATCCAGCAGTGAGTTAATCTCCATTAACCTTTATGTTAAACTGTCCAACTTTACAGCACAGATAAACATTTACAGTCTGGTTTAAAAAAAACAAAAACAAACAGGGCTTGTCTCAATAGTTAGATTTCACATCCCAGATAACTGACTGCTGGCTGGCTGTCATCACTTTAGCTACTTAGCATTGTCTTGACATCTGATCTATCTGTGAATAAAGATCTAACGCATTTTATAGTAATTCTAAGTTTAGACATAATATGTCTTGTGATGTTAACTGTACAAATAGACTACGGAAACCAGTTCTGGGGTGGTCTGGGAAGTTTAAAGCTCAGCAAAACAGCCTGAAGCCCCTAGGTCAAAGGCTGCACGTCAGTGCTAACCAGATGACACCAGCTGGATGGAAGGTCAATTTTTAGGACCTGCATTAGATAAAATATATAGAGCAATACATTTTTACATAAGTACATGGGTGTTTTTTAGGTGATGCCTGCATTAGTGTTTATTACTTCTGGCTGTGGGCAGTTCTGGGTTGGATTCTTGAAGGATTCAAGGGGGAAACTTAGCTAATTAGCCTGAGACATCCATCTGCAGCCCAGCTGAAGGCTTTTGACCAGAACGAAGCAAAAGACACCAGCCTGACTGCATCTAGGTCATCTTCATCTACCTCTGGCAGAAGCTGCATCCTCCAGCCAAGCAACCTTCACCTCAGATCATTTCAGGGCTCCCCCAAGTGCGCCAGCGGAAGTGCTAGCTGATCCCGCTCCACTGCTCCGGGTCCATGTTGCTTGGTTGCCGTGGCCACTAGGCTTGGCCGACCTTCACGCTGAGATACCACAGGTCCTCATTTCAGTTCTGTCAGCTCTAGTCTCAGATGTTTGGGTACTGGCACCTGAAATGAGCATCGATGGACAGATTTGATCAGAATTAACAAGATATTTGGCATTAAGGTTATCATAAACTGAGCCAGCTAAGTTAATAAAGCTAACTGAGCTGGGGTGTTTCAGCTGGATTCCAGGTTTGCTCATTCAAGACATATTTGGATTAATTAACTTGGCAGAGATCCACATGGCGTTACGCAATAAGACGAAAAAGAGGTCTCCAAAAACTCTTTACAAACCTGTCGGTGACATCACTGCAAGTTTGTCCGATTCTTTTCATACAGAATATGGCTGTTAATTGTACTAACAGACCATTGCAACAGGCTCTGATATGAGTCCCCATGGAAGAGTCTGGGGGAGGATTACTGAACGACCCACAGCCTCTGGTTGGGGTGAAGGTTACTTAAGCAGCCTTAAGCATCCTTCCTACAGAGGAGCAAAACTGACATAATTCAAAATAAAAGTAGAAATATATATATATATATATATATATATATATATATATATATATATATATATATATATATATTGTTTTTCCTTTTCCTTATACGTGCATTTTCGTCAAGAAAAATATATTTTTTGGAAGAAGCAGTATCCTTCCTTTTTATTGACCAATAGTAAAGGAACTAGACCAAGAAGGCCTGCCCTCATTTGCATAACGAGGCAGAAATACATAAGGTAAAGTAGAAAGAGGAGACGGGGGAATGTAAAAACAAGGAATGGATGTATAAGGAAAAGGAAAAACATAAGATATGTCTGCTTTTATTTTAATTATGTCAGTTTGGGTCTTCCATTTGGTCCTCTAGTCACGTGACTTTTGCCTCAGATCGTTTCAGGACCTTCCAAGTTGACTAACCAGACCACTCGCCAACAGGTGTCCAATCTTTGAAGTGCTCCACCAGGTCTGAGGTGCTCCACGGGGGCTTCTCCCATCGGTCCGCTGGAAGTTAGTGTAGCACAAGTGTTAAAGTAATTCACGTACAGCCCATCAATCTCATTATCAATCACATTAACCAGCGATGGTCTCCAGTGGTCAGTCAACGACTGAACAGGCGAACGGCTGCTTTAATGAGACCAGAGAAGTCAGACGCGTCTCTCTCCAGTCTCTGAGGGTTTTGTTATCCATGCTAACAAGGATGGCTGCTGTCAGCAGTCGTGTCTGAGTCTCTAACTGAGGCTTCTTTGATTACCTGTCACCTGAACTGGTTTAAATTACACATTCAAACATTTGCATCAGAAAAAATGTCAATGTTGGAGTTTGCATACTGAAGAGCTCATGTAATTTAATATTTCGCGACACGTCTGCCTTGCACTTTCTCCATTTTGGATACTTATTTGTTTAATTGTCTCAGCTCTTAATGACAGGGTCTCTTACTCCTCTGTAGCTTATTTATTGTTGCTCATTTGTAGGCGTCCTTGGATAAAAGCCTCTGATAAATGAGTAACTGTACCTGTAATCTACATCTAGTGTAACTGTGGCCCAGAGTTTAGTGACTGTCGGTCTGTAAATTAAACTGTCTCCAAATAAATAACAGAAAAAAGCTCTGGTTTTTATGCCAGAATCAGGTACCCAATGATGATACAGGTGTCATTTTGTGACGGCGAGATGCCTCAGCATAGATTCAGTCTTCTGTAGGTTGAAAACCCCACAGCCTGACTGATCAACAAAACCCAACACCTCTCTTATATGAGCCTGGCACCTGATTCCCTGACACAGACTGTAATAAAAGAGCTGTACAAACCATCTGTGATGTCACCAAATGGTTGTCTGAAGAGTGGCTTTGAAGCCCAGTTGTGGTAGCCCCAGTTGTTGCCAAGTCAGTGGGAACCGACTCCACCCAAACCAGGGTTCACCCAGAAACAGACACATGTATGGAACAAGTGAAACGATAAGTCTGGCAGTTGGTTCACTGGTTGGAACACACCTACGATACCTCAGTTACCACAAAGTGGCTGTTTCAGGGCCAATTCTGTTTAGTTCATTAGGGTGGGCTAGTACAAATAAGAGGTGGACAGTATCATAATCCAACATGAAAAAAAGCTTCACAAACTGAAATAACATGCCAGTTATATAGTCTTTACTATCTAAGAGATTGTTTAATTGAGGTCTTAACAGTGTGAGTACTAGGATCTGGTTCAAAGTGACCTCGATGAATTGGAATGGACCTTTTGCCATCTGCTCAATCAGAAGCTAACTCCAGCCTTGTAGATGGAGCTCTCAAGTGATGCTGAAGACACCAAAGAAACAACTCATCCTGCAGAATATCGAACTGCAACAACAGCAGATGTACATCGATGAACGAGGCTTCAACAGCTGCTTTCTCAACCTACAGAGAAGCCCCTAAAGCTAAAACTAGCTTGACTCACAAAGCGACAGCTTGCATTGGGAAATGAAAAAAAGTATTCTGGTGACCAGGAAAATGGTCTGTAATCTGCCCACCTAATCAGAAGAATTAGTTGGAACCAAATCCCACCCAAGAATTGGAAGAATTAGAATTGCGGTAATTCTGAGCAAACCCATTCATCCTTGTTTGAAGTGTTGTTTTGGTAGCAAAACAACCCAAGCCGGTTATAATGTCCAAGCCAGAGTGTCTGGGTTGCAGCTGCAGACCAAATGCTGCTGCTGTTGGCTGTCTGTTACCCCTTTTCCACCAAACCGGTTCCAGGGCTGGTTCTGGGCCTGAAAAAGCGGTTCCAAGGAAGCATCAACTCTTTGCCGGGCTAGAAGAAAGAACCGCTTACGTAAGCGGAGGGGGCGGAACTGTTAAAACCAACGGACATAGCAAGACTACGAGACGGAGACATTTTAATATGAAGCAGCAGTTGTCTGTGGACGAGACAACCTTTCTTTTGCCAATGGATCTGCTGTTGTCTGATCACAATGAAGTAGCGTAAAGCCAGAAGCAGCAGCTGGGCAACCGCAAGGTCGTCCATAGTTGTTGCTACACGCCAATGCAAACACAGTGACGTAACTGACGTTTACAGCGACGTAATGACGTGGCTCCCATTAGCACCCGAGTTATGAATAACAAACCGGTTCTCAGCCGGTTCGCAAGTTGAACAAGTTGTGAACCAGCACCAGCCCTGGAACCGGTTTGTTGGAAAAGGGGTAGCCTATGTTGGAGCCAAGAGGGAGATGGGTGCAGCAGCATCGATGCTGCACCCAGAGACTGCTGCTCTGACAGAGCTCGTTTCAGAAGATGTTTTAGCAGCTGCATCTAAAATATGAACCCAATTAGAATCAGTGTTAGGTCAAATTAGTTAGCATCATGGGTTAGCATGAGTTAACAAAACCACAGACTGTATATAACAATGGACAAAGTATTCGGTCATTTGACCCATTAGTTTCTGAAGTAGTTTATGAATTAATGTAAAATTATATCATCATCATCATCATAGCTTCACATGAGCTAAGCTAAGCAAAAATAGTTGTGGGTGATGTCAGATAGGGTCTATCCAGTTCTCTACAATGACCAACAAGATTCACTGAATGTTCATTTCTAAGGACATGTCAGCTTTACAATTATTACTGAGAACACATTGGCTTTAAACTAACTGTTTGGGTATTTACATAGACTGCCTTTAGACAGCACATCCATGATGCCATTCATGGGATTATTACCGTATTTTCGCGACCATAAGGCGCAATTTTTTTTTTTTTTTTTTTTTTTAATGTGCCGGGCGCCTTAAGAAACGGTGCGCCGTGTCTATTACCTGAATTACGGTAATGTAAGGCCGGCCATGAGAACGGTAAAGGGAGAAGGGGGCGGGTGAAGCTGAATGAGACCATCCACTGAGCTGTTTAATGCGAAACAGAAGATGAAAACTTTTAAGGATTTGCTTGATGTGTAAAGTGAAATAAAATACAATCAAACTAAGTTTTGCTCCCGCTCTATTTAAATAAGCACACTTGTTCTGCAGCGCGCGCGTGTGTTTTGCATGTCGGAACCGGTGACTTTCTCCGGTTAAAGCAGCGGCTGGAGCAGCGCGGTGATGGGCGCTGCTGCAACCCGACTTCCTGGTTCCCCAAGCGGTCCAATCGACCTGGTTCCCGGCCGCTTTGCGACCAGAGATTTCTGGGGTCTGTCTCAGGTCTGATCAGCTTCACCCTCCGAAATTTGCAGCCAAATCTGTCGGTTACAAACCCGGTACCGGACCCCGACATGCGCGGGTGTGTATTCGCGGCGACACACACAGATTCTCATTTATGTAGCGCTTGACTGGCGCAGCTGATGGACAGAAACCTATGGTGATTTTTAAAAGAAAAACTTTGCATAAGACGTTTCCAGCCGGAGTCATTATAAGGACGAATGGAAAGGGGGGGCTGGATGAAGGGATGATGATGATCAGGTGGCTGAGACAGGTCTGGAAATTCGGACTGGAGCTCCTGTCGGATACAAACCCCGGTACCGGCTCCCCGACAGCGCGTGTGTGAGCGGGTCCAGCGCGGGGGAGCAGACGGGGAGCGGACCCGGGACCAGCGCGGAGCGGGACCCGGGACGCGGGACGCGGGACCCGGGACCCGGGACGCGGGACCCGGGACGCGGGACCCGGGACCCGGGACCGCCGCGGTCGGGATCCGCAGCACAACGCAGCACAACGGGGTATGAAACGTTTATTTTCTTACCTTTATTTATTCAGGGGTCTGTCCCAGGTCGGATCAACTTCACCCTGCGAGATTTTCAGGCAAATCTGTCGGTTTGATCTCCGGTAACCAAGATGCAGAGGATGCGCTCAGGAGCTGCCAGGCTCCCGCCGCGGGTTTGCCGGGCCAGGGCGCACCATCCCCGGGGCAGATCCGGCCGAAATGCCGCTGGTCTTTCCCCGGGAGCCCCTGCTCCCATACAGGTGGGTGGCTTCGGTCCCAGCCGGTCCGAACAGGTCACATTCCCGGTTAAAGCCGCTGTGACGCGCGCTGCTCCACCCCGCTGGGGAGAGACGGGCTCTGCGCGGTGGAGGATCCGCACAACGGGGTATGAAAAGTTTATTTACTGTTGTGCAGAAAGTGACTGACACCGAGGAAATTCGGACTGGCGCAGCTGAATTAGCGGAGCTCTTTAATGCAGAAACAGAGGTTTTGCTCCCGCTCTATTTTTTAAATAAGCGCTTGTGTGCTTGTGTGTGCGTTCTGCATGTGTGTGCGTTCTGCAGCGGGTGTGTGTGTTTTCCGGCCGGCGTGTTTTGCGGCACGCGTGTGTGCAGCTCTGCTCTGTAGACTGCGCCTTTTGGGTCGGTGCGCCATATGTATGTTTTAAATCTAAAAATGACACACAAAAATGAGGGTGCGCCTTTCCACACGGTGCGCCGAATGGTCGCGAAAATACGGTATTCATTTATTTTTTACTTGTACTATGGCTGCCATGTTGCAGCGGAAGCCGACTGGAGCATGCTCACCTTATGTCAATCAAAGTTAGCTGTAGCTACCAGCTTCTTCAGCTGATCCGTGCCACATGAGCTGCAGAGCTGCGAGTGAACATTTATAGCGGAGTATCCTGTTTCAGATGTCGTTTCTGTAGCAGAATCAGCAATGACTGCCGCTTTTGGACGATGTTGGCTTGGTATAAACTGCGGACTGCTTTGTACCACAACAATGACCAACGGCTAGCCATTGGCTAACCCAATTGTCAATCATAAGGTTATGCCCTATATTATAATAAATGTATAGCTTAATATAATTTCATCTGCCGTGGTATGAAAAAAAATCACCCCCCTCGGACTTGTCATGGATGTGAAGTCAAACAATAGAGACCAACACAGTTTATTTCTGTTGTGAAGTGGGCATTTTAACATTGAGGTCAATGAAGATTAAATCAATGTACTGTAAGATCCAGATTCTGATGTTCAGTAGAGGACCTGCAGGTTTTCATATATCAGCATTGGGTTCAACCCTGAAGTTGGAGTATTGCTGTTTGATGTAAAGTGCCTAAAGTATATTTTTTGTTCTTAATTGGCACTGTACAAAAAAAGGTACATTTATAGGTGTGTTTCCATTCAGGGTAAAACCACTAGACAAGAACCTCTAACTCCTCAGCCCCTTCAGCTGGCGTCCCTCCATGACGCACAACACCGCCGGGGTAGTGATTGAGATTAAAAGAAACCCCCCCCCCGCTGGATCTCTACCCATGGTGTACTACGCCACCAATGCCTGAACCAACTCGTTGGTCCATCTATCGTTTTATCTTGTAATCTCTAACTTCATCAAATGTAGTCACAGTAAAATGTTTCTGGTCCAAAAAGCTCAAAGGACTTGTATTTACAAGATTTGTGTTCACACGATAGTGCTGCTGAATGTAATTTACAAATCCAAATTAACAGAGACCCCCCACTAGGTAGTTCCTGTTGTCCAGTCTGAGTACCTCTCCAACTGCAGAATGTTTTTTTGCCCCGATAAAGGTTCATGAAGGCTAATTTTGCGGGGCCTGGGCTGCTACTCTCACGTGCTGGCTTACCAAGCATGAATGCGTTACTGAAGCAATGGCGACTACGGTGGTTAGGACATGTCTCACGTATGGCGGATGGCCGTATCCCAAAGGATGTACTCTTTGGTGAGCTGAAAAACAGAAAGCGGAGGCTGGGTAGACCAAATCTCCGGTATAAAATGTCTGCAAGAAGGATCTGACTGTAGTACCGAACCACAGTGAATGGCAGAGGCTGGCAGCAAATCGTGAGGCATGGAGAGACACAAGCTGTGTCCCAATTCAGGGGCTGCGTCCTTCGAAGGCGGGATTTGAAGGCCGATTACGTCACAGCGGCGCGCCGAAGGCTGTCCCATTTCGAAGGCTCCTTCAAATGCAGCCCACAAATGCAGGCTTCTTTTCCCGCTGTTTGAAGGATCCATCAGTTGTATCCTCCGCGGCCCACCATATCCCAAGATTCATTGCGCACAGTCAGAAAAATATTTATTTCCAGAAAAATATTTTCAGATTCAAATTTTTTCAGAAAAATATATTATTTCCACCAAAAACAAAACTTCTGGCGAAAGAAAGAAAGAACCAAAAAAAAAAAGGAATTGTCTGTTTTTTTTTTGGTTCTTTCTTTCTTTTCTATCGTGTTTTCTTTCTTTCTTTCTTTCTTTCTTTCTTTCTTTCTTTCTTTCTTTCTTTCTTTCTTTCTTTCTTTCTTTCTTTCTTTCTTTCTTTCTTTCTTTCTTTCTTTCTTTCTTTCTTTTTCTTTCTTTCTGTCTATCTTGCTGTCTGTCTTTTTTCTTTCTACTTTGTTTAGGGACGTTGGACAAGGACAGGAACAGCTGGTGACGCAACCAGGAAATCCCCCACAGGCTAGACCGTCTCAATATCACTAGCGTCCGTTCAGCCTTCGGTATGGCCTTTGCGGTCTTCGAAGGCGTGGCCTACGAAGACCTGCTCCTGGGACTGAATTGGGACACAGCTACAGTGAAAGAGGCTATGGTAGCGGATGACACCAGACTTGCACAGAAACAAGCGTCAAAACGCCAACGCCGTCACGCTCCAAGTCTATTGCAAAGTGAAGAATACAAGTGTGATCTGTGTGGACGGATCTGTGCTTCACGAATAGGCCTACACAGCCACAAACGGTCAAGGAAGTGCACTGGCAAGCATCCATAGTCGATAAACGACTGACGGAGGCCGCCGTGCTGGTAATGGAGACACACATCAACAATCTGGCCCTGAAAAGTCTACCCAGAACCCCCGCTGGTGGAAAAGTGTTAAATTTAACTGGATTGGATGTTTGGTTTTGATTTCCAGATCCACCTTTGGAGAAAACCAAACAGCATTCCAGCAGAAACCCCCTGTATTGCATGGTGGTGGAGGCTTGATGGTCTGGGACCTGAACACCTTTGGTCCCTGAGTGGAACAGAACTCCTCTGTGGACCAGAGTCTTCTAGAGACAGATGTGAGGACATCTGTCTGACAAATGAAGTTTGGCTGAAACTGGGTCATGTGACAGGAAATGATCCCAAACACAGCAGCAGACCCACATCACAATGATGGGAAATAAAAGAATCCAGGTTTTGGATGACCTGGTCAAAGTCCAGACCTGAACCTGACATAGATACAGTTGTGGGACCTTCAGAAAGCTGAGTAGACGTGAACGTCCAAAATCCTCAATGAACTGAAGCAACGCTGGAAAGAAGGACGGACCAGAACTCCTCCACAACCATGAGCCGCTGCTGAAGTCAGACAGGAATCATCTACTGAGGGTTCCTGGTGCAGAAGGATGATCTACGGGCACTTTAGCATCATAAAAACAGAAATATTGTTTGCACTCGTGGTAAATAAACCCTGAAGATCCACAGCTCGGTGCTGTCAGCTGAACCTGCTGCGCTTACCAACCTTGAACAACATGGAGCTATGAAGGGAGGTGTTTACCTCTGAATTCAGCAGGCTGATGGTATTTCTGAATATGCATGTCAGGAGGATGCCGACAGGAATAATGAGTGCTTGTGTGTCGTGTGTGTGTATATACATGTTTGTGTGTTTGTTTGTGTGTGTGTGTGAGTGCAGAAAATCCACAATTTGCTCATGCGTTTCAGGCTGTGCACAGCAGCTCTGTTTGTCTCCTCAGGTGCCATTTCATCTTCATTTCTCATTTCTGCTCTGACTTTTTGTTTCTGCACACGGAGGCTCTGCCTGCTGTATATTTTTAACCCGACGTTCACGCGCGCTCGTCACGAGCAGCTAAAGTTACAGAGCGAAGTGTCTTTGAGCCGTCGCCGACTGTTACTGTTGATTTGCTCGGTGCGTTTGTGCAGACTGTGGGAGGTTTTTGTTCTCATATTTGTGCGTTTTCATCCCCAAATCTCTTCATTCCTCTCCCGGCGGTTGTCGCTGGTTCAGCTTGACTGCTTCGTTAGGGCTCATCATTTGCATTCAGATTAATTATCTAATTACCGACAAATGTCCGGCGGCCACCCTACACTCCGGCTCGTCAGCTCTCAGCCTGTAATTATTTTAATCATTTACTTTCATCTGGAGCGTTCCTGCCATACTCCTGTGTTTAGAGGCCATTCTTAATTACCCTGCCAAGACACTCTTTTCATGAGAGGGGGGTGGGGGAGAGGGGAACGATGCGTGAGGAAGCACGACTATGTGAGCGTGTGTGTCTGTGTGTGTGTATCCTGACAGTATGGCTGCTAAAACCCCTCTACGTACTGGAAACAAGCATGTGTGTGAGTGTGCATGTCCTCACTTTGTTGGATTATTTTGTGAGACCTCATTTAGCCATAAATACAAGAATATATGTGTATGAAAGAAAAAACCAATGGGGGCATGATACAGAGGAAGAAATAACCCCCCACCCCCCTGAACAACTTTCACATCTCCCCTCTCACCCCCCCCCCCCTTTCCCCACCACCACACTCCTCCACACCCCGCTTCCTCCCCCCCGTTATACTTCCTCCCTTTTCCCCCTTTATCGCAAGCACACACAGGAATCGCCCGTGGGCTTCAGTGCTCTGACTGCTAATACCCCCCCACCCCATCCCACCACACACACACACACTCTCACACACTGACACACACACACACACACACACACACACACACACACACTCTCTCTCTCACACACACACAGACTAATGTGCCCTGCTTGTGGCACTCATCTCTCCCCTATCGGCCTGGAAAATCTATAAAATCATCCCTCCATCATCCATCTCTCCATCACCCATCTCTCCATTCGTCCATCTCTGCTCCTGTTTGGACAGCCAGTCATCAGGCCTTCTGCTCGCTGTCCTCCATGGAGGGACACCAGGTCAGTCCCCCACCCCCCACCCATGTGACCACTTCATAACGATGCTCTGACTGTCCCCGAAGCCTCTCCCGGCTCTCCCTGACTGCTCTTGTTAAAAGAAGCGAGAGTGATGGAGAACGAGAGGGAAGGAGAGATAGACGCTCTGTAATTGGGCTCTTGAATATTTAAGTCAGCGGGGATGAAAGTTTAATGAAAAGATGATTATCTACCAGTTTATCGCACCACTCTTTCATATTTCATTTTCACACTGAGCAGCATCGTACGTCCTGGCAGTTGAGGAGGAAGAGGAGGGATGTTCTGGTCCTGATGCAAGAGATGCAGAAGACTTTGTGTGTAAATTTCACCTCCTCCATGTTATTAAGCTTAAATTAACATAAAAGTAATATAAATCTTTTGTTAAACACCTTATTTTAAGGGTTGTTGAAAGTGTAGTTTGTATCAACAGCTGCAGAGAACATGGAGACACGCTAAAACAGCAGTTTTACAGAACAGAGCCAGGTGTTTTTTAGACAAAATAACTTGCAGTTTTCTACTACTTTGTAGTGTAAGACAGCTGCACCCAACTGCACAATCACAATACCGGACTGAACTGGGGGTACTCATAAAAAACGCACAGAGTGACGGTAAATAGGCTACATTTTCCATCACGTGAACTCCAACCGAGGTCCGACAGGATCCTTGCTAACCGTCTGAGGCCAACAACCCCCTACCTGAACCTCAGTGGAACTCTGCTGCAGAACAGCTCAGTCCCTAATAGTCTATGCAAAAGTAGCTAGCTGTTCATTAGCTAGCTGTCCGGTTAATCGGTCTGGAAGGGACCAGACCAACGTGACTATACGAGCCAGCTCAACTGCCAGAGCCGATGGCTGATGAGCTAGAGGTTCTCCTGTCATCTCCTCCATTTAGTCCTGACCTGCAGCCAGGAACAAACATAGCTGCTAATGGCTGTTTAGCTAACCTTCACCCCTGGACCCATCCAGGCGGACCAAAAGCTAGTCGCGATGGTCTATTAGTACAGTTAACAACAAACAAGCCATACTATCTTTGAATTATGAAAGATTGTGCTCCATTAAGCCTTTATTCACAGCTCAGAAGTCAAGTTCACTGACAACACTAGGCACTTTAAGTAATTACAGCTAGCATTGAAATCCTTTAAGTCATTCCTGAGATGTGGCCTTGTACAAACACCCACAGCTCAGCAACTGTTTAATATGAGAACAGTTACAACCAGGCTACGTCAGATCAGGCAAGGCATCCAGCCAGATTGTGTGAGGTGGGCCGAGTGATGATCTGAGCGGAACTCCTTCAGTCTTTCTTTCAGCTCTGGCAGCACTCCTTTCAGATGTTGTTTTGGGAACGACATCTGAAATGAATATGTTTGTACATATTTAACTGGAATGAATATAAGATAACGTTAATTAGCATCATGGCCTCACAAGTTAGCATAAGCTAAGCTAGCAAATCTAAAATAGCTAACCTGAGGCAACTTAGCTAAGGTGGTTAAATTCTGTAGATTTCAGTACTTTGGTAGTCAGATTGGCTGAAGTTACTCAAAAAAATTTTTTTGTTGTATTATTGATGTAACATGAGGAAAAAGGGCGGGTATGAAAGATGTTTGAAAGTGAACTTTTCAGCTTAGTTCTTAGGGAACCGAAATGGAGCTTTAGGAGGGGAATTTCTAAAAAAAAATAACAACAAGAAAACACAAAGAAAAATGACCAAACTTAAACTGTGATTTTTCAAAGATGATTTCTGGAATCAAAATACAGATTCTGTGTGTTATAGTCCACCAAGGTCTGGTGACCTTGTTCCAATAAACACCTGAGCTACAAAGGGGGATGGTTTTTTCACTGACTTCTTCCAAAGATTATTCCTCTCAGTCTCCCAATCTTACATATGTTACCTCCAACCTGATACCACACACCTGGCAGGTGTTGAGATATAAATTAGCTGTTTTCAAACAGGCATCTCAGAAACAGGCCTTCAAGCATCAAGTCATCGTGTGTGACCTCCACAAAGACCTGAGAGAAAACCCAACAAAAAGCAGAAAGGACACTCTTTTACTTTGTTTAACAGAGAGGGATAAACAGTTGGCTGTTTGTTATTCATAATGGTAAAGACATTAATCCCTTTTATCTGAAAGATGGTGTGAAAAAGCTGCGAGCTTTGTGTCGCCCTGCTGCTAAACCCCGGTGGAGGATGAGTTTTCTGGGGGATTATGTGGAGGAGCCACATGTAGCCTTGGGCTACCGTTTGGAGAGGCGACACACTTGGACGGCAGAGATTAGAAACCGAGGTTTGGTGGAAAAGAGGCCACTTCCAGGCAGAGATGAAGCCGGCATTGGTCAACAAGAATGAAGCCGCTGCTCTCCGATGCACTTCAACACAAAATACGTGAAAATAAAAACGGTGGGCCACACTTCCAAAGACGAGCACATCACAGCCTCCTTTATGTCAATTTGCTGAATTTGGAAAGTAATGAATTCATGAGCTGCAAAGTTTAAGAGCTCCGGCTTTATTTACAGGCCACCATATGTGAAATCTGCTCCTCACAAATCCAATAAACTGCCTGAAAGGCGCCTGCGGGGGGTTAAACGGCACGTTAACCCGACATTCACTCAGAAAGAAGTGGGAGCCGCATCAGTCTTCTTTCTTATCAGTTTAATCCTCGATTTCACGGCGTTAAGATGGAGGCGACCCGCGCCGCTTGTCACTTTTGTGGGGAGGGTGTCTCCGTTTAGCCCCGGCGCCGTTCTTGGCTCCGGGAGAGAAAAAGAGCAAGTTAAATGAAAGTGACAGTCAGCAAACATTCCTCCGGCAGCTGCGTGGCTCCGTCCGCGACCCCCCCCCCACGCCCCGGCACACGCACCTGCCGCTCCCAGCCGGGCTTTCACCCGCAGCCGGATAATCTGTGGGCGGCGTCCGGGACCCAGGCTCCTCAATGAGCCCTTGAGAAACCCCCTTATGCGTGAAAAAGCCCTTTTTCTCGGGCCTTTGTTCAGCACAGTTTTATGGGACAACACGGGCCTTTATGAGGTCGGGGGGATTTTTCACGGCACTCTATAGAAGACGATAATCCTTTCAGGGTGAAGTTTTAACCTGCTGTTTTCATATTTATTAGCTGGTTATAGCAGCCGACGCAGCTGAGGGATCAGGGCGTACGCTCGCAGATACGTGCGGACCGACCCGACCGCCTCAGTCCGGAGGGTCAAATATCTGCCTGACCTGCGGGTCACGGTGGAGGAGGAGTCCCGGGGTTCAGTCTCCCAGCCAACAGGTTGCTCACCTTCACCTCCTCTTCAGAAATGTTAGCATCACAGAGGGCTCAGATAAATTCTAAGATGACCCAAACAAGTGGCCACCTTGTCCGCCGTCCTGCCGGTGCTGAGTCAAGCGTGGCCCAGGGTAAGGTAAGGTAACTTATTGATACCCGAAGGTAGATTTGTTTGCAGGTATAAAGTAGAAACTTACAACAACACCATACAGTACAGTGACAGTGACACAAGACAAACAGGAGAATAACAAAACAAAATCTTGACACACAAACAAAACAAATGCTCCAGATTGAATAAGCAATACAATAGATAAATAAATAAATAGACCTAGATGGAGGATGGGAAATCATGTCCTATTTAGGGAATTAATAGCTGAGGGGACAAAACTACATTTATACCTCTTAGTTTTACACAAAGGCATTTTAAACCTACGGCCAGAAGGGAGATATAAGGGAGAATTTGCCGTGTAGTGGATGAGATGTATCATCTAAGATACTCAGCTAGTCTCTGCAGCTGCCCATTAAAGAGGCATCATAAGTTGAGTTGTGGCTCTCCAATTAGCTTACTGGCCCACCTCACAATCTGATTAAGCAAGTTTTTATTTTTTAGGCGTAAGTTGCCAAACCAGGACACGAAGCTAAAGGAGATTATAGATTCAATAAAACATCTATAGAACATGGTGAGCAGATCTAGCCCTAACGAATAAAACCATCTGTGACATCACTCATCAGTTTCTGGAGACTCGGTTTGAAGCTCAGTGTTTCAAATCAAATCAAATCAAAGTTTATTTAGACGGGACAATGCATATTAATGAAAACTACATTGTAAATACACCGGGTTTTAAATGCTAGTTTCCACCCGCAGTCCCCACAGAAAACATAAAAAAAATTCAGTCAAACAATACAATCAAACAAGGGGACTTTTATTTCGCACTTTATTTCCTAGAAGTGAGAAACAGGACATACAGTCGGTCTGTAAATTAAAATGAATCCATTTTACACATTGATGTTAGTCTTTCAAATGCAATTATATTGTTTTCAGAACATAAAAAGTGACCTTTTTTCATACTTTATTCTTTCAATAGAATTAAAAACATTAACAGTTTTTCAGCATGTCCTTAAACACATTTTCACTCTTAGATACGTTTGTTTGGATGAATAAAAGAAATTCTCTGAGTGGTAATTTGGTGTGCGATTGCTCCCTGATCTCCACCTATGACATGAACTTTTCCAGATTAAAAAAAAAGATTTCTGTAGCTACCTACTGCATCTTAAATCACGCATCTCAAAAAATGTGTTGACATGGGCAATGAAGCCCAGAAAAGTAAAGTGAGTGGTATGAGGAGGGAACACGTAGAGGAACGTCCACTCATTAGCTTGATCATCAGTAGGTTAGTGTCATAATTTGGTATCAAAGTCTGTTACTCAGAAAAAAAGCTGGATATTCACCAATCTGGGAAAAACTGCTCTAAAACTCTGGAAATAACTTCAGAGTTACCTCCCTTGGGTTAAAATTATGAAGACTTTGAATATCTCTTTATAATATTGTAAAAAGACTAAAAGAATGTAAAGAAACCACTGTACAGTATGCCAGGGAAAGTGCTGAAATTAAAAATGACTGGCCTCATCGAATTGTTCTTTTTCTTTTGGTGCGCAGTCCCTGAAGCAGATCATTGATGATTCTATTCAGCTGCTCTAAACTTGAAATTAAAGTTTTAGGTTGTGAG